>NC_058407.1:158018437-158043310 GCF_002201575.2 Neomonachus schauinslandi | reverse complement strand
GGCTGCACGGGGTCCCTCCCTCTCCCCCGGTGCCTGAGCCTTCCTGCCCCAGGGCCGCTGCACCTGCTGCTGGGAGCGCCTCCTCAAACCTTGTGGCCGGTTGCGGCCTCCTGGTCATTCCGGCTACTCAGATGTCGTCTGTGCTAAGTCCCGTCCCCGGTCCGCCCTGTCGCGGTCCCTTCACAGGCCTCGCCACGATCCGCACCTTACTGCACTGTCCCTCCTGTCCGGATGCCGGGACAGGGCCGCATCCGGCTCGAGGCCTCACGTGCCTGCGTCGGACCAGCCCAGGGCCGGGCTCTGCAGCTCAGGCGGGTCGGGGACGGTGGCCCCGGGCTCGCCCCTCGTTGGCTCGGCGGACAGCCGGCGGGTGCTCGTCCTCCAGGCGGCCCCGAGTCCGCGCTGCTCAGAGCTGAGGCCAGCCCTCCGGCCCTGCTGTTGCCGGCGGCCTTGGAGCTAGGCCCAGAGAGCACATAAAGATTTCGGCTTCTGCCCCATCTTGCCACCTGACAAGGGACAGCTGCTGCAGGCGGCCAGGCCCCCGCGTCCTGTTTTAATGCCCATGTCCTCTCGGCCGTTCGGAGCAGGAGCGAGGCCACCAGCCGGGAGAGACGGATTGTAGAGGCTACAGCCACCCTCGGCTGGGGGGGGCCTGAGGGAGATGCAGGCGGGCCCCCGAGTTACGGCCCGCTTGTCCCTGACGGCCAGCGTGCCAGGCGCAGTGGCCTTCCTACTGCCCGGCTACCTTCAGCGGCGCGGATATCTGGGTAAGTTCTTCATCTGATGGATTAGGCAAAGAACTATTAATAGCGCCAGATGGGGGACAAGCAGTCTCCGCAGAGAGCCCTCATCTCGCTCCCAAGTAGCTGGCCTTTGCCTCTGCCCTGCGTGCCCCCACTGCGCCCCCGCCTCACTCCGCCTCAGCCCCCCTGCCTCCCCGCCGGCTTCATGCATATACTGATGGCCTCCCTGCCCCAAACTCGGGGCCCCAAGCCCTGCGTGATCAAGCTCAAAGGCCCTGGCCCGCCTGCAGAGGAGGCGAGCGGCTAGGGTTCCAGCTGCCCACCGACGCTTCCCCACTCCTGCTCTCGCTTACCCAAGGGTCCACGTGCTAGCCAGGCCCCGGCTGCTGGAGCTGCACCTCGTTGGTTCCCGGCCCGCCAGAGTCTTCCCTGGGGCCTCGGAGCCTGTGGGCCCTGGCACTGCGGGGACATGGAGCTGACGTGCAGGGCCACCTGCTCCCCTGGGCAGAAGGCTCTCTCTGCAAGGGGGGAATGAATGAGACTGAGGGGCAGGAGGGGGCTTCTGGGCACCGCTGAGGGTGGTTTCATGGTGCGGGGACTGGCTGCTGGGAGGGGGCACAGTTGAAAATGCAGCCTAGGAGATGGCCATGGCCGCCCGTCAGGCCGTGCGTGCATAATGACAACAGAAACCTCCCCAGACTCCCCGCTGCCGGCAGGGCTGGGCTGAGCAAGCCGAGAGGGACCGTCGCCCGTGGCCAGCGCCTCCTCCAGAGTCTGCGGGTTGGGGCTGTCCTGTCAGGCCAGTCATGACAAACAAGTCGGTGGCAATCACAGTAATTATTAAGATCAGACAGCAGCTAATGCTCGTGGACCTGCGGGGCTCTGTCCGCGCACTGCCTCTTAAACTCTCCGTGGTGGGTGCTCGAGCTGCCCTGCTTTCCCCATGGAGACACACACACAGTGAGGTATCCGTCCCACCTCTCCCACAGCAAGTAAGCCAAGAGGCCAGGTATGAATCCAGGCAGCCGACCTCAGAGCCCACCCCTAACGCCGTGCACACTGCCGGTCCGTGTCCCCAGCACCTCAGGCCTCACGATGCCCGGGGTCTCCAGGCGGGGTGTCGGCCGGGGACGTCCTCCTGGGGTCTGGCCCACCTGCCTCTGCTGCACGCACCTGGCCCGGAGCATGCGCCTTGCTGCACCCTCGCCCCGTGTCCGGCCAGCGCCCAGCCTGGTCTCCAGCGAAGGCTCCGGCACAGGCCGGGTGTGGAGCAGGGGACGCGTCTCGGACCCTCGCACCCTGGCTACGACCACCAGAAGCTGACGGAGAAGCTCAAGTCCAGAGCCCGCACGTAATGCCAGTACTGAACCGGGATAAACAGGATCTCTCCGGGAGACAGGACGCAGGACAGGAACGGGGCCTCAGCAAACTTGGGGAACTTCTCCAGGTCGGGATTCTCCACGTCAACCTGAAGAAAACCCGAGCGGTCACCTGCCTGGTCTCCAGGGATGGGTGGGAGAATCTGCAGCGTCACGCGGGGTCCCCGAGCACCCACCTGGCTCGTGTTATGAAGAAGGTGCGTCTCGTGCACATATAAAGCCTCTGACTCCTGTGGGGAATACAGCCGGATGTACTTCCTGCCGAGCACCTGGGAAGACGATGACTCGTCACTCAGCTGCTGCCCCCAGCGCCACGGCTGCCCCCCGCGGACCGCAGGTCCCTGAACCCACCAGCCTCCCACACCTCTCTGTGCCTTTCCACATGCTGTTCCCTGCGCCCAGACTGCCCCATCCCTGCCACGCCCGTTCCAGGCCAGGCATAGGTTTAGCCTCCAAATATATTATGGATCAGTAACTAGAGAGGCTAGCCAAGTGGCCCAAGGTCACCAGGCTGAATAGTGACAGGGCTGGCATTCACACCAAGTAGTGGCTCCGGGGCCCAGCTCTCAGCCCCTCTAGTGCCTCTGCTGGAAGAACGTTCTCATCTGTTAAACCTCTGCCTGCAAAAAATAAGGTGGTTCCACAACAGGTGCCCCTCCCCTTGCAATAAGCACACCCGCTCCCTGTCTGGGTCAGGGTCTCAGGACACACCATCCAGTGGCCAGGAAGCCGTGCCTCGTCTGGGGAGAGGTGCTGGCAGGGGGAAACCGGCCTGGTTCTGATGGAAGGGGGGCGGCGGGGGAAGGCAGAGGACATGCAGTGTGAAGGCACTCGCTGCGTCCCGAGACGGCCCTGCTCTGCCCAAGTGACGCGGCCACCATCCCGGGGGCTGCTGGTCCCGGAACCACACCTGGAACCAGCCTCTGCCGGAGGGAGGGCCCCAGAGGGGCCTGGTACCGTCTCTCTGATTTCATTTTTGTCCACACCCCTCTCTCTGGTGTTTAAACACGGGTAACGTGGCCAGGCGGCGCGGGGCCGGGCTGGGGAGGCACAAGGCCGACGCTCTGGAGCAACTCCCACCTGGACCAGAAAGTTCTGCTGAGGGTCCTGATGAAGGGGGGACACGGTTCCTTGGGGACCAAACCAGGCATTAATGGTGATCTCTTCCTCCTCCCCGTCGCCCAGGCAGCAGTAGTCCGGGATGCCGATGTCCTGCTTCAGCTCCGGGATCTGTGGGGTCAGAGCACAGGTGGGAGGCCGAGCCCCGGCCGGGGACGCACCAGCCCCAAAGTCAACGGACCATCTCACAGGACGGCCAAACACACACTGCCTTTTTACAGTGTGATCTCTCCCGGAGAGACCCTGTTTATCCCGGTTCAGTAAACTACGTCTGCGTTTTACTGTGGGGGAATTGAAAAACCAACTGAAGAAATTAATATATAGGGACACCTGGGTGGCTTAGTCGGTTGAGCGTCCGACTCTTGATTTCGCCTCAGGCTGTGATCTCATGAGATCGGGCCCCATGTTGGGCTCTGTGCTCAGCACGGAGTCTGCTTGTCCCTCTCCTTCTGCCCCTCCCACTATGCAAGCTCTCTCTCTCAAGTAAATAAATACATAAAATTTTTTTTAAAAAGAAAGAAAAAATAAATATATAATCATTAGGAAAGAGTTACATATAATTTTATTTCCAGATTTGTTTCCCTGTCATGTGCATTTTATCTTCGTTTCCTTTTTGAAAACCTGACAGCACTGCTTTGCACTTAAAAATACACGAGCTCGCAATGTTCTGCAGAATGCCACGTTTTTGAAAATCAAATCAAAGAAAAAAACCGAAAGAAAATGGGGTTGGGTACTTATCAAATCTCTGGAAAGGGAGATTCCCCAAAATGGACTAAGGAGAAAGCAGTCACCGTGCATACATTTTAAATACGTTCATGAGTCCAAAGGCCAATAAAGGGAGAAACTTTGGCACTGTGGTACCCAAGGGTTAAACATAATAAGGATCCCGGTACAGAAGCTACATGAATAATCAAAGGGCAAAAACCAGACACTATGTAGAAATGAGTTCGATACAAGGGAGGTGCTGTTGGCTCCCCGCCCCGGCTGCCATCCCTGACCCGCCGACAAGAGGTGCTTTCAGACAGCAAGCATGGTGTCCCCTCTGGAGTTTGCTTCTAGCCCTGCGTCCTCCCCGCTCCCTGGCTGGGCCTTCAGAGGGCCCCGCTGGGGCTGCACCCTGCAGAAGGGCCCCAGCACCCCCGCTCAAGGCTGGTGAGGGGACTGGACACCCCGGGGAGGGGGCCGCGGGCCCGCTTCCCTGGATGTATCCCCGGCCGGGCCTTCTGAAGGCCCATCAGACGCCGGTTCTCTCCCACGGAGGCCAGGCCTCCATGGCCCCCGCAGCCCCAAGCCTCGAAGACTGCCTGCTGCCGGGGCAGGTGGCTCGGCGGCTCGGGGAAATTCCACAGAAACCGACGCCTGGTCCCTAATGGGTGGCGGTGGGGGGCACCCCTCGGCTGCTTTCCTCAGGTATCTTGAGAGGGACGTCTCCCTGCTCTGAAGGGGCAGCTGCAGGCAGGCTTTCGCCATCTTTCAGTCATAGCTGCTCCAAGTTCAGGGTGCTGGCCAAGAAGCCACTGATGGATCCTTGGGAATGGCTGGAATGTTCTCCCTGCAGGGACCTCAGGCTGTTCTGTCTCAAACAGCCTGTGCAGAAGTAGAGAAATGCGGCTGTGTCCACTGCTCTGGGCTAACGTACAAGTTCCCAGTCTGGGGTCCCCTGTCCTGTCGGCCCGTGGGGTGGCCGGTGGGGTGGGGGGTGGCAGGAGATGCCAAAGAACTCTGGGAACCTCCTGCTTCTCCATCACCACGAGGCTCGGTCACACACAGCTGCTTCCTGCTGGGACGCTCGGAAGCTGATTGGTCCCTGATGACATCATCAGGGTTTCTGGACTGTGTGACTGGTTGGTCAAATGGTGAGAGCCACTGGCCACTGGCCACTGGCCATGGATTCAGAGACCACCCCCCCCAAGAGAAGGAATGCTCCCATCATGTGACCGATAATTAAAGGGAGGCCTAGTGTGGTGGCCACAATCTCCCACAACATGGGGCCCCTGGGAGAAAAGTCAGTAAGAGGTTTTTGGGCAAGAGGTTTCAGGTGGGAGCCACTGAGCTTCGTGGAGGCAGAGAAGGCCCCACAAAGCAGTGCGGGGGCCTGCCAGGTGGCACTCTGGGCAGCAGAGGTGAAAACACACCTCTGGGGACCCGAGAGAAAGATCCAGGTGGCCCTCCAAAAGGCAAAATGTCTTCAAGGTCTTGGTTCGTCTTAAAAACAATTGGGCACTTTGCCTTCTGCTTCTCAAACTGCTTCCTCTTGTTCTAGTAAAATAAAAAATGGCTGCCCTAGGACAGGGAGGCGAGTTTACCTGTGGCTTCACAGGGCCCACGGGAGGTGTGACCAAGTTCAGGGGACAGGCTGGTCACTTGGGATGGCACAGTAGGGGCCTGCTCGCTAGACTCCCCCTTTCCTTCGGAGAGGGCAGGAGGCAGGATCTAAAGTCCTAATTCGGGAGGCCTGGGAAAGAGAGCGCAGCCCACCCAGCCCCCACCCACTCCGGCCCCTTTAATTTTGGGTGCGCAGGCTCCTGGGGGCTGGGACAGCCCCAACTGGACCTGGGTCCCCTGTCAGGACGGGCAGTGAGAGTAGCCCCAGCCCAGGGGCAGACCCGGCAGACGTTGGCTGTGGTTCGGGCCCTGACTGACCCAGATCTCCCCCTTCGGGGCATGACTCCCCATCCCCGCCCAGGCCAGGTGCTGCCCTGCCCGGGCATTCCTGCTGGGCCCCACCACAGTGTCTGTAGCCTGGCCGAGACACCAGCGAAGTCCCTCCTGGAACCCTCGGCTCCACTGACCGGGCGCTTGGGTCTCAAGTCTAGAGTTTTCCTTGACTGCTCCCTTTCCCTCGGCCTCGCCCAGCCACCTGTGTGCAGGTGCTGGCAGCTGGCACCAGGCTGGAAGCTGTCCGCTTCCCCGGGCATCAGCTCCCCCTGGACTACGGCAGCAGCCTCCTGGGGGTCTCCCCGCTGCCCCACCCGCCCACCTTCCATTCCCCTCCAGGACTGGGCCTCGGCCATCTGAGAAGGCCCCCAACCCTCCCACGCGGCCCCAGGCATGGAAAAGACCATCCTTCCTCTTCCAGCCCCACCTGCTTCTTCCCCGCCCCCCCAACCCCAGGTACTCGGCTCCAGCCCCGCTCAAGGGGCAAGTCCGCTCCTGCTGCCCCCCCTTGCTGGCATGCCCCCCTCTTGTCTCCTTTTAGACAAAAGAAGAAAGTTAAGGATTGGCATCAAATATGGCTCTTACACTAGACAACTAGCTTAGACCCAGAACGTATACAGAGGACTCCTAACACTCAAAAGACAAACGACCCAATAAAAAAAATGGGCAAAACATCCGCCCCATGGCTGGAGGCTGCTCATCTTCGAGGTCGCCACTGAAGTCTCACCTCCTGGAGACGCCTTCCCTGCCCCTGGGCTCCCCAGAGCCACCGCCACAAGGCTGCCTCTGTTCTTCTCCTGGGGGCGCTCGTCACCAGCTGATGTACTTGGATTTCAGGTCCACTGGGACGGGAGGGGCGGCTCTTCCTTACCCTGTCCCCCCCAGGGCTGGACCCAGAGCAGGGTGCAGAGGGGCTCACGAGGAAGCCCAGGCCCGGGGCAGCATTTCAGCCCCCCGCTCCCAGAACAGAGTGAAGTGAGTGGGGGGACAGGGCAGGGGGTGGACAGAAGGAAACTGTTCAGTGACCTCCCTGGGATAAGCTGTCAGGTTGTTTCAGCCTAACCAGATGGCTCTGAAAACTCGGAAGGCAATCGGGTTCCACTTCACTTTGTTCCCTTGTTGTGTCTACATTTAAAAATAAAGTCTATTTTTTCTCATGATGATGAGCATACGGGCTCGTTCTAGATGCTTTGCAAATTGCAGAGAACAGGAAAAACTGCACACCATGTGACCACGCACAAGCGCTGTTCATCTTCTGGGGCACCTCCTGTCCTCACCAGAGCGGAGCTCCCTCTGTCCACGGCGCATCCTCGCTTTCACTTCCCCGCAGCCAGGCAGCCCCCGGGGTCCCACCAGCGCGTCGTGACCCCCTCCTCACCGTGTGCTCGGGGCGCCGGGTGACAGGTGCACGGGACACGCGCTGCCGGGGTGGGGGCTAGGAGCCATCCAGCATTTCTGTCAGCTCCCGGGGCGCTGGTGGGGCCACCCTGTCATGCTCCCTTCTTAGGGCTGACCGGTGACAGTGACGGAGAAAGCCGGAGCAGGACTTTTGCCCTGCCCCCACCCCAGGCTCTCCTGATGGATCTCCCCGGAATACCTCCTCTTACTGGGATCCTCCTGCTCAGAAACCTCCCAGGGCTCCCTGCTGCCTTGCAGATAAATCCGAGTTCTTGGTCTGACCTTCAAGGCTCGCCCAGTTGGGGCCCAGCCTCCCTCTTTGCCTTCTCGCTCTGCTCTTCTGAACACATCTCCCAGGCAGGTGGATGCACCCAGCACAGGGGGCCCGCTCCAGAGTGCACCCCTGAGCCTCAGTGCACGAGGTGCCTCTCCCTGCAATGTCCTCCTGCCTCCGGCCTGGCTGGACCCCGCTCCTCCTCTCAGCCTCAGCCTGAGACCCCCTTCGCCTTCAGCCTTCAAGCAGTCTGTCCTGAGGGTCTTCAGTCTGGCCAACCAGGGCTGGGGACCCAGAGGAACTGAATCCGGCCCCTGCCAGGAGCACACAGGCCCAGCTGGGGGGAGACGGCCTCGTGAGCTGACAGCTGAGATGGGCTAAGGACGGTGCCGGGAACCCCCCTGGAAAACCCACGGTCAAGGACAGCAGGGACCTGCTCTTTCCGGGTCGGGTCAGAGCCTGCCGCCCTCACTCGGCTCCCCAGGACCCATTCCTCTACGTCCGACCACAACTGCTTCCACTTCGCTGGGGCCACCTCCTTCCGATGCCGTGGCCTCCTCACCCCCCCACCCCAGGCTTGGGGCCCTGAGGTCGGCACGCCCAGTCTCCCGCTCGCCACCTACTGCCCGCTGGTGAGGGGGACACGGGCGCCACCCCCGTGGGTGGCCCAAGAGGCTGCTAGAGCCTTTCCAGCCCTCTGCGGCTCAGAGCCCAGGAAGGGAGGTGGGAGAAGGTGGCAGGGTCAAGGACAGAGGAGCGTGGTCTCAGACTTACCTGGTCAAAGAGCTGGTGCTGCGCGAGGTACCCGACGTCCCTCGACTGATCCGCGGAAGGAAAACCGGAAGCGACACAGAAAAAGCCTGGTTAGCCGTAAGGAGCACCCTCCAGGCGCTGTTCCGCTCGCTCTTGGCACCGGGTGCGCCCCAGCCATGGGCAGCCAGCTGGCAAGTGCGTCCCGTCCCCCTTGGGCCCCTCTGTGCCCCAGGGGCGAACATCGGCGATGCTCTCCCTCTTGCGGGCAGCTCTGGGCCCCAGGGAGACTCAGGATCTGGGGCCGCCTCTGTAGGGATGCCCCAGGCTCAGTTTCCCCCCATGAAAATGAAGAGGCTGTACACCCATGAGGATTTCTTTTATAAATAAAAATGGAATGGTATCATATGTATTACTTGTAAATCTTTGTTTCATTTAATGACAACCTCATGAGTATCTCCTCAGGTGAGTACGTACAGATCTGCCTCATTTTTTTTTTTTTGACGGATACATGTTTTATAGGCAGGACACCCCGTGAATTCAATCACCCCCTGCTGGTGGACAGTCAGGTTATTTAGCCAGTGTTTCCATAAACAGCCTAATATTCTGGTCCTTATATTTATGTCCTCCCAAAAACAGAACAACTGAGTCAAGGAGTGTGTGCATTTTAAATTCTAATAGCTTCTGCCAGCTTATTTTCCCAAAATTAACCATGTACTGACTTCCCAGCACAACTGTGAGCACCCATTTCCTGCATCCCGGCTGCACTCCCCAGAGATGATCATCTTGTGAACATCTCTGCCATCAGACGGATGGAAAGATCGGTGCCTTACAAACTGGGCTCCACAAGGCTCCAGGCCTTCCTGGGAGGTGGCGCAGGCTCTGGAAGGGCCGCTGGGGGTGGAACACACGGGAGGCTGGCTGCCAGTGCCCCCACCATAGCCAGAGCCCCGCCGGCCTGGGTCTCCCAGGCTCTGCTGATGAACTCATTGACCGTCACGAGTGTCTGCGACCAGTCCTCGTCCGTGTACCTGGAACCGACTTCCACCGGGACAGTTCGGCAGCCGGCAATGTCTTGGATATACTCCAAACTATTATGTTGAAGGAGATGGAGGCTTCTCTCTAGAATCCCTCAAGACTTTCTCTGCTTCCAGCCCTCTCCCTCACTCCCTTCTCTTCCTGATGACTCAAAAAGTCACAACAAGCCAGACCTGGGGTTCTGTGGTGGGCAGGGCTGAATCTGTGTGATCTCTGCTGTCACGGGGATTCTGGCCCAAAGATGCTAACTCAGGTTAGCCGGCCGCTGACCATGCTGTGCTCAGAGCTTTCCGTGGTTTACTCTTCTGTGTTTCAAACTATCAGCCAGCATGGTCACCCCCCAGGCCCTTGGACTGCAGCAGACCCAGATGAAACCAAATCAGAACTTTCCAGGGGCTGGGCCTGGGCCTGCCTTGGGTGTGAGTTGCTAGGAAGTGTGTGGAACAATCGCAGACCACGGATTTGAAATTCCCCGACCTCCCTCGGGAAGGGCTCTGCTCTCCAGGCCAGGAAGACGGCCGGGACTGCCGAGGCTGGGTGGACGTCCCCTCCCTGTAAGGGTCCATGCGCCACGTGCGGGCTTCCCTTCTGAGCCCAGAGGAACTGTTCGGGCCTCAGGAAGGGGAAGCCACCCCCGGCCCTTACTGTGAATAATCTGACACGAGAATACAGCACTGCTGCTTTTGGAAACCGTCTGGCGGTTCCTCAAAACGGTCAAACATTTTGTGACCCGGCGATTCGGCATCTCGTATATACCTGAGAAGAACGAAAACATACGTCCACACAGAGAAACCTGGACGGGAACGTTCCCAGTGGCGCTTTTCACACCAGCCAGTGTAGACCACCTGACCGGCCATCAGTTGACGATAAACAAAATGTGGGGTGTCCACACCCCGGGATATTACCCAGCCACAGCAGGGAACCCCGAGAGTGTGGTGCCGATAGCAGCTGGACACAGAAGGCCACAGACTGTCCAATTCCGTTTCTACGCCAAGTCCAGAACTGGGAAATCCATGGAAACATAGAGCAGATTAGGGGTTGTCTATAGCAGAAGAGGAAGTGACTGCTCATGGCTACGGCATTTCTTGGGGAGTGATGAGAATGTTCTGGAATTAGATAGTGGGGATGGGTGCAAAATCTTACAAAGACACTAAAAAAAAAAAAAAAAAAACCACCGAATTATACCAAAAAAAAAAAAAAAAGACCTGAAATGAGTCAGCGTTCCACATGCCCTGCAGCTGGCCTTCCTCACTCTGGCCCCCCTACCAGCCCCTCCAAATCCTCGTCCTGCAGCTCCCAGATGTGCCCCGAGCTCCCACCGTAAACGCTGCGGGGGAGGAGGCACGACGACATACCTCACTCCTGACGTATCTGCTGATGAACTCATTGACCGTCATGAGCGTCTGCGACCAGTCCTCGTCCGTGTACCTGGAACCGACTTCCACCGGGACAGTTCGGCAGCCGGCAATGTCTTGGATATACTCCAAACTAGAAGACAGATACGTATGGTCACCACTGTCGCTTTGGCTAAGACCTGCCGGGCACTCGGCCACACTGGCCTCTGGTCTCCACACAGCCCCATGGGGCGAGAGACTGCTGTTACCCCCTCTTCACTGGCGGGGGGCACTCGGGCACCGACACGTGGGGGTGACGAGCCCACTGACACCACGTGGCTTTGCAGAGAGATCCGGGGAGGCTGGTTCGCCAAGCTTCTTGCTGGGTGGTTCTATCGCCCTGCTGGCCGAAAGCCTCCCAGTTCTCTCTCCGCTCACCTTGTCTCTGAGCTCAGAGACCTCCGAGCAAACAGCAGACGGCACGGCGGGGGCGCTGGCTTCTGAGCTCGGGCGGCCTGGCCCTGCCCGTGACCGGCCGGGGACCTCTGCCCACTGGTAAGCTAGGGTGATGACGATACCTGTCCCACGGGATGGGAACGGGGAGGACAGAGAGAGAAAACACAGCACAGGCTGATCGTGGCGGCTGGCCCATAGTAAGACCCGTAATGAATGTTTGCGGGACGATGGCCCCAGCGGCCGGTACTCTTCACGGCCTTGGTGGGAACCACTCCGTCCACAACCCATGGGAGACAGGGGAGCCGATCCATCGTCCTCAGAGACCCCTGCTCCTTTCCACAGCTTCGGCATGCCGGCCACCACCCAGTGGCCCAACCTGCTGTCACCACCACGAATCGGAGCAGATGGGAGGAGGGAACAAGCCCAGGAGCCCTGCCTGGGGGGGGGGGGCCGTGTCTCGGATTCGTTCTTCTGCTCTTAGGCCTCAGGGCCCCTGGGAAGGTCCAGGGGACACCTCAGATCGTGCAAAATGGCTTTAACAGACTTCACGCCGCACGAGGCGAGCACTCACTAGAACCGGCTTAGAGCAGTGAGCTGTGGAAGTACGGACCTTTCCATCTCTGCCACGAACTTGGCGCACTGCGCCTGTAATCCCCGGTTAACCCCGAGCGATCCACGCAGGGACGGTCGGGATGTGCATGCGAGGCTGCATTTCCTTGGGACGAAGGGAGACGGAATCGGGGAGTCCCCGGGTGGGGGCTGGGGGCTGGATCGGGCAGAGCCACCCACCTCCACTTCGTCATGCACGGCCACTGGTCTGCCACGCCTTCCAGGATCACAGGCCTCCCGGGAACCAGAAACTGCTTCCTGAAATGCTGGAGGGATGGACAGCGAAGCCGGGGGACCGGTCTCTCCAATGCCACATCCGGAACCGAAACATGGTCGTCCCTCGCTTTCTGTTTAAAAATCAAAGCGCCGAGAAGTGACCATCTGAGGCGCTGGGCTGGGCGTCTGTGTCCCCGCAGGCTAGCTTACTCCGTTACTGATGACAGCGCCATACGTGTTAGCACTGTCCCTGCATCCCCCTCCTCCTCTTCATTCTGGCGACACCCAGACTTTTTTCTTTACCAGTTCAAGGGTCTGTTCAATTATAAAAGGAACGTACAGACAGAAACTCCGCAAGAGAGGAAAAGTCACCACCCCAAACGCCATCTGGTGTCAAAGGACCCTGTCCCATGACCACGTGTTCCTGGCCCAGCTTCTGACGCCCAGCAGGGACGTGAGGGATGGGCAGCCCAGCTAAAGCAGGTCACAGCCCCGACAAGGTCGTGGGAGCCCCTGCGCCAGGACTTCCTCAACCACCTGTCAGCCAAGTGACCTGAGCCAGTCACTCCCTCGGGCCTCAGTTTGCTCACCTGTCACGTTACTGGGAGAGACCTCCCACGTAGAGTGCCCAGGATCACCGGTGGGTGGGGGTCTGCTCCCTCTGTCCCCACGGGCCGGGTGCAAGGCCTCCCACTTGCCTGTTCTTGGCCTGTATACCCTCTGCTTTGGTTGTCACACCTGCCCTCATCAGAGGCCTCCCTGACCACCCTGTGTGAGCGAAGCTGCCTCCCCCGCTCTTCACAGCCTTGGCGGGAACCACTCTGTCCACGACCCACGGGAGACAGGGGAGCCTCACTGCGCGAGAGAAGACGTTCTTCTACAGCCTCCTAGAACCCAGGCTCCAGGAGAACGGGCCCTTCTGTATCGTACCCTCAGCACCTGGCACATCTGGACCACCGCCTGGGCTCCAGAGAGCCACCGAGCAAACCCCCCTTATAGGCACGGGAATGGGGACATGGAGGGGCCCAGGCCCTTGGCCGACTCCGGCAGGCCGACTCCAGAGTGTGAGCTCTCCCCCCTCAGCTACACACACTGCCCGACGCCGCCCACGCCGGGAGCACCACCTGGGGTGCGGGGCCACCTCCACGTTCCCTTGGCGCAGACCTGGCGTGGGAAAGAGAAGTGCAACCCCTGGGTCGAAGGGCACAGGCATGTCTGCCCTGCCCCGTGAGGGTCAACCCACACGCCATGCCCATGGCCCCCTGGCGTCCTCGGCGGCACCGGGTATCACAGGAAACCTCCTCTGAGGATTTCACGGCCAACAATGGCTGCTTCCCCGTTCCTGCCTTTTTTCTTTTTAAACCACAGGTGAGATGCAGCATTTTCCCACGTGCTCGTGTCACAGACCTATTTCCTCCCAGCGACCAGACATGCCCAAAGGTGTCGCGGCTGAGGGCTGCACGCCAGCGCTGGGGCCTGACTCCCTGTCTGCTGCCGCCCTCAGCTCTGCGCAGTGTGCTTCACGCCCCCAAGTACCAGGAACCCCCCAAGCCAGGACCTCAAGGGCGGGACCGACCAGCCACGGGACCAGGAGGCCCCTGGAGGTAGCAGCTCGCCCCAACTCCGCAGCACCGGGGGCGAGGCAGCCCGGAAAGTGGGTGACGCTTCAGCCAGCTGACCAAGAACAGGCCGGAAAGAGCAGGCCACAGCTGCCCACGGCTCTGACCCACACGAGCCCTTCGAGCTGCCGCTCTCGGCGCCACAGAGCCTCCACCCTCCCTCTCTCCTGAAAGGGCACTGCTTTTGCCGAAAGTGTGTGTGTGTGGGGGAAACTGAGAAAACAGACCGGGCCGTTCCATTTCTGAATCCGCCGAGATGCTATTTTCCGCCAGAGGTCAGCACGCTGTGAGGCCTCACCCCTGGGGACAGCTGACTCCTCCCTTCTAGAAAAAACTGAGCTGTGGGCGGCATGTGAGGTGTGGCAGGCGACAATCCCACCTAGATACCTTCATGCTGGGTTGCTCCTGGGCCGGGCCTGGGCCGGGCCTCTTTCCCGAGGGGAGGTGTGCCTGGAGGACGGCGGCGACTTTAATGAGGATGTCCCCATGGATGGCTGCCCCCATCAGCAGGCCCATGTCACAGGCCTTCAGGGCTGCGGCCACTGCGGGGGCATCCCCAGGCTCCTCGAACAGACACACGGCCTTCAGGAGGCAGCCGAAGGCGTAGACACGGCGCCAGTCCTTGTGGACGTCCTGCCACGGGCCCGTGTTGAGTTTCTCCCAGGAGTAGTCCAGGATGGCCTCGCTGGCCTGCAGACACTCCCTCCGGCAGCCCCCGCAGAACAGCTCAGCGGCCTCCCACAGGAGCTGCACCACGCTGCGCTCTACCTTCTCCCCGAGCTCCGGCACCAGCTCCTCCTTCGTGTGGGGCAGGAGCACCCGGAGGGTCTCCCGGAGGGCGCCGGCTCCTGCCAGGGGCTCTCGGTGGTCTTCGGCCATCGGGCCCTCTGCCAGCCTAGCCTGATAAAGGTGGTGGGGGAAGAAAGAACAGTTAGAGCAAAACACCATGTTGCACACCTAAATACGCACATTTGTAGATTTTCATAAAATCAAACTGGGGCCAGGGGGAGCTAGATCTGTGATGACATCCAGTGGCCAAAATGTCAACCACTGAGAGTTTAAAAAATATATATTAAAACTCAACCTATGGAACGGGAGAAGATATTTTCAAATGACATGTCCAAAAAGGGTTAGGATCCAAAATCTATAAAGAACTGACACAACTCAACACTCAAAAAACAAATAACCCAATTCAAAAATGGGCAGAAGACATGAACAGTCATTTCTCTAAAAGAAGACATCCAAATGGCCAGCAGACACATGAAAAGATGCTCAATATCTCTCATCATCAGGGAAATGCAAATCGAAACTACAATGAGATTTTACCTCAACCTGTCAGAATGGTTAAGATCAACAACACAAGAAACAACAAGTGTGGGCGAGGATGAGGAGAAAGGGGAACGCTCGTCCATTCCCATGGTGGTGGGAATGCAAACTTGTACAGCCACCCTGGAAAAAGAGTATGGAGGTTCCTCAAAAAATTACAAACAGAACTACCCTACAACCTAGTAATCATACTCCTGGGTATCTACCCCCCAAAATACAAAAACACTAATTCAAAGGAATACATGCATCCCTATGTTTATTGCAGCATTATTTACAACAGGTGAACTATGGAAGCAGCCCACATGTCCATCGATTGATGAATGGATAAAGATGTGATGTGATGTGTGTGTGTGTGTGTGTGGCGGGGGGGACAGAATATTACTCAACCATAAAAAATGAAATCTTGCCATTTGCAATGATGTGGATGGAGCTAGAGAGTATAATGCTAAGTGAAAAAAGTCAGAGAAAGACAATTATCATATGATCTCACTCATGTGATATTTAAGAAACAAAGCAAACAAAGGAAGAGAGAGAGAGAAAAACCAAGGAGCAGACTTTTAACTAAAAAGAACAAACTGATGGTTACCAGAGGGGAGTGGAGGGAGGGATGGGTGAAATATGTGATGGGGATTAAGGAGTGTACCTATCATGATGAAAAAAATAAAATAATTAAAAAATTAAAAAGTGATAAAATATAAAAGTAAAAACTATATAAAGTTATTTTCCAAAGACAGAGACCACACAGACTTCCTCCCTTCCAGGTTCCCACAGTTTCTCACATGTGTCCTTTCTGACGGCATCTCATGGGTCATGATTCTACAGTGACCTTCTTCGGCTGGGCATAAACTCTGCGGGTGAGGCCCTCATCTGTCTGGGGTCACTGCTACATTGGGGGCCTGGCACAGGACCAGGCTCGCCATGGGCACCGGATAAATGTTTGCTCAGAGAGGAACATGTACTGTCCTTGTCTGGAATGCCTCTGACACCCTGCCTCTCTGGCAAACTCCTATCCAACCTTCAAGGCCCACCCTCAATGATCCTCTGTGGGAAGGCTGCCAGGACCCTCAGACAGCATTTTGTGTTGGAATAGCTCTTGACTTTCTTTAACCAGCTCTTGTCCCAAATGTATTCCGAGTACCGGCCTACATGTCTGTCTCTCTGATGCTAGCTGGGGAGCTTCTCCAGGGCAAGAACAGGTCTCATTTCTCTACATTTCCCTGGAGTCTGGCTCACATCAGGCACTCAATGAAGGCTCCTGAAGGAATGAAATCTTAGCTTTGCAGGAAGAAACCTGGAAATACATAAAACCTACAGAGAAAGGACAAACATCATAGTTGGTGCTTTGGTGACATTATATATGGATGGAGGGCCGGTCGTAATGCAGAGGTACTAATACGTGAATAGATTCTAGTGGGTTCGTAATTGCCTGCAATTGATTACTCACCCATGCTGCTCTGTGCGAGGTGTACTAACAGCTGTTATATCCCCTATCTCATTGGATGCCAAGAAATAGGGACCTTCGTGCTTTTTGCAGACTGCTCTAGGGCCCAGCAGACTCCTTCTGTAGAGGGCCAGACAGTCCACATTTTGGGCCTGGCAGGCGGGACAGTCACCGCTATTACTGTTCTGCCAATGCAGCGTGTCCGGTATGTAAACAAATGGGCATGGCCACGTTCCAATAAAACTTTATTGACAAAAACATGCCCTTGCTTCAAGCTCCCCAAAATCCAGTTCATCTTCTTCCTGGGCACACAGACTACATTTCCAGGTTTTCCTTGCAATGAGACGTGACCATGCCACCAAGTGGTAGCTAATGTGAATGTGTGACAGAGCCACTTCCAGGTCTGGCCCACACTCACCTCCTAGAGGATTTTTCATGCTTTCCCTACCCACTGGCTGGAAGTGAAGGGACTCTGAGGCCCTAAGGAATGACAGAGCCACAGAAGCCACCCAACCAGGCATATATACCCATGCTGGAATGCCTCATGAGCCAAAAATAACTTGTATTGTGATTAACTGGACTGGAGACGGCTCTTTGTTGTCTCCCACTGGCTGTTTCCGGACCAGACTGTTCTTGCTAGGGCCCCACAGTGATCGTCCCTGATTCCTAGATCACAGAGCCACTTTTCTTCTTGTTCTTTTCCAAGTCCAGCTTTCTAGCTTTCCATTCGTTCTGTGGCCCCACCAGCCCTCCAAGAAACGTCTTCTTCCTTATGTCAACCAGGGTTGGCTTCTTTGGTTAACAGTCGGAGAACCCTACTTGGCACACAGAAGTCACGGTCACCCAACATCCCCCGGTGGATGGTGAAGGCAAGAATGAAGACTTGCCTGTGATGAAGCTGCATCAGGTGCCTCACTCCCGATGAGGGGGAGAAAGCCCCAGTTCCTCAATGGTCCCTGCCTCCTGTTATTAACACCCTTATCCAACTCCCTCCTCCCGAGCATGGGCAGGACCTATCATTGAGTGAGTAGACAGAATAATGGCCTTTGCAAATGCCATTAGGAATAAGGACCTTGGGGTGCCTGGGTGGCTCAGTCGTTAAGTGTCTGCCTTTGGCTCAGGTCATGATCCCAGGGTCCTGGGATTGAGTCCCGCATCAGGCTCCCTGCTCAGCGGAAAGCCTGCTTCTCCCTCTCCCACTCCCCGGGCTTGTGTCCCTGCTCTCGCTATCTCTCTCTCTGTCAAATAAATAAATAAAATCTTAAAAAAAAAAAAAAAAAAGGAATAAGGACCTTGAGATGGGAAGACCATCCTGGATCATGTGGGTGGGCCCAACTTAGTACAGGAGTCCTTGAAGGAATCTTTCCTGGGTAAGTCAGCGTCAGAGGGAGAGGTGATTGCAGAAGGGTCAGAGAGATGCAGTGTTGCTGGCTTTGAAGATGGGTGGGGGGGAGGTCACAAATCAAGGGATGTGGAAGCCTCTAGAAGCTGGACAGGCAAGGAAATGGATTTTCCCCCGGAGCTTCCAAAAAGGAATGCTGCCCTGTCGAGACCTTGATTTTAGCCCTGTCAGTCCCATGTTGAACTTCTAACCTAGAGAACTGTAAGCCACCAAGTCTGCAGTAATTTGTCATAGCAGCAATAGAAAACCATTATGACTTGCTTCAACCAACAGGTGTGCAAGTTTGATACATGTGGTTTTTTCCTTTTTTTCCTTTTGGCCTAAGATGGCAAAGGTGATGGGATGCCCCTTGATCAGGATACAGGAGATTGTAACTTCTGCGGCTAGCAGACTCTCCCAACTGCCTTCCTGGCTTGCGTGCACTGATGAAGCAAGTGGCCATGTTGGAGAGGTCCACATGGCAAACAGATGATGGGGCTTAGAGCCAACAGCAAGCTAGGAACTGAGGCCCTCGGTCCAACAGCCTCCAGGAACTGAATTGTTCCAACAACCACAGGGGTTAGATCCTTGTTCAGTTGAGACTTTGGATAAGAACTTCATCCTGCCTGACACCATAATCAGAGCCTTGTGAGATCCTGATGCACAGGACCCGTCTTTTTTTTTTTTTTAATGTTATGTTACTCACCATACATTACATCATTAGTTTTTGATGTAGTGTTCCATGATTCATTGTTTGCGTGTAACACCCAGTACTCCATTCAATACGTGCCCTCTTTAATACCCCATTACCAGGCTAACCCATCCTCCCACCCCCCTCCCCTCTAGAACCCTCAGTTTGTTTTTCAGAGTCCGTCTTCTCTCATGGTTCATCCCCCCCTCCGATTTCCCCCCCTTCTTTCTTCCCCCCCCGCTTTCTTCTTCTTCTTTTTTTTTTTTTAACATATAATGTATTGTTTCAGAGGTACAGATCTGTGATTCAACAGTCTTACACAATTCACAGCGCTCACCATAGCACATACCCTCCCCAATGTCTATCGCCCAGCCGCCCCATCCCTCCCATGCCCCCTACTCCAGCAACTCTGTTTCCTGAGATTAAGAATTCCTCATATCAGTGAGGTAATATGATACATGTCTTTCTCTGATTGACTTATTTTGCTCAGCATAACACTCTTCAGTTCCATGCACGTCATTGCAAATGGCAAGATTTCTTTCCTTTTGGTGGCTGCATAATATTCCATTGTATATATATACCACCTCTTCTTTATTCATTCATCTGTTGATGGACATCTTGGCTCTTTCCACAGTTTGGCTATTGTGGACATTGCTGCTATAAACATCGGGGTGCACATACCACTTTGGATCCCTACATTTGTATCTTTGGGGTAAATACCCAGTAGTGCAATTGCTGGATCGTATGGTAGCTCTATTTTCAACTTTTTAAAGAACCTCCACACTGTTTTCCAGTGTGGCTGCACCAGCTTGCATTCCCACCAACAGTGTAGGAGGGTTCCCCTTTCTCCACATCCCCGCCAACATCTGTCGTTTCCTGGCTTGTTAATTTTAGCCATTCTGACTGGTGTGAGGTGATATCTCATTGAGGTTTTGACTTGGATTTCCCTGATGCCGAGCAATGTTGAGCACTTTTTCATGTGTCTGTTGGCCGTTTGGATGTCTTCTTTGGAAAAATGTCTGTTCATGTCTTCTGCCCATTTCTTGATTGGATCATTTGTTCTTTGGGTGTTGAGTTTAAGAAGTTCTTTATAGATTTTGGATGCTAGCCCTTTATCTGTTATGTCATTTGCAAATATCTTCTCCCGTTCGGTAGGTTGTCTTTTGGTTTTGTTGACTGTTTCTTTTGCTGTGCAAAAGCTTTTTATCTTGATGAGGTCTCAATAGTTCATTTTTGCCCTTGCTTCCCTTGCCTTTGGCGATGTTTCTAGGAAGAAGTTGCTTCGGCTGAGGTCAAAGAGGTTGCTGCCGCACAGGACCCATCTAAGCCACACCCAGACTCTTGACCCAAAGAAACTAATAAATACATGTTGTTTTAAGCAACTAAGTTTATGGTGATCTGTTGTACAGCAGTAGATAACTAATAAACACCCCTATCTGGATTTCCCTGACACTCTGGGACTCAACTGTAACTCACCCAACAGAACAGGAAGAAAAAACATGGCTTCCTTTAGCACCAATGTGTATGAAGAAGTCAGCAGTAGATAGGGAAGTGAAGACATATGAATGCTAGAGGTATGGTCCCTAAAGGTAGGCTGGACAGCCCCATCCCTACCTCTGGGCTCCATGTTAGCTCATTTCTCCCCAACTCATGAGTAACAGCAAGTAGAATACTGACAGTATTGCATGATTACCTCGCCAACTCTCATAATGACCCTGTGACACCAAGAACATACTGGGGTATTTACTGTAAGCCAGGTATGCTCCAGGGGCTTTTTAATTCTTACAGAAACTCTAAGAAAGTATCATCATCCTCATTTCACAGGTAAGGAAGCTAAAGCAGAGAAGTTAAATGACTTGTCCAAAGCACTCGGCTGGGAAGAGGTGATCGAGAGATTTAAAACTCAGGCTGTCTGGCCCCCACTTCCATGATCTTACAAGTGAAGGAACGGAGCCACACCATCTCCAGCCAGCCCATGATGAAGCTGGGAGTCTGGGTTGCTTAACTCAAGAAAAATCTGTAAAGGAGGAGTTATTATTTCCACTTAACAGATGAGAAAATCCCATCACTTCACAGAAGGAAAGGACCCATCTTTCTTGTGTGTCATTATGTTTGAAGTACCTCTTCCTGGGTGTGTCCCCAAGTTACAGCAATAACATAGAGTTGTTCTCAGTCCTGCCGTCTTTCCACAGTTCCCTCACCTTTCCTCTCCCTCTCCTTTGATTTGTACCTCTCGGGGCCGTTAAGTGGATAGGGAAGTATATGATCATTCTCCCCACAACCCCATCCTCTTTGGCTGATGAAGAAACTAAAGTCCAGGGAAAAATGAAGTGACTTTCCTATGTGCTGTGTCAATGTTCCATGTTTTATGTAGATTACCTAATATATTCCTCCTAATCCCATGATGTGTGGTTTTACAGATATGAACAAAGATTTGGGAGATTAAGCAACTTGTCCAAAACTACACAGTACGTGGTAGTGTCTACGCAGAACACTCTTCAGCTTCGGGGGTGAGGACTGAACCCGTTTTTGGACCTTTGTCTCCTAGCTTGGTCCTTGGTGCACAAGGGGTATCCCTCCCAGCTGGCCCTCCAGTGAATGATGGGACTGAGAGCCTCGAGGGGCCTGACCCTCGCCTGCCAGGATGATTTCTAGCTCTAGCCTCCTAGAAAATTTGTAAATGTCTTGTGTTGGCCTAATGAACAGCCTTCTTGGGAGGGCTTCACAGTCCAACCTTCCAGCATGGCCATATCTACTACCCACCCACAAAAATGCATGTGAGCCCATCAGCTGGCCTCCCTCGGTGGCTCCATGGCCCGTCCCCCTCAGAGTGACTCATGTGTCTTATGAAGCAACCTCGAGAAGTCTCGGGTATCCAAAAGACCTCAGAGGCTTCATATCCTGGCTTCTCACAAAGGTCTATAAAAAAGCCTCCCCGCAGACCACCTCTTTGCCTTACTATAAAAATGGCTTCTACTGGAGCCTTATGTACCAGCTTCGTAAACTGGTCTCTTAGTGGCCTTAAAAAATGGCTTCCCAGACGATTTTAAAGGGGCCATCAACTGGTTCCCTGGGATGCAGATTACAGACTTTGCAAACTGACCTCACCAAACAGCCCTTCATAGAGCTCACGAAGGCCCTTACAAAGCAAACCTCTACAGGTGGCCTCGTGGGCTGCTTCACAAACTGGCTTCCCAAGGCGGTCTTGTGTTTGGTCTCCATAAACCAGCCTCCTCAGGCAGCCTATGTGTGGCTTTGCAAGCCGGCTTTGGAGAGGGCCACTATAGATGGCCATGTGAAATAGCCTTCTGGGAGAGGGCCTGCACAAAATAGTCTCTTCTTAGCCACCTAAAGTAGCTTTAGTAACTAATTTCTAGTCCAGAGTTTCTCAGTGAATGGCCTTACAAAAAGGTCTTCAGAGATACTTATGTTAACACTATATGACAAAGTCTTCCAGAGGAGGACGTTTCAGGATAGCTCTGAGTTTGTTTTCAAAATGATTTTTCAAATTGACTCGTATTAGCCTCTTGAACGGCCTCCTGAAGGGCTTCACGATTGATCTTAAAACAGTAGCCTCCCTGGCACCTGGCTGGCTCAGTCAGTGGAGTGTGGGACTCTTGAGCTCGGGGTTGTGAGTCTGAGCCCCACGTTGCATGTAGAGATTACTTAAAAATCTTAAAAAAACAAAAACAAACCCAAAACCACTGGCCTCCCAGAAGACCTTATGTTGGCAGCATGAAGCAACTATGCATGGGGAGGTGGCAGGATGGTCATTATCTGAGTAATCTTAATCTTACGGCTTCTCAGAACCTTTGCCTTTTTTTTTTTTTTTCCAAAGATTTTATTTATTTATTTGAGACAGAGAGAATGAGACAGAGAGCATGAGAGGGAGGAGGGTCAGAGGGAGAAGCAGACTCCCTGCCGAGCAGGGAGCCCGATGCGGGACTCGATCCCGGGACTCCAGGATCATGACCTGAGCTGAAGGCAGTCGCTTAACCAACTGAGCCACCCAGGCGCCCCAGAACCTTTGCCTTTTAAACGGTTGCCGTATCAGACAGCTTTTGGGGGAGGAGCCACATCCTACTACGTGAAACAGTCTTCTAAAGGACTAATGAACGGTTTCAAAAACAGGCTTGCCTACACACTGGGCCCTTGTCTGGGGGCCAGATGAAACCCAGGCTCTGTCTTATTTTACAAACCAATCTATCTCCCATGGTGTCTTCAGAACACCAGGAATCAGGATATGTTCTACCAACCAACCCTCCCGTTAGCTCCTGTTACCATGGAACGTGGCCTCAAGGGAGAAAGGGCCTTCGCTGGCTGGGTCAAACACCTTCTTGCTGACTGTATGAAACGATCTTCCAGAGCAGGTGGCCTCACGTGGGCTGTAAGCAGTGGCCTGCACACCCAGCCCTTCGATCTGGCCCTCCACTGAATGTGAGCTATAAGCTCCATGAAACCCCTAAGTGGCCTCAAGTCCTGGCTTTACAAATCAGCCTTCTAGCATCCCCCATGTACTGGTCTGACGGAAAAGGCTTCTTGATAATTGTATTAAACAGTTTCCCAGAGGAAGGCATCAGCCAGAGTAGCCTTGTGGCCTGGCTTTATTGACTGGCTTCCTAGAGCTGCTCACTGAATTGCCTTTTATAAAAGGTTATGCTAAACAGCTTTCCAGAAGAGGGAGTCAAAAATAAACTGTGTGAAAGTCTTTCAGAGTGGTGGTGTAGACTGGTCTTCAAATTGGCCTCCCAGAGTTCCACATACGAGGAAAGGGCATAAGCAGAGGTGATATAAACAGCCTTCTGGTGGTCAGGTGTAGGAAAGTGAACTATAGGGTATTTCTGACAAACCAGGATGCTATCTATATATAGGACCCACTCCCCCTTTTTTTGGCTTGGTATAAAATTTTTCTCTTGTAAAATTTTTTATTCTCATCATTTTCTCCAATGTTGTTTTTCATTGTTGGAACTTTCATTTCTGCAAGTAGGAATTTCATTTTACACAAGCTGAGTACTGGGAGTGCTCTTAGTAACTTTCTTTTGTATATATATAAATTTCAGTGTTTAATGTATCTAATATTTAGGACTGGACAAGTCAGAAATTAGGGTTATTCCAAGCCAACTGAGACCTATGGTCACCCTAATTATGAAAAAGCCTGAGGGGCCCTATATCATCACATTACAGTCAGTCTCCTAGAACTCCACAGGTATCAGCCTAGAGACTTGTTGCTGGTCATAGAAGGCTTTTTTTGAAGGAAGTGAGGGTTCAGGTGTCAGGTACAGGAAGAGCGGGGTGCTCTTGAGTCCTGACTTTGTAAACTGACCTTTCAGAGCACCACATGTACTGGTTTCGTGACATGAGACAGCTTTCAGGGGAAGGTAAGGTACAGATTGCATAAAATAGCTTCTCATCTTGCAATCTCATTTTGCAAGACTGCAATTTGCAATCTTGCAAAACAGATTGCAAGAATGGCTTCTCTTATAAAAGGCCTTTTTGTTGATGCACGAAAGGATATTCTTGGCATGGGGGTCACATAAAGGTTGTAAGAACTAACCTCTCGGAGTGCCTTTTGTTTGGGCTTTGTAAATCAACCTAATGCGAACTTCATGAAAGGGTTCTTGTTGGTTGTATTAAACAGAGGAGCCAAGTATAGGCTACATACGACAGCCAGCATGGACTCTGGTTCCGACTTCCTAAATTCACCATCCAGATAGAGCACATTATTTAAGTAAGCTGGTCTTTCGTTAGTGAACAGCCCAAGTGGCTTCTGTTGGTTACAAAAGAAAGCCTCCCAAGGAAGCCACCATTGTCATCCCAGAATTCTCTTTAATTATCTTTAAAAACCTAAAGCAGCTCCCAGAGTAGTCTTTAAATTGGTTGGGAGAAATGGCTTCTTGGACAATCTCACCGGGATTCACAGAGAGTATCAGGTGGGCCTTCTGAAAGCGGCCCCTGCCAGGAGCCCCACAAAGGTCTCAGGCTGACCCGAAACAACAGCCCCGAGGGCGGCATGCTGGTCATGAGAAGCCTCCCACCGGTGCCTTCCAGAATAGAAGCCTCTATCAGGCTTTCTGGGAACAGGCTACCGAGTTAGTTTTGAAATCTCTCCCATTTTTTTTTTTTTAAGATTTTATTTATTTATTCATGAGAGACAGAGAGAGAGAGAGACAGGCAGAGGGAGAAGCAGGCTCCCAAGGAGCAGAGAGCCCGATGCGGGACTCGATCCCAGGACTCTGGGATCATGACCTGAGCCGAAGGCAGACGCTTAGCCATCTGCCCAGAAATCTCTCCCATTTTTAAAAAAGATTTTATTTATTTGACAGAGACACTGCGAGAGAGGGAACACAAGCAGGGGGAGTGGGAGAGGGAGCAGCAGGGCGGAGCTGGAAGCCCCATGCGGGACTCCATCCCAGGACCCTGGGATCATGACCTGAGCCGAAG
>NC_058407.1:157994953-158018427 GCF_002201575.2 Neomonachus schauinslandi | reverse complement strand
ATGCGGGACTCCATCCCAGGACCCTGGGATCATGACCTGAGCCGAAGACAGACGCTTAACGAACTAAGCCACCCAGGCGCCCCGAAATCTCTCCAATTTTATTGTGGCATTATTCCACGAAAGTTGTGCAAAAAAACAAGAGCTTTCTAGGGAGCTTCGTAAAACTTTCCAGAGAGGTTTGGAAATATTTGCAAAGCTTTATTCACTGGCGCAAGAGTACGTCTGGCATTCTAAGGGCCACGCTGTCTCGGGTTCGGGCCGTCGGTGTGGCCCCAACACCTGCCTACCCCCTGACCTTGGGCCTGCTGAGCACGGTGACTTACCTCTGCTGGATTCTAACGCGAGGTGCATAACGCGACACCGATGCTCAGCGTTAACTCCTATCAAACTAGAAATCCCTGTCCTTCAGGTCCCCCACACCAACGCTCCACCCGAGGCCTCACACCCCTTCCCTTCCCGGGACTTCACTGCTCGCGGCCCACATTCGGTTTGCAGCCTGTCCCCCTCCAGGCCGGTGATAGAGATGTTCGGTCCGAGAGCAACAGCATGAAGACACCTGCCGGTACCGTCAGGGAGAAAATAAAAACTCGCGCAGGCGCCCTACATTTGCACCGACGGGGACCCCCCCCCCCCCCAAAGAACTGCGCAGGCCCACACAGGCTGAGCTGGCTTTACGCATGCGCAAAACGAAATTACAAGCTTAAAGCGAGCATCAAGAACGCGCGGGGGCCTATCCCCCCTCCCCCCACCCCCCGGGCAGCGCAGGAAAGCTGGAGAGCCGCTAAACGGCCTTCTCAGGGCGCATGCGCCGGCACTGTTTTCCCTCCCCATTCACACCCCACTTTCGCTACTTTGGAGAGCTGCCCCGGGGCTTTCCACGGCGCACGCGCGAGGCCGTCTTTTCCTCCCGCTTCGCCTTTAACACAGCGCCTGCGCAGTCCTCCCCTCCGCTTCAACAGAGCCAGAGCCGCCCGCCCTCTGGAGTTGCTCAAGCTCACCTGTCTCGAGTTTGGGCTGTGTCGAGTTCCCCGGAGGCTGGCGACAACCTGTTCCGTTTGGTCGGAACACTCCGGCCCTCTCCTTCTCCGAGTAATCAGGCTTTGCCGAGGTATCGATCGCTCAGTGCTCGTCTGATCAGCGCGGAGTGCCTAGTCGAGCGCCGAGTGATCGATGCCGCGGCCCCGCCCAGTCCTGTTTCCGGAGGCCTGCGGGTGGCGGCGGCAAGCCTGGGTGGAGGCACTTTGCTCGGTTTCTCTTCCCAAGTCGGGCACACCTGCGACTTCCTCAGCTCTGATAACTTCGTGGGCTAGTCAGCTGCGCATCCACTGTTTCATCTGAACCGTACAGTTAACATGATTCGTTTTCCTGGTTTACAGAGCGGTCAACCAATGCCCAGCGAAATCAAGTGGCCAAATCCTTGTGCTTTGGGAAAGTCACAGATCCTAAATTTGAACCCCCAAGTGCTGCATCCACGGCCCGTGGGTGTGAGAAGGTCCTGGGTTTCAGTGGAGAGGCCGGAATCATTCCTGCCGGCGCTGCCCTGACCCTGAGTGGTGTGGGCATCCCTGAGGGGTTTGGTTTTGAGCATGCTACCTGTGGCCTCCAGGGACGCAGGCCTTTTGAAGCGTTTAACAGACTCAGTAGAAAGTTCTGCTCACACTGGGTCAGGAGTCCAAGGAGGAAAGGGAAGGGAATTCATTTTATGGTTATCAAAAAAAAAAAATTCATGACACCTGTCAAAAGTGGTAAGGCAGACTGACTACATACCTCTGCAACGGGGGTTCGTGATAGGGAGACGTGGGGCACAACTCCAAATATAACAAACGACAAGTGCAGATTTATAGCCAAGGAGCAGAGTCTAGGTCAGTGGATGGGAAATTACTAAGAAGACGCACAAGGGATAAGGGGAATTCTGCTAAACTGACTACACAGGCCAGAGTGATAAGATATCAAGGGTAGAGAATAATGAATTTGATCAGATATCAGAGGTGGGGGATTTTTGCTGAACTGACCCAAAGGATTCTTGCTAAAACTGGACTCAACAAGCCAAGGACAGTGCTGAAGGTCAAGGCCTAGTCAGAAAAAAGGGATTCAGAAGAGCCTGCTAAAGTTAGTTCAAGGAGAGGGTCTTTGTCACTGCTCACCAGGGGCGTGTCAGGCATTTTCTGGGGCCCTGAAACTCCTCTGTACTATGTAATTATCTTAAGAACCCTATTAGGTGGAGATTACCATGTCTTATAGATGAGGAGACTGGGGCTTGCTCAAGGCCCATTCAGCGATCAGTGGTTTCTAGGTAGTGTGCTAGCATCAAAGAAAACGCCAAGTGAGCTCAGCCCCCGCCCTGGAGGACCTCACAGGTAAGGGAGATTGACAAATACTTACTGAGCATTTACTACAAACCTTGTACTTTCAAAGCACTTTAAAATACTAAACTCATGGGGCGCCTGGGTAGCTCAGTCTGTTGAGCGTCTGACTCTTCCGACTCTTGATTTCGGCTCAGGTCATGATCTCAGGGTGGTGAGATCAAGCCCCGCATCAGACTCTGCACTGACTTGAGATTCTCTCTCTCCCTCTGCCTCTGTCCCTCCTCCTGCTCTCATGCTCTCTCTCTCTCAAATGAATTAATTTTAAAAATCTTAAAAAAAAATACTAAACTCATAGATTAACTATTATCACCAGTTGAGTGGTGACAACGTTGAATTTTGCCTGAGCCCTGTGTTCCTAGAAAACAGTGAAGCTTGAAGGAATTCCCCTCACCCTTTTGTGTTCCTGAAAACGGCTTGCTGCAAAGAACTCCCTTTTCCATGGGACTTAGGGAAGACTCATGGATGCCCCACCCTGTTTACCTATGGCAAGGCCAGACACAGACCCTCCAAATTCCCATTTTTTGCCTTTTAAGTGATTAGTTGAACTGCTTGTCCCCAGTAACCAATCCGAGCAAAATGCTTCTTAACCAAATTTGGTTAAATTCTCTCCTGCCTCCACCCCCTGAATTTTGGCCCACCCTAGACCTAAGGGAGCAGACAGCCCCTCCTGAGAACAGGGCAGAATGTTCTCTGACCTACAGTCTCATTATGCCACCTTGTCATCCCACTTCCTAGTTCTTTTCTGCAGCCTAAAGAATAATAAAAATCTTTTTGCCTAACCCTGAAGACACTTGCAGACCTTATGGTTACAGCTTTCTCTTTAGGACAGTAGACCCCTCCCGCCTTGCAATCATGCTCGCAAGTAAGTCGGCCCTTATTACTTCCAGTTTTATTTTTTGTTACACAGTGGGTGGGCAGAGACTACGGGAGGGTGGACACTGGATCTCTAGGAGCCCAAACATGCCCCACAGCAAAGGGTCAAAAGAGATGTGAACACAAGACCCTCTGATTCTCTTCCACAGTGATCAAGAATGGGGTTCTGGCCTGTCCCAGTGAGTAGGGATCACTGCCAGCCAGGCAGAGACAAACATCCCTTTTGCCAGCTTGTGTTTTCAAAACTGGCTTGTTGAGATGAATTATAGGCATCAATGAAATGTTTTCGTAAAAAAAAAGAACCACAGTCTTTCATGGTGGGACTTCACTTCCTGTGTGTCATTGCCAATCCCCACCCCGCCCCCCACCTCCCTTTGTCCCAGGCAGTCTTGGAATTGGCCATCAAGCTGACAGAACCCTTTGAGTGCTGCGAGAACGCAGGGAACCAACAAAAGGCACCGTTTATGTCCATGTTTGTGAATTTTCTCTGTTTGATGAGCAGCCTGTAATTTAAATATATCCAAGTGTGCTGGGAACATTTGTGGCTTAATTACCAAATTTATATAAAACACACACATACAAACAAAACTCTAAGCTGGAAAACAACATTCAGCTTGGCCACAGAAGAGACATTTAATTGACTCCAGTTGCTTAAAGACCGTGTGAAAACCTCCCCGCCATACTGAATCTTCTGTTCACTTACCCAGCCTTCATTGGGTGCCTTCCTTCTCCTTAAGCATTACCACCTCAGCAAGGAGCTAGTAGCCTGAAATGACCTTGAAAGAGTAGGAAGACAAAAGCCAAAGTGTTTTGTTGAGTGGATGCCGCTGGGATGGAAACGAAAAGTCTCTGATAGGAAGTCAGGCAGCCTGGAACACTTACTACCTCTCTGAGCCTCAGTGTTCTCCTCCATGAAATGGGTATGAGAAACTATATCCCCTGTGGTGGTGAGGATTGATAAGAGAGCTATACATCTCCAGCCTCTATTTCCTAGTCTGTTCCAGAATCCCTATGTTCCAACCTGCGTCCACAGGCCCCACAGGGCAGTGTGGAACTTCTTGAAATCCAGGCTCTTGGCCACAGCCGCCCCTGGAGTTTTCGGTATAGCAATTCTGGAGTTAGGCTCAGGGTTCTGCATTTTCACTAGCTGTCCGGACAACTTAGAGCCAGATGGTAACTGCATTTTGAGAGAGGCAGCTCTGGGGCTCACAGATGTCTGGATCGGTGGGTGGGGCAGGTGGTAGAGGGTTCTGGAAGCTGGGTCAAGCTGACCTGAGGCAGAGGCCCAGAGCCTCATGGCCAGGCTGGGTCCTCTCTCCTGCTGTTGCACAGACCCTTCTCCACCAGTATTTCTTTGGATTCTCATATAGACTACTGCCCAGGCCACAGCCAGCCCAAAGATCCTGGTCAGGACAGACTCAAGCATTGCTCCCTTAGAGACTAAAGACTACTACCTTCCCTTCTTCCGTGGGTCCCAGGAGATTTTTTTTCTCCTATGCCCTTGAAGGCCAGAGGGTTTTTTGTTTGGTTGCTTTGGCTGGACAATAGGACCCATCACTCTCTCCTCATCCATCCCACAATACATGCCAAGCACTGAACTCGGTGTTGGAGTGATCATGACCAACAGGACAAACATTTTCCTCTTTTTCATTCATCGATTCATTTGTGTTGCAAATATTTATTGAGCATAGTCCAGTGCCTGCATATTCCATGTAGGCACTGGACTAAGTGCATGTATCAGTTACCCATTACTACAAATAATGCTGCATAACAAACCATCCCAAACCGGATAACTTACAACATTAAGACTACAGAGCATCTGGGTGGTTTGGTCACCTGCATCTGACTCAGTTATTCTTGACGCGGCTTGCTTGTGTGAAGATGGCCTTACTCATGTGTCTGGTGGTCAGCTGGGGGTTGGCCAGGGCAAGGGGGATAACTGGATTAGGGGTCACTCATTATGCAGCTGGCAAGCCTGGGCTTGGTCCCACAGCGGTGGCGGGGTCCACAAGAGGGGATGGGAACTGCAAGGCTCTTGAGGCTGAGATGCTTCAGCGGCACAAAGCACTTCTGTTGGCTAAATCAAACCAGGTGCTATTGGCCAAAGTAAGTCATACGGCGAGTCAGATTCAAGGTGGGTAAGGAAAGAGAATCCACCACTTGGATTGCAAGAGGCGTGCGCATTCAGGTGTCTACTTTATAAATGAAGCAGAGGAAGGAGAACCAGGTGATGCCAGGTGTGCATAGGAGGGGGGCTGCTATTTTACGCAGCAGAGACTTCTCTGACAAGGTGACCTCTGAGCAGACACCTGAAGGAAGTGAGAGACAGGAAGAGAGTTTCAAGGCAGAAGGAAGTGTGCAGAGGCTGGGGTGGCTGGGTCCTGGGAGCCAGTTGGGGCGTGGGAACCCGCGCGGTCAGAGAGATAAGCAGGGGCCAAATTGTGTGGGCTGCTTTGGCTGTCATCAGGGTTTAGGCTTTTGCTGTGAATCAAGAGGGAGCTTGTGGAGAATTCGGGGCCCAGGAGTGACAGGGTCTGAGTGAGGTTTTCGCTGCCCACAGGCTGCAGGAGACGCCAGGCAGAGGTGTGAGAAATAGCAGTAACTGTGAGGAGTGTCCTGGCGGGTGAAGCACAGACAGCTGCAAGCTCGCGTCATAGGTTCAGATCGAGGGTAAGGAGAAGTGGCAGTTTTAAACAATGGCCACAGATCCTTGGCACTCCTCCCATTGAGAGGTGCAGTGTGTGCCTCTCCTTAGAGTCTGTGGGCTTGGGATCACTTTGGCTGATAGAGTAGGGCAGGGGAACACTATGGAACTTTGGGGCTGGGTCACGGGAAGCAAGGCGGCTTCTGCTTTGTTCCCTGCAACTCTTGGGAGCCTGGGGCTATTGTATGAGAGGCCTGACCACCCTGAGGCCTAGTGTTTGAATTGTCCAACCCAGGCACCAGGTGCGGAGGGAACAAGGGAGAGTCTAGCCCCAGCCTTAGGAGTCTTCCCAGCTGAACCCTGGACATAGCGGAGCAGAGACAAGCTGTCTCCACCAAGCCATTTCCCACCCCACTAAATAATGGGAAGACAAGTAATTCAGATGCCTTGCCACGGGGAGAGGGTGTTCCAGGCAAAGAAAACAGCCCATCTGCAGGAGAGGTGAGTTTCTTCCTGCAGAAATTTTGGTCCAGAATGAAGGCAGGGGAGGGATGGAGGGAGCTTGACACTCTGGGCTGTTTTGAGGGGGAACAGCCTGGGCTCTGCTCCTTACAGATCATTCCAGTCCCGGCCACACTGGACCCTGCTGCAAGGACATCCCAGCCTCGCCAGGAGCAGCCTAGCCTCGGCCCTGCTGACCCCCAGCTGCGGGAGCTTTCTGGGAGCTGCTCCCAGCCTGGTGCGTTAATGCTTCTAAGGATGAAGCAGATGGAAGAGTAGAATAGTCTGTCCTGTCCTCACGCTTAGCTGATTTTCCATGGGGACTGTAACACCATCATCATTGGGATTAGGAGTAGGATTGTTTTTGACAGTCGAAATACTTGCCATTTCTTGAGGGTTTACCTTGAGCTGGGTGATTTATGTATACATTGTCTCATCTTATCTTCACCTGCGGTCCTGAAGACATTGATACTAAGACTAAGGAAGTTCGGGCAGTAACCCGCCCAACATCACACAGCCTGTAACATGTAGGGAAAGATATGATCCCAGATAAGTCTGATTTCAAAGCCCACGCTCTTAAACTATTGTGTTGACTTGCTGTCATGCCCATGTTCCAATCCTCTAGTCCTGGCTCTTTGAAGAAACTGCAGGAAGCTCAGACCAAAGCTCGGGTACCTCAGACCTCCAGGGGGCTTACCTCTAGCGGAAGAGCCAGAGGAGCTTGGGATGAAAGTGACCAGTGATGCCCATCCATGCAACTCTACAGATACTTTCCTGAGCCCTCCTACGTGCCAGGCACTGTTAGACACTGGTGGGGCTGGGGGTAAAGCTACAAAGATGAAAAAGGCACATTTTATGAATTTAACACCAATAAGGGGAATAAAAATAAGGACACAAACCCTAGCACAAATCATTGTACTGAATTGCATTTGACACCTTTCCATTATAAATTGCAGAAATCCAACTCAAACGATCACATTTATTGACTCATAGGACAGAAAATTCCAAGGATTGGAATTTTTTCCTTCTCTCTTCTGGCATCCCCGGGATCCCTTAGGGTCCTTCATTCCCTTTTCTGTGTCTCGGAAATACTGCATTCACCCCTTTGCTTGGATCCAGCGTTTGTTTTTCCTCTCACGGGGCTCAGTTTCTGACACTCACGGGAGAGTTCTTCAAGAGCAGGGCCCAGTTCTTGTGAATCTGTTTCCACTGCCCGGCCCCTAGCAGAAGTAAAGACAGATGTGTAGAGGAAAGCCATCAATGCCCAGGGTCGGGTTTGTAGACCAGTTGTTCCATTTAACTAATGCCGCGTGACCAAATGGCACAGCGTTTAGTGACTTCATAAAACATTTATTTTCTGCATGAATCTACAATTTGAGCAGAGCGTGGTGGGGACAGCTTGTCTACATTCCAGTTGGGTGTCAGCTGGAGCAGCTAGAAGGCCAGGAGCTGGGGACATCTGAAAGGCCCGTTGTACACATCTGGCCCCCGGGCCAGGGAGGCTGGGAAGACTCTGGGGGCTGGGACCACCGGGGCTCTCTGGGCATCTCTAGCTGCATGGTCTCTTCAACAGGATGGTGCCAGGGAGGGGGGCTTGCACGTATCAGCGCAGGGCCCCTCAGGTCTGTGCCCTAAGAGAGAGAGAACCAGGAGGAAGCTGTCTTAAAAAAAAAAAAAAAAAAGATTTTAGAATAGCTTTAGATTTACAGGAAGATTTCTGAGATAATACAGTTCCCAGGTACCCCACCCCCACTTTCCCTATTAACTTAGGTTATTGTGATACATTTGTCACAATTAATGAACCAATATGGATACATTCTTATAACTTTATAACTAAAGCCCATCCTTTATTCAGATTTTCTTAGTTTTTACCTAAGGTCCTTTTTCTGTCCTAGGATAGACCGCAGTATCCAGGATACAACACCAGATGGAATTGTCGAGTGTCCCTCGTGCCCCTGGGCTATGACAGCTTCTGATAACTTTCCTGGTTATTGATGACTTTGACAATTTCCAAGAGTGCCAGTGAGGCATTTTGTAGACTGTCCCTCAGTTGGGATATTTCTTATGTTTTTCTCGTGATTGCGCTGGGGGATGGGTTTTGGGGACAAAGACTACAGAGGTGAAGGGCCCTTCTGAACACGTCGTGTATGGGGTACATACCATCAGCATGACCGATCACTGTTGATGTTGATCTTGATCACCTGGCTGCAGAGTGGTGTTTGTTAGGTGTCCCCACCATAAAATTACTCTTTCCTCCCCCTTTCCCACACAATTAGTTTTTGGAGGGAAGTCATTAGCTCTCTGCAGCCTGCACTTAGGACGTGGGGAGTGACGCTCCACCTCCTTGAGGCTAGAGCATCTACAGAAATTACTTGGAATTCTTCTCCATGAGAGGTTTGTCTGTTCTTCCCAATTTATTTATTTATGCAATCATTGATTTATATCTGTGTTGATTTGTAGTTATTTATTTTCTACTTTGGGTTATCATCCAATAGTATGTTATTTATTCTGTTGCTCGAATTATTCCAGCATTGGCCATTGGTGAGCTCTTCAGGGTGGCTCCATGACCTTTTCATTTCCCCGTCATTCAGTGTGTGTGTGTGTGTGTGAGAGAGAGAGAGAGAGAGAAAGAGAGTGCACTTCCTTACCTTTTGGCACTCTAAGGTGCTCCAGGCTTGTCACATGTATTTCTCCAAGGAGCCCTGGTTCCTATTTTTGGAGAATGGTATTAGAACCCAAGATCTGGATGCCAAGTGCACTCATGGCTGCTGGCTATAACACCCTTTTTAGCAAAGCCTCCAAAGTCATGGAGTTTAATTCTGTAGTAATCACAGGCCCACTCAGAATCATGGGGAGAGAATGTAGACTCTTCCGCCTCTTGTTAGAGGTATGTCCTTGTCACATCGTCAGAGCTTATGAGATGCGATCCACTGGTGTCATCGTCTTTGGAAAGTACCATCCACCACATCAGTGATGTTGTTGCACGCCCAGGGATTCCTATCTTACTTAAAACATCCTTCATCCCCGTCCAGTTTCTATTTTGCTTCAAAGAAACTCTTTCCATGGTTTGGTTTTACCTGAAGATGGTTTCAGTTGATACAGGGACACACCCTACATAACACTGGGTTCCCCCTGTGAGACAGCCATTGCCTTCCCAGGTCTCTCCTAGTCCTTTTGTTGGGGTCAAGGAGAAAGTCTCAGCTTCATGCTGTAAACGTCTTTGGCGCATTTATAATGCTTGCAAATTTCTTTTCTTTTGTAATGTTCTGGCTCAGAGCATTGTCATAGCACAGCCTTCTAGGTAGAACTTAATCATATTGTTTTATTTTACTTGGGAGCTACTCTGCAGCAGAGACATTTACTGCTTACCAGTATGCATGTGCACCCCCATATTTCCCAGTCCCCTTGCAGGTAGGCAGAACCACGTGATTATTTGTGGCCAATGGGCTATGCATGGAAGATTTGAAAGCCCATGAGCAATGCTCCAGCTCTGTCATTTCCTGTCGTAGGATGGCAGGACTCTGTCTGCTGAGGCTTTGTCAACCCACATCAGTTATGCTGTGTTAAACCTTTGCACTCTTGGGAGCAACTATTATTGCTACAGTGCCTAATCTTTCTCGACTAATACAACTTTTAAATAGGGTGAGTGATACTGGATTTTTCATTTACATAATGATGCAAGATTTACCAAAAGAAAAAAAAAAAGGAGCGCTTCAAAGAAAGATAGGTGAATAGTTTTCTAGGGGATAGTCAGACATGGTGAAAATCCTCAGTGGAAAGATGCAAATGAGTAGCATTTGGGCATATACTACCACTGTGTTTCTGTCTTGCTGTCGGCATGGGAACTTCTGTCTTGCTGTCAGCATGGTCTTTATTGGAATTGGCCAGAAAGTAAATTTCTTTTTTTTTTTTTTAAAGATTTTATTTATTTATTTGACAGAGAGAGACACAGCAGGAGAGGGAACACAAGCAGGGGGAGTGGGAGAGGGAGAAGCAGGCTTCCCGCCGAGCAGGGACCCCGACATGGGGCTCGATCCCAGGACCCTGAGATCATGACCTGAGCCAAAGGCAGACGCTTAATGACTAAGCCACCCAGGCGCCCCCAGAAAGTAAATTTCTGTTAATTCCCATTTGTTCCCTATGTGTCCTGTGGCTTAAACAACAACCATCAAAACCTCTTCATTAAAGCTTATTAGTCAGAGATTACATGAAAAGATCTGAATTTTCTATTGGATTTTGGAGCCAAATAGCTTGCCTTTGCCTATAGCGTTCTCCAGACATCAATGACGGGTATAAACTTGGTGAGAGGGGGCTCTTCAAGGCTTTCTGCTCCTGGGGTCCTATTTAAAGGCACAAGCAAATGATAACTGACTTGCAATGAGAGAACACCCAAACACTGCAGCCAAGAGTGAAAGAAAAGATAGAGTGTCACTCCAACCCCGTGCACCAAAAGCTGGGCATGTGTGTGCTGATTAGCCTTGGCACGGTGATTTGCATGTTGGAAACTGCTAAAATATTCACGTACTTGACTGTGTCTCTTCCAGTTAGATGTAATAAATGCAGATTTGGGTGACCATATGTTTTATTTTGATGTAACTGTTTTAACCTTTAAGGCGTGTGTGTGTGTGCATGTGTGTGCACAGGCGTGCTCGCCAGGGTAGCTCTCCAGTTCTCTAGGGCTGGCCTGACTGGAGGTAAGCTGGTATTTTAAGTTGCAATGTGATTAGCTTATTATTAGAAACTCCTTCTTGTGAATCGTTACTTTCTTCCTCCCTCCTTCCTTCCTTGCCCCCTCCTTCCTCCTTCCTCTCTGCCTTTCTTCCCTCTCTCCTTCCTTCCCTCCTTTTTCCCTCCCTCTCTTGAGCAAGTTGACTCATATCTGTAAACCTTACTTCCCTCCTCTGTAAAATAGGGCTGATAACAACACCTATGAGAATTTTTGAGGAATACAGAAGATACTACATATGAGGCATGGAGTGCAGTGTTTGGCACATAGTGAGTGTTCAATAAATGATAACTGTTCCTCTCATTTTCGGCTGTTCGTCTTTCAGCGGGTTCCTTAGCCTTCTGAACCTCAGTTTCTCCATCCAAAAAATGGTCTCATGCCATTCCTTACATGAGATTATTGTGAAGTGCAAAGGAGATAATTAGGTATTATTTTTATTAGATACTCAGTGAATGAATGAATGAATGAATGAATGAATTCGGGGACGCATCGTGTATTAGCCAGGATAGGATTTTTACAGTAAGAACTTCCCCTAAATTTTGGCCTGAGACAGTAAATTTATTTCTCTGTCTCGTCTCACCTCAATGCAAATGGACAGGAGGCCCTGCTCCACATACTCATTCAGGGACCCACACTCCTTCCAGCCAAGGCTCCGCCCTCTGCAGGAGCCTCCAAGTCCTCTTCCATCAGTCCATGGGTGGGAAAGAAGGTGGCAGATCTCACGCAGGAGATTTTTATGGGCCAGGCCTGACAGTGGCCACTTCGGTTCTGGTTCCAGCGGCCTCTTAGTGCAAACCTGGCCACAGGGAAAGCTAGGGGATGTCCTAACTGTGCACCCAGGATAGCAAAGAGGATGACATCTCAGTCTGGATCAAGGTTCCCAGAAGCCATGACGTGAGGGTTGCCGACTGCTTCTGAGACTCGCAAAATTATACTGAATGAGCCCAACTTGATGTCATACAGGGTTGGAAGAAGGACAAAGGAGAGACGCATGTGTGGAACAGCTGTGGAGCCCCATGTCTCTTCTCTGGCTCTGGGTTCTGGACGTTGGAGCCACAAAGTCCCTCCCTCCGTCCTTGGCCGTTGGCTCCTTTGGAATCCATTAGCGAGTTTCACCATTGTTTTTCTGATTTCATTAAAAAATGCCACCAAGACACATGCTCTGCAGTATGTCACTTCAGTCCTAAGTGGGGCATTTTTGCTAGATGGATCGATTTTTTAAATGACAGCATCTGTCTGCTTGTACACATTTATTTATAATTCCTCCCTTGGCGATTAGAGCCGGGGAATTGGTGAGCGGTAACCAGCTGTTTGAATTAGCCAGGAAGGGAGGCAGGGATGTGATCTGTGAAGGAGTACCAGAGCCCTGGCCGGAAGCAACAAAAATGGAACAGATGCCCCCAAATACACCATCCCGGGGAGGGACTTATAAATCACATACACTGCCGGCCCAGCAAGACAGCAGCCGAGCTGGGTGAGGCGGAGAAGCCCGTGACTGTGGGTGGCTGGGTTTGGCCCCCTCGGGGACTTAAGGGCTGTGTGTGGGAGGATGGCAGAGTAGCTGAGGGGGTGGTCCCTGGTGAGCTGGACCCTCTTTTGATTCCCCATTGCACTCAGGGTGAAACCCAAAGTCTTCCCCCTGGTCCACAAGGCCCTACAGAATGGGGTTCTATTACTCCTCTGCCCTCCCTCCCTCCTGTTCTCCTGCCTCCAGCCACCCCAGCTCCCTGGGGGTCCTTGCTGCTCCTAGGACGTGCTGAGTGCGCCCCTCCTCAGGGCCTCTGGGGCTCCAGCTTCCCCTGCCTGGAGCTCTCCTCCTCCAGGCTTCTTTCCACCTGTGATCCCGATGTTCCATGGCCCAACTCAGGATTTTTCAATTGTCCCAAGGCATGAAAGCGATACATATTTAGTAGAAACCATACTAGGAGTTTTCAGTGTGGATTTTTCCCCTGGGCTGGTGACAGGCAGCGCACATCCTCGTGTGATGCGGGGCAGGGACAGCGGGCCAGGCGATCGCCAGGGTCAACTGCTGACACTCACAGTTGTCCTGTACCCATATAAGCCTTCTGTTTGCCGCTTTCAGAACAGTATTCAGTTACCGGAGCTGGTCAACACTTATTTACAAAATAGGCTCTGTGTTGGGTGCTTTTGCCCAACTGCAGGCTAAAGTAAGTGTTCTGTGTGCATTTAAGGTAGGCGAGGCTAAGCTGTGATGTTTAGTAGGTTAGGTTAGGTTAGGCGCTCATGATAGCAAGGACGTTGTCCATCTTGTTCACTGCTGAACTGTGCCCGGCACACAGTAGGTGCTCAGTAGAGATCTGCTGACCCCATGAAGGGATATTTCATTTTGGGGGAGGAGGGGACACATTGCCCCCTCTTACCCTCCCTCTCTGCTGTTTGGGGGGGGGGTCACAGAAAGCCCAGGTCACTTAGGGTGGCTCCCTGGGGACAACCAGTCCTGTCTTCTTGATCTCCGTAGCTCCCCAGGGTCTAGCCAGAGCCTGGCGCACAGCAGGTGTTCAATGAATCATTATTAAAAAGATGCCTCAATGACCCAACTTGAGAGTCAACAACGCTCCAGGCAAAAAAAGAAAGCATCATCCAGATGCCTTCTTCTCTTTCCTTGCCCAACACCAGCGAGTCTGACCAGCAGCACCTCTAAAATCCACCTTGATGGAAGCTCCAGTCTCCAGTTCCTTCTCTAGTCCGCATCCCTCACCCAGACAACCCCAACTCCTCGCCCGTCCTGGCTGCTACTCTTGCGCCCCCTACAGTTTAGCCAGAGGCGATCTGAATCTGTCAATCATGCCGTTCTCCCACTCGCCACCCTTCAGGAAGCCCAGGTGTCATCTCAACTGTCACCTCCTCCCCTGACCACCCCATCTCATCCGGTAACCCAGTCCGTGCCCCAGCCCCTCAGAGATGAATGGCTCCAGGAGGAGGGGCCGAATTCCAGGTGGGGCTGCCCGGTCCCCTCCCCCACCTCTCCCCACCTGCTTTTGTGGGGGAAGCAGCATCACATTTTGATACATGACTTGATATTTTCTGTTGTTCCTCCTTCCTCCAGTTCCCCCTTTTCCTTCTCATCAAAGCAGGCAGCTGTGGCCTCAGGGGAGAAATATAGCAGAAGGGGAGGAAGAAATAGCTCATAAGTCTTTTTTGGCTTTTCTTCCCTTTTAGGAGAAGTTAGAAGCTGCAGGGGATTTGAGGCGCTAAGAAACATCTTGGAGCAAGAGTGGGGGGAGAAGGGGACTCCCTCCACAGACTGCAGAGAGACTGCACTTGGCTGGGGCAGGGGAGGGGCGTGGGGGAGAGTGCTGCCAGGCCCGAGCATTAAGTCCTGGACTCCACTGCTCTGCGTCTCCCTGGGGAGGCAGCGAGGCCCTGGGGAAGAGGCTGCCTCTAAGACCAGAGACCCCAACCCGGGGGCCCCTTGGGCTGCATCCTGCCCACAGCTATGCCTGTTTAGGCTCATACTTTTTTTTTTTTTTTTTAGTTGCCAACATCTAAGAGGTTGTATATTTCAAATTTCTCTTGAAAATTCATTTCCAGATTTGTAGTTGGTCTTGAAAGAGGAGACCGGGCCAGCACTGGGCCTGTGCTTGCATGAGGCTGCCCCCGGTGGGCCTGGCATGAACTCACTACTTCCCCCACAGCACCCCCTCCTTGCTGCTGGGTCACAGCCTGTCCCCTTGGTTCCTTTTCCTGACCAGCCTCTGAGTTCTCCAGCTCTGGATCACGGTGCCAGAGGCAGCCTCAGTGGTTTCCAGGGTCTCGAGCATGTTCTGAAGGCCACAGAGAGCTTCTGCTTCTGAAGGGGTCACGTGGACAGGAAGGACGGGCATCTCGGGGGTAACCCATGGGGACAGATCCCCCACACACCCCACCCAAACTGACTGGCATCTTGGCCTGACACCCAGTCCCGACCCCAGAAAGAAGCAGGCCAAGAAGGTCTGAATTTGCTTTGGTGCCGGCTCGTAAGGGTCAGAGATTTTCAGTGGGTTAAGAAAAAATTTTAAAAACTGATATATTTCCCGAGCCACCCAATTTGTAGATGAGAGGAAAGGCTGATGCCACACATTACTCATTCTTCGGGGTCCAGTGTGTCCCCCCAGAAACAAAAATACCATTCTTAGGGTGGCTTTCTCACAGGACCGGACAGTAGGGGGCCCTTTATAGTCTCAAACTCCTGCAGACATCAGAATCATCTGGTGCTCAAGGCCTTTAAAACACAGATTGCCCGGCCCAGCCTCACTGTTTTGGATTCAGCGGGTCTCCAGTGGGGCCCTAGAATTTGTCTTTCTAGTAAGCTCCCAGGTAATGCTTATGCTGCTGGTCTGGGGAGCACTCCTTGAGAAGCACCCATTTAGAGAATCGTATTAATTATTTCTCACAATCTTATTAGGGAGGAGGAGGAGGAGAAGGAGAAGAAGGAGGAGGAGGAGGAGGAGGAGGAGAAGGAGAAAGAAGAAGAAAAAGGAGGAGGAGGAGGAGGAGAAAAGTTCATTTGCTCTCTTATGAAGCCAAGCCCGGCCACAAGGACGTGCATCTCTGACCTTGCAGAGGTGATGTGTCTGAGGGGGAAAGGATGGGTGGGTGGGGGTGGGGGGATGCCTAAGCCTGACTCCTCTCTTAGGCGGTGAGAAAAATAGCAGAGCAGTCCTCCCCCTTATCTGCGGTTTTACTTTCCGCGGGTTTCAGTTACCTGCAGTCAAACCACGGTCCCGAAGCAGATGATCCGCTTCCTGCCATATGATCATCACCAACAGCCTAACACTACGTCATCTCATCACGTGGGCATTTTAGCATCTCACATCATCACAAGAAGACAAAGGGTGAGTACAGGACACTAAGATAGAGAGAGACCACATTCACACGACTTATATTACAGTGTATTGTTCTAATTGCTCTATTTTATTATTATTGTCGATAATCTCTTTCTGTGTCTGATTTATAAATTAAACTTTATCACAGGTGTATGTGTATAGGAAAAAACATAGTATATACAGGGTCGCGTAATACCTGGGGTTTCCAGCATCCACAGGGGTCTGGAATATATCCCCGTGGATAATGGGGGGATTATTGTAATACGTCACAACTTTACAGCGATCACCATGCATTATCTGAAGCCCGTGGCACCTGTCAACTCCTCCAGCCCTCACAAGAGCTCACTGGAGCCTCCTTGTCACCCTCACTTTATAGATGACAGAATCGGATCCACTCCGTCCAGTCAGCAGGCTGAGGAAGAGGGTGCGCTCACCTGCGAGGCTTTCCTGGGCGGGGTCTGGAAGCGATGATGTCACTTCTGCTCACTTTCACTGGCCGGAACTCAGTCACGTGAGCACACCTCACTGCAAGGGAAGCTGGGAGATGTAGTCTCGCCATGCGCTCAGGGGAAGCCAGAGATGGGATTTGCTGACTGGGCGGCAAGCTCTGCCCTGGCTCTTTCCTGCATTAAGGCCATTGAAGCCCCAGAAGGAGATGTTACGAACAGAGTCACACTGCGGCTGGACTGGAGTTCAATGCCAGGCCTCCTGGCTCCTCAGCACAATGGTACCTGGCTTCCCATGGAAGGGGAGGGGGAGGGCAAGGAAGCCGAAAAACAGCGGGGTGAATATTGTCAACCAGGAATAGGAAGCTATATTGGAGGGACAGTGGGCAGAGGTGGGACTTGGAGCCCCAAGACGGGGTTTTAAGGCCTTTGAGGCCATTTTTCGCTGTGTGGCATTGTGCAACTCAGTTTTTCTCTGAGCCTCAGTTTATTGTAATAGGATGATACCTGTCTTTTTTTTCTTTTAAGATTTTATTTTATTTGAGAGAGAGTGCGCGCAAGCAGGGGGAGGGTCAGAGGGGGAGGGAGAAGGGGAAGGGATCCCAAGCAGACTCCACGCTGCGAGCGGAGCCCAACATAGGACTTGATCCCACAACCTCAAGACCATGACCTGAGCCAAAACCAAGAATTGGACGCTTAACAGACTGAACCACCCAGGATGATGCCTATCTTGCTAGGGTATTTATGAGAGTAAAATGGGATAACACAGCCAGCCCAGGCAGCCCTTTATGTGCTCATTTAATCGGAATCAGAATCTGTGTTGGGGGTTATCACCCAGGACTGCACATCTGAATCACCTGGGGAGCTTTTCAAAAGGCCCACTGCCGGGTCCTTACCCTAGGATGTTCTGACTCATGTGTATGGGGGCGAGGTCAGAGCGTAGGTACTTTCTAAAAATCCCTCAGGTCGTTTTCATATGTAGCCAGGCTTGAGAACTACCTTTTATGGTTAATGACTATCAATCAGAATGGACCAACTGAGGGGGTGCCTGGTGGCTCAGTCGTTAAGCATCTGCCTTCAGCTCAGCTCATGATCCCAGGGTCCTGGGATCGAGCCCCGCATCGGGCTCCCTGCCCCGCAGGAAGCCTGCTTCTCCCTCTGCCACTCCCCCTGTTTGTGTTTCCTCTCTCGCTGTCTCTCTCTCTGTCAAATCAATCAATCAATCAATCAATCAATCAATCAATCTTAAAAAAAAAAAAACGGACCAACTGAGATCTCCTCCTTCCTTAAGGAGTGAAGGGATCCAGGGTCTCCCTGGGAGAAGGCCTTTAGGGTTGGGCTGGGGTTGACCTCAACACCCTTTTGGGGGACCCCCCACAAGCCGCGCGGGTGGGTGGGCCTGGAGCAGGAGAGGTCTGCTGTATTTGGCTTGTATCTCGGCTGAAAAGCACTGCAGAAAAGTGCCTGTGGAAGGAAAGGGAATGAAGGCCTGGTCCCGCCCTGGATTTTTCTCTCCATCATCTGCTCCACTGAGACTGGCAGGTGCCAAAACTTACAAATGGCCCTGGCCTGATGTTCCACGTACAACAGTAAAGTGTCATAATTTCTGGGTGATGACCAGGTGGGACAACTTTCTGCCTACTCGGGTGACATGTGGTAGCCGACATTTGAATGAGTCGCTTTGCAGGACCGGCAAGAGACAGGAAGTGCCACCTCGGGGCTGTCACTCTCAGGGAGAGGGGAACAGCTGTAGGCTTGTGACTCCGCTGATTCATTTGGTGTTCCCCCCCTCCCCCGAGATGGGCGTAGAGGTTGGGGCCTGCAAATTTTTTATTTAACAGAAGATTTACTACGTACGTTGTACTTCACATGTTGCTTCATGTGGTGCCTTTACGAATGTTAACGCAATTAAATCCCTACCATAACCCTATAAGGTTGATACTATTACTAGCCTCATTTTATAAATGGGGAAACTGAGGCACAAAGTGCTAAGTAAATTGCTCAGGGTCCCACAGCTGGTGAGTGAGTGGCGGAGCTGGGGTTCAGTGGATGCCACGTGGCCTGGCTTTGGCATCTCTGCTCCTAAGTGCTGTCTTGCACTCGGGGTGACCAGCCATCTTGGTTTTCCTGGGACTGAAGTCTGTCCCAGGATGGATGCAGGACTTTGATGACTGGGACAGTCCTGGGCAGACTGGGACAGTTGGTCATCCTGGCTGGGATGCTCCTTGAAGTGTCGCTGAGGACAGAAGATGGTTGATGATGAAAACAGAACCCCCCCACTTGCCAATGTCCCTACAATCAGTATGCATAGGTTTTCCCCAACCCTGGCAATAAAATGTACAAGGTCCGTGTTAGAGCATGATAAGGACAAACATGACCCCTGCATTCTTGGAGCTGACATGCCCCTGTGGGGAGAATGACAATAAGCAGTTAGACAAAGAATATACTGGATCCCTTCAGATTGTGACCATGCTTTGAAGGGAATGAGGTGACAGAGGTGTTCAGATGGGGAGTTAGGGAGGGCATCCCTGGGCAAGCCACATTTGAAATAATAAGATGTGGCTATCAGGCTCCTGGCAGAAGGGATAGCAAGTGCAAAGGCCCTGAGGTAGGAACAGGTTTGGCTTAGTGAAAGAGTAACAAGAGCTTGAGGGAACGGTAGGGGATGAAGGAGGTGAACAGGAGATGAATGTGGGATGCGGCAGTGACAAGGAATCTGGATGATATATTAAGAACAAGGCAGCCCCTGGAGGATGTTGAACAGAGGAGTAAACTGGCTTGAGTTACACTTTGCAGTGATGGTTCTGCCTGCTGTGTGGACCAAGGACGGTGAGGGGCTACAGGAGAAACAAGGAGGCTCATCGGGACGCTCATTGCCCTAGTCCAGGCAGAGGTGAAGATGGTATAGACTAACATGGGAGCAGTTGAGTCAGGATGAAGTGGGTGGATTTGGGAAATATTTTAGGCATAGAGGGATGAAATCTGCCAAGGCTAAGAAATGGTGTTGGGGCGGGGAGGTAAGGACAGGCCCCCCTCCTGCTGGAAGGACAGAGGCAAGAGCACCAACAGAGATCCACGTACCATGTGTCAAGTTAACACGATCATTAAATAAAATATATCCTGCCCTCCTGTCCTGGCAAATCTCTCTTTGTCAGGACCCGGAAGGTCAGGTTTGCACTACAGCTTCTGTGACTCCTCGGGGTTCTGTGGCAGAATGTGGCAGCCAGGAGAGACGGGCAGTGTCCTCTGAGGTGTGAGGCCCCTCCTGCCTGCATCTAGGAGCTGTCCCGGGTTAGGGAGAGGGCAAAATCAGGGCTGACACCTGGGTTTTTGGCTTGAGAATAGTTGAGCCCAGACCCATCCTCCATTGTGAAGCTTCTTTTTTTTTTTTTTTTCTTCAATGTTTCCCTCCCCCACGGCTGAGTTCCTGGTCTCTTTCTCTTCTCCCTCAAAACTCTGCTTTGGCAGGTTTAATGCAGGCAGGTCTTTGCCACTGACTTTGCAACCCCAGCCAGTGTCTAGTCCTCTTCGAGCCTCAGCATACTTAGCTGTATAATGGGACCACTGATACATTCTTCCTACCTCCCTGCCACTTGGTGAATGAAGAATGCATGTAGAGTGCATGTGGCAGAGACGGTTGTCCATTTGCCAAATCCCTGTGCTTTTTCCTCTGGGCACATGGCCTGCATTTCCCAGTCCTAGTTGCCGTGGAATATGGCCACGGGACTAAGTTGTGGCTCATGACATGTGACGTCATCACTTCCAAACCAGCCTATTACAACCTCCCCCGTGAGATCCTTCTTACCGCGCCCCTGTCTGCTGGCTGGATGGAGGCTCCAACAGATGGCTCTGACACCTTAGAACAGGGCTACATCCTGCCTGCTGCCTGTTCTTGTCAGTAAAGTTTTATTGGCACACAGCCATGTCCATTCATTTCTGTATCATCTATGGCTGCACATTCTCACTGTAATTACAGAAGAGTTAAGCAATTGTGACAGACTATATGATGCACAGAGCCAAAAATATTTACTATCGTGCTTTTACAGGAAAGTTTGCTGACCCTTGCCCTAGGTCAAGCCATGAGACAGGAAGAGCCTGGAGCCCTGAGTAACCACATGGAAAGTGGCCACATGGATGCCAGGAACTTCTATGTGGGATTCTCCCTGAGCAAGAATAAAAGCTTATTGTGTAAGCCTTTAATATGTTGTGGTTTCTTTGTTATAACAGCTGGTATTGCTTATCCTGACTCATGCAATGCCTGCTACATTGTAAGCAAACAACAAATGATCACTTCCTCTCATTCTCCTTATTTTTACACTCTCCATAAGCGATTGTGTTTGGAACAGCTCAGGAAAATGGATTGGGCTTGATTCAGGTTCTCTCTCATCCTCAAGTCTTGGCGCAAGCTGCTCCTAACTGTTCTGCCAAGAACATTTGTTCCCCATTTCTTCACCCTACTGTCTCCTACTGATTAATCCTTTGGGACTCAAGGTAGCCAACACGACTTCCAAGTAACCTTCCTTTCCTCCTTTGTCCTCCAAGATTGGGTTAGGTGCCTCTGTAGCGTGTTCCTAAATAACCTTCCAGAGACAGTATAGCAGAGTGGTAAAGAGCTGAACTCGGGCTAGGCCACTTGACGTCAAGTCCTGACCTGCCACTTACAAGGTGTAAGACGTTGGGCAAGTAGCTTCACCCGTAAGTGTCTCCATATCCTCATCTGTAAAATGGGAATATCTGGTATCTGTCTGGTAATGTGGTTGTGGGAAGTAAGTGAATTAAAGAGCTTAGAATAACATCTGTTGCCCGGGAAGGGCTGAAGGAATGTTAGATGACATTAGGACCATCATTTTTATTGCTGTTCCTAACCCAGCATGGATCCCACGCTCTCCAGTGATAACATTTCCCAGTGGGATATGAGATACCTGATGCATAGCAGACTCTTGATACACATGGTTTGGTAAATGAGTGAACTGGTAGCTGGTGCTCAGTCCTCTGGGGCTGGGGATAGGGCAGGCCTTCCAGACAGAGCTGCCCAGGTTGTGCCTTAGAGAGGACTAGGGACTAAGGTAAAGTCATGTAGTTTGAGCAGGGGCAGTGTCTGCTCAGAGGAGATGGCTATAAGCTGGGGAGCCCAGCCACTCCAGCAAGCTTAAGTAGGAGAGGAATAAAAAATGACTCAACAGATCACAACATTTCCAGAGGACTGGCATAAGATGTGGAAGCTATACATGCAAGAAAAAAAATCTAAATTACACCCCCCAGACGGCTCTGGGAGAGACCCTATCCCAGCCATCCCCAGCGAGAGGCAACCCAGTTGTATGTGCTTTCCATCATAACCCCCGCGCAGCTATTCCAAAAGCAGGATGTCTCTGCTGTCCTGTTGAGACAGATGGCACTGGAGAATGTGCAGAGTCTGGGAGACAGAGCCTCTTTTGTTTTTTAAGATTTTATTTATTTTATTTTGAGAGAGAGAGAGCATGGCGTGGGAGGAAGGGCAGAGGGAGAGGGAGAGAGAGAATCTCCAGCAGACTCCACACTCAGCGCAGAGCCTGATGCGGGGCTCGATCCCACGACCCTGAGATCATGACCTGAGCCAAAATCAAGAGTCAGACGCTTAACTGACTGAGCCACCCAGGTGCCCCATAGAGAGGGAGCCTCTTGATGCCAACCCCTACCAGACCCTTCTACTTGCCCAACAGCATGGTGGGTAATAATTATGCCAACTAACATTACTGAATCCCCAAGGGCACTGAGCGCTGGGCCGTGTGTTTTACAGCATCATCTCCCATCATCTTGACAACAATCCAGGGAGGTATATGCTGTTATAAATTTCATTGTACATATGAATGGACCAAGGCTCAGGGAGGTTAAGTGATTTATCTGAGGCCACACAGCACAATTGAGGATTCAAATTCAAGTCAGTTCCAGAGCTCAGATTCTTTTTTTTTTTTTGGCCAATGTAATATTTTTGGTAATATGTTTTTATCTTGCTATGTACTTTTTAAAAAACTGAAGTAGAGTTGACACAATGTTATATTAGTTTCAGGTGTACACCATAGTGATTTGACAAATACATTATAAAAGTGTAACTACCATCTGTCTCCATGCAACACTATTACAATACCACTGATTATATTCCCTATGCTGTAACTTTCATCCCCATGACTTATTCATTCCATAATTAGCAGCCTGTATCTCCCACTCTTAGTAATATTCCATTGTGTGTGTATATATATATTTATACCACATCTTCTTTGTCCATTTGTCTATCGATGGACACTTGGGTTGTTTCCATATCTTGTTGAAAGCCCAGATTCTTAGCTACCACATCATGCTGCTGTCTCTACTCTCCTGGGGAACCTACTTGGTGATTCAGACAGTGGAGGGAAGGAGGGCATTTGTGCATTCGTGAAACCCGGTCTGGACCAATAAATACTCCCCCTGGGAAGGGTATTCGACTTGTGGTAGTCAGAGGGGTCCCTAGCATGGGGGACTATGAGCTCCAGGGACCCAAGGGTAAGAAATGGAACTAAGTTCCTGTCAACAGGGCTGATGACATTAATGCTCGGGATTCTTCTTTCCTCCCCTCCTTCCTCCCTTCACTTACCATTGTCACAACCACCACCACCACCACCATCCTATTATCACTATCCCTGCTCACCACACTCCACCATTACCACCACCAGCCTGCTGTCCTTATTACATTATGACCGTGATGATGATCATCACCCAAGGCCCTACCACCATCATCATGCACCACTGTCACCAAACTACTGACACCATTACTGAACTATCAGTGCTACCATGTCTGCCATCATTATGACATCATCACCACCACTACTGTCACCATCATCAATCCTACCAGTACTGTCATCATCACCCCTATTCTGTGAGCCTGTTCACCATCATCTCTCACCACAGTCCACCCACTGTCATTACTACCCAACTGTTCTTGTCACCACCCGACCACCACCATCACCACCATCACCACTGCCATCACCATCACCATCACCACCATCACCAGCACCATCATCACCATCATCACCACCATCACCACCACCACCACCACCATCACCATCATCACCACCACCA
>NC_058407.1:157927770-157994553 GCF_002201575.2 Neomonachus schauinslandi | reverse complement strand
CATCACCATCATCACCCCCATCACCACCACCACCACCACCACCACCATCACCCCCATCACCACCACCACCACCACCACCACCATCACCATCACCATTACCATCACCACCACCACCACCTTCACTGCCACCATCACCAATATTTTTGTCACCACCAATATAATTTAGTACAAGTCACAGATATTTTATGAGTCTCTCCTGTATTTTAAGCTTCTGTTAAATGCCAGGATATGAACATGATTAAGAAAAGCACTGTGATTCATGTGCACCATCATTACCATCATCAGTTATTAGTGGAAACTCATTAATGCCATATTAATTGCTATCCCTGCCTAAACAGTTGCTTTGAACAGAAGAGCATCTTGCAAACTTGTGAGCTCATCCAATACCAAACTGTGCCCCAGAACCCAGCTCCTGTTTTTCCTGCCATCATCCCCTCTCCTGGTCTAACCACAGATTTCTTGTTGGCTCTGCCTAGGGACACTGGAGGGAATCTTTCCCCCCTCTCATCCTTATCAAGGCTTCTTCATGCCTGTCTGACCAACTCAGTGCTGGACTTCAATACTTCCTGGCCCCAATCTAATGACATAATTATTATCACATGTTAGGAGGGTTTTATAAATCTTAATTACATGTCACTTGGCTGAAAGCAGAAGATAGGAGAAATCTGCTTCCCATTACCAAGCTTTCCAAGGCCTCTGGAAGGCTGTTGTCTTTTGGGGACTGCATGAGAAGTCTGAGGAAAACAATCTTAACCTCCGAACCAGGTCACAGAGAGGTAAGAGGCACCATAACAATGGGGCTGGCCCCACATAACCAGTCAGAAGGAAACTCATTTCAATGTCTCTCAAGAGCCTGTGGTTGGTGGGTTGGAAATGCTTGGTGGGCTCTTCTTGGCTCTCTGTACCCTGCTCCTTTCAGCCCTGACATGGCGTCAAGGAGCCCTACAGAGGCCGAGGGCTGGGAGAGGTCAACCACCTGTCTTTACCCCTGGAAATGTACCCTTGTTGTATCTGAGGTAGTCTATGACCTCCTAGCTGTGTGATGCTGGGCAACTTCCTTGACTTTTTGGGGCCTCAGTTTCCCTGACCGTAAAATAGGGAGAGTAGCACCTCTTCTGCCTGTACTTCTGCCTGTCCTGAGGGCACATGAGATCCCCCCACTAACGTCAGCACAGAGTTGTTCCTCCATAGTCACGGTCATGGTAATAGTAATAGGACCAGCACTGACGTGGATGCTACTAATTGTAACAATAACAATCGGACTCAGGGGCCGAGGGTTCAATAGCTCATATCCATTCTAACACACCTCGAGTGAGTTAGAAATTATCACTTCCACCATCCCTGTGCTCCGGGCAAGGGGCTTGATGGAGACGGTGCAGAGATTTGGGTGCAGATGATCATGGTTCTGCTACTATCTAGCGGTGTGACCTTCAGCAAGTCCCTTAGCCTCGCTGGGCCTCAGAAGTCCTGAAACGGGGCTAATCATAGTGACAGCCTCATACAGCCGTGGTTCTGGTTAAATACTTCAGTGCCTGGCCAAAGGTCAGTGTGCAGTAAATGTTTCCTCTTACGTCATTCACATCAGTCAATCAAACAAATGTATTGGGGTTCCAGTAGCTTCAGACATGTTGAAATGTATCAGGAACACCAGTGGCGGGTGGGGGCGGGGGATGTCATCCATCCATGTTTGCATGAGGAATGAGAAACTTCTAGAGAGAGAGCAAACCCCTCAGCGGCAGCAAAGAAGCAGGACTGGTTTCTGGCAGAGGCAAAGGAGGCCCCTAGGACGCAGGATATAAGGAAGCCCCCGCCTTTAGGTGCTGGCCCTGCACTGTCATGAGCCGGAGAGTGATTTTGCATCCTGAGCACTTTGCTTGTGTCCCCCCTCTGTCCCAACCCCAGGAAGAAGCCAGACTTGTCTAGCTGCTTCAGTGGTCAGAGAGGGGCCAGCATGCTGAGCAGCTTATATTATAGGACCCTTACAGCAGCCAACAAGAGTAAAAAGAAGCATTAAAGTTACTACAGGGATGTAGGGGACATTTGTCATGCTCTGTGGTTTCCTTTGAGCACCTTTGGGAAATTGTCTTCCTTCGTGGCCCTGCCTCCCCAAGACAGAAGCCTGCAGTGCCATAAGGCAGCCCGCCTTGCCTTGGCCCTTGCAGACCACCTGAGAACCCCGACTGGCCTAGGGGATGCCGAGGAGCCTCCCAGAAGTCAAGGGCAGGACAGGCCTAGCGCAGGGAAGCAGAAAAGCACCCGCATGCTCTTCCTTTCTACCGCTCATCAATGTTTCTCTTTATCCATGCACACAGATACGGTTTCTTGGATTTTTTGTTCATGTGGGCCATGTTTATGAGTTCTGGCCTTCACAGAAATAGACCCCATGTCTCTTGGCCCCAGCACCAAATTCTTGCAAGAAATATATCTGATTGTCTCCAGGGACTTGAGTTACATTGTACAAACATTCTTGCCAGGTCCCCTCCCTTTGGCAGTTCCCAGGAAGGGGAATGTGTTGTGAGTTGGACGGATATCCCCAAGGATCTACCACATTCAAGAAAATTTCTATGGCTGAAACCCAAGAGGCCACTCTGATATTTTTTGGGAACCCCACCCTGTGGGCACCTGTCTCGGTCCGGGGCTGAAGATGGCTCTAAGTCAAAACAGAAAGAGCCGTTTTATTCTGGAACACACTGAGCTCAAGTGACTCCGATGTAACCGTGAATTAAAAAAAAAAAATCGATTTTTTTCCTCCCCCACTTCTCCGTCCCCACCACAGAGTACACAGCAGTGACATCTGGAGGTCTGGGCTTGTGGGGGTTTTGGTGCCTGGTGAGGTAGCAGTCACTCCCAGTGGGCTCAGATCGAGTTGTGAGTACAGGTGTGTACCCTTTGGGTAATCCCATAAGTACTGCTGGTGGAAGGATGGGACTCCTGAGGCCAGAAGTTCTCGTGAAAGCAGGTAAATCTGAGTCACCACCGCTCATCAGGCAAGTGGGCCCGGGGAGCTGCAGGTGCGCATGATCCCATACTCGGCACCTGCCACATGCCCGGCATAGAAGGGACAGCATGCCCCCCTCCCAGCACAGCCGGCCGTTAGAGCATCCTGGGCTCTAAATATAGGCAAAATTGAAAGTGAGAAGAAAGCCTTTGGGTCGGTTTTACAGAAGCAAAGTGAAATGTAATGTTTCATAGAATCTCGACTTTTCCGAGGGAGGAAATCCCATGCTTTTATGAATAAGAGGCTTAAGTCACGGGAAGAGCAAAACACACCCACGTGGGGATGGCCCGTCCATATGCAAAGTCCATGCACGCGTGAGAAGCAGCCCAGGCCTCTTTCCCTTCCATCTGGGGTCCTGGCCACTGGGCATGGGAGCCGTTTTCTCATCGCAGCTGCGCCTTCTGTCCTGTTCTCCCCGCCGCCAGCATCCTGTCTTCTGTCTCTGGGTCTCCAAAGACAACATACGCCTTCTCCTGCCTCCGAATGTTTAGCTATGTGGAGTCTTTGCCTTTTTCCAGCCCTTGTCCAACTGGAGCATCTCGATCGTTCTTCCAGACCCCTCAAGCCTGCATTCAGCAACAGACACCCTATGTGGGTTGCCTGCCCAATATCCACTCCCCCTTCTGCTATCAGAACTCAAATGAATATATCTATGTGTGGTGGGGGCAGTCACCAAACGCCTTGCCCATCTTCCTCACAGTGATGTAGGCATGTGCTCGCTGACTGTGGGCACGGTCACAGTGACTCCCCCAGCAGACTCGTGGTTGAGATAAGAAGGTTGTCTGGCCAGGATCCGAGATTCCCAAACATCCTCCTCCTCATGCAAACAGTTGGGATGTTTTGGACTCAGACAACCTGCTTTCCAATGTGGCTTCTGTGTAATTCCCTCACTGTGTGCCCTCAGGCTGGTCCTCAGGTTCTTCATCTTGAAGCAGGAACATTAATAATGCTGCCTGGGTGGCTCAGTCAGTTAAGCGTCTGCCTTCGGCTCAGGTCATGATCCCGGGATCCTGGGATCGAGCCCCACATCGGGCTCCCTGCTCAGTAGGGAGCCTGCTTCTCCCTCTCCCTCTGCTGCTCCCCCTGCTCATGCTCTCTCTCTCAATAAATCAATAAAATCTTAAAAAAAAAATAATGCTGGCTTCTCAGGCTGTTGGCAGGGCTGGACCCGAGTGTAAACCGCACAAGGGTGGGAACTTTGTCTTGCTCACCATCATGCACCCACATTACGCTGTGTGTGCACAGTGTGAGTGTAACAGATGTGCATTGAGTGGATGAGTGTGCAGGTCTCCGCAGAGTGACTGGTTCAAGAAATCTTAGCTGAGAAGCTAAATGAATATCCAAGCAGCACCCAGGCCACAGGTTCCTGTGGGAGACATGGGAGGAAAGGGTTAAGTGGTGGGTCTCCACCCCCACCCCCCAACCTCTCCCTGTCAGAGCAGATCAGCTTTTATCAGATTTATGCAAGGGATTCATTCCTGAAACTATGCATTATTCAAGACTAAATTTCCCAGAGGGATAAATGTAAAGCAAGATCTGCATTATTTCAAAATCTGAGCATACGGCGAGTCTTTATTAATATTTTTAAATCGCCTGATTTCCAAGTCACATAATGCAAATTTGCATAAAATGTGACACACTGTTTCAGAGTACTGGACAAGATTTGCCGGGCAGAAAGTTTTCTGAGGGTTAAAAAGTTCATACCCTACTACTGGCCTCCCAAATTTGTGGCAGGGGTCCGTAATCAGAGGTGAGGTTTCGTCATAATCATTTTTTTTAAAGATTTTATTTATTTATTTGAGAGAGAGAGAATGAGAGACAGAGAGCATGAGAGGGAGGAGGGTCAGAGGGAGAAGCAGACTCCCCGCCAAGCAGGGAGCCCGATGCGGGACCAGATCCTGGGACTCCAGGATCATGACCTGAGCCGAAGGCAGTCGCTTAACCAACTGAGCCACCCAGGCGCCCTCATTTGGGTTTTTTTTTTTAAAGATTTTATTTATTTATTTGACAGAGAGAGACACAGCGAGAGAGGGAACACAAGCAGGGGGAGTGGGAGAGGGAGAAGCAGGCTTCCCGCGGAGCAGGGAGCCTGATGCGGGGCTCGATCCCAGGTCCCTGGGATCATGACCTGAGCCGAAGGCAGATGCTTAACCGACTGAGCCACCCAGGTGCCCCTCATTTGGTATTAAAAGCAGTTAAAATACCAACATCGAGGGATGATTTACTTTAAGAAAAATCGCAGTTGATCCAAAGTTATTCCAGTGGAACTGTGTGAATTATTGAAAAATTAATCGCTTTTTTCTCACTGCTTTAGGCTCATCGGAATGGAATAAAGGAGATCTTTTTCCCATTCTCCCCCTCCTACCCGGGGAGCTTTCTCCAAGTGGGAGTGCAGAATGCAGGGTGCTGGCTGAAAATGCAGATTCCCGGGTCCCGAACCCCTCCCCCGTTCTGAGGTGGGCCCAGGACTCTGCATTTTTAACAGGCACTTCCGGAGACTGGGATGTGGTAGTAAGAAGGCTGGATGTTTGAAGCTCCTGGAGAGGAATTTAGCTGGCTCATCTGGGGGGGGGCAGAGGTGGAGGGGGGTGGCAGTGGGGGGGGAAGGGGGGCATTTTGGCCTCGGGGACTAGGTGGGGAGATGTGGGTTCCGAAGGTGGTCGCGGTGTGGCTGTGGGCCCCCTTGCAGTGGACCCTCCAGGTGGCAGGTCCTGGATGTGGGGGGCTCCACGAGGACTCTGAAGGCTGGACTCAGTCCTGCAGCTTTAGGATGTTGTCTCTAGTGCCCCAAACAGACTTGCATCAGTGGAGAGGCCCCTCGAGGGGCGTCTGTCACCCAACCCCCTGGGCAGATGGACATTGTGGACAGGGGCGTTGTGCATGATGCTGACGATGTTAATAGCAAAATTCTTTAGCGCCAGGCACTGGTCTCACTGTGTTAAATACCCTGAGTCGTAGGTCTTGTCGTTAGCCCTGGTTTTACAGATGAGGACACTGAGGCACAGAGAGATTTAGCAACTTGCCCAAAGTCACACAGCCAGTGAAAGGCAGAGCCGGTATCTAAATTTAAGCAATAAGCTATAGTCTATTCTTGGTCCCTGTGCTCTTCATCCACAAGCACTAAGTGTGAGGATGTGACCACACAAACCGGAGACTGAATCCTTTCTAATTATTTTGGTCCAAACCCTGGGAGGCTAGTAAGATCCACAGAGAGGAGAAGTGTCCAGAAATTGAGCATCACCGAACTTACGATCTACATTACTAATGGAGCTATGACTTGATTTAGAAATGTCAAGAGATGGGACCTATCTTACACTTCAGAGTCACGGAAGAACTCATACCTGTGGCCCCAGTAAGAACGTCAAAGTCCCTTGCTTGCATTTTTCATATGCTTGCTTTCTTAATTTAATTTTTGGAAGAGATACGATGGTGTATTTACTTAGTTCAGAAGTCAAACTACTATAAAAAGAGATTTATAAAAAAAACCCTCAATCCCTTTCTTACCCATTGTGGTCTCTCTCTCCCCTTAGCTGACATTTATTAACTTTATCTTTTTCCAGCCGTTCTTTATGCAAATACAAGCACTGCATGTGTGTGTGTGTGTGTGTGTGTGTGTGCGCGCGTGCACTCGTATGCCCCTTCCTTTATTACACAAAACGCTGCAAACTGTACATACTGTTTCATGCCTTGGTTTTTTTCCCTTACCAGTATGTTCAGGAGCTCTTTCCATATCTGTACACAGAGAACTTCCGAATTATGATATATATTATTTCATAGCTGCCCAGAGAGGTACATTGGGATCCGCGTTACTGGTTCTGGAGAATGGATTTTTTGACATTTTTTTTTATTCTTATGTTAATCCCCTATATTACATCATTAGTTTTAGATGTAGTGTTCCATGATTCATTGTTTGTGCATAACACCCAGTGCTCCATGCAGAACGTGCCCTCCTCAATACCCACCACCAGGCTAACACATCCTCCCACCCCCCTCCCCTCTAGAACCCTCATTTTTCAGAGTCCGTCGTCTCTCATGGTTCATCTACCCCTCCGATTTCCCCCGCTTCATTCTTCCCCTCCTGCTACCTTCTTCTTCTTCTTCTTTTTTTTTTCTTAACATATATTGCATTATTTGTTTCAGAGGTACAGATCTGAGATTCAACAGTCTTGCACAATTCACAGCGCTGACCAGAGCACATAGCCTCCCCAGTGTCTATCACCCAGTCACCCCATCCCTACCACCCCACCCCCCACTCCAGCAACCCTCAGTTTGTTTCCTGAGATTAAGAATTCCTCATATCAGTGAGATCATATGATACATGTCTTTCTCTGATTGATTTATTTCGCTCAACATAATACCCTCCAGTTCCATCCACGTCGTTGCAAATGGCAAGAGCTCATTCCTTTTGATGGCTGCATAATATTCCATTGTATATATATACCACATCTTCTTTATCCATTCATCTGTCGATGGACATCTTGGCTCTTTCCATAGTTTGGCTATTGTGGACATTGCTGCTATAAACGTCGGGGTGCACGTACCCTTTCCGATCCCTACTTTGGTATCTTTGGGGTAAATACCCAGTAGTGCAATTGCTGGATCGTATGGTAGCTCTATTTTCAACTTTTTGAGGAAGCTCATACTGTTTTCCAGAGTGCCTGCACCAGCTTGCATTCCCACCAACAGTGTAGGAGGGTTCCCCTTTCCTGGAGAATGGATTTTTTAACTGTCAAAGATTTTGTGCGCCGCTTGACCGCATGCTGGTAGCTTGGAACTGGCCACAGTAGAAGTATTTGCACGACAGAAAGGGGCACTGTAAGCCAGGGAGAGCTGCTTGTTAAACGTTAACAGTACCGCATCCATTGTGCGGCTACCCTAGGGCTTAGTAGACCAGCCTCCTCTACCTGGAGCCTTGGGGCATTTCAGATATTCTGTTTTTCATAAATGGTGCTTCAGGGAAAATCCGTTATCTGCCTGGAGAGGGAGAGAAAGGGGACATTCCCATCCTTGCCACTCAGTGTGGCCTTGGAGCAGCTGCAGCGGCATATCCGGGGATTATTAGCAATGCCCATTCTCAGGCCCCACCCCAGAACTACCGAGGCAGGCAGGGTCTGCATTTTAAGGGGCCCCTGTGGTGCTTGTGCACCGAAACCCTTGAGAAGTTTCCCCCGACAATCTTGTCTGTGCCGCAGTCGAAGGTGGGGCCCGGAGCACCGGGGAGCATCACCCCACTCCTTCTCCCATTGCAAACGTGGGAAGCATTTGCTGATCTTTGTGTTAAGGACTCCCTGGTGGTGGCGGTAGGGGGGAGGTCCTTAAAAGGCAGGAACCCCCAGGTTACCGCTGCGTGTGTGTGGCCTGATACGGGGATGCGTGGATGCGAGGAGGGAGGAGAAAGGGGAAACGTTGAGCGCCCCCTGCTGGCCGACCTGAGTAGCGAATGGACCCGGGTGCCCAGGCTGGGTGGGAACAAGGGAGAAAAGAAAGTAATTGCAGGTGGGAGGCGGATGGGCGGGGGAGAGACCGTTCTCACGCACGCACGCACGCACACACGCACGCACGCACGTGTGCACACCCAGCTGTAAGGGACGGATTTCTGTAGCTGAAGCTGCACCAGGTGGTCCCCCGGAGCAGGAGCACCCAGGCTGAGAAAACAGAGCCAGAACACAGGCTCTCCGGGACTGTGTACCCACCTGCACCCGGCCAGGAAGCAGGGGGCCCACCTGTCTGCAGGAGGAGCCCTTCACACTGACTGGGAACTTGTAATCCTCCAGGAGCTGCCCTTGCTTTATCGGACTTAATCCTCACCATAACCGTTCTGTCTGATGTGTGGATTAAATGCTAGTTGAATGAATCAACCAGCCCTTGGAAATGGATCTTATTATTGCCCTGTTAGTTCTGACTTTACACTCTCCCGGCTTATTGTGTTCCATGCTGCTGCTCCCAACCCCTCCAGGCACACCTGCCTCAGGACCTTTGCATGTCTGTGCCCTCTGCCTGAATCTCTTCATCCAACATCCACGTGGTTGCCTCCTACCTCTCCCTCTGGCCTGTACTCCAATGGCCCCTTCTCCGTGGGGCCTTCCCCAAACACCTTAAGATTATGGTACCCTCGCCCTCCTCTCCCTATCTAACTTTTCCCAAATATCTACTCACATTCTATATATACTGCTTCCTGAGTGTGTTCACTATCTGCCTTGCCCACTAGGATATCTCTCCTTCAGGCAGGGATTTCTGTCTGCTGGCTCACTGCTGTCCGCTGGGTTTCTGTGACAGGGCCAGGCTCAGCCTAGGTGCTCAGTAAATATTTATTCATCGCATGAAAGAATGAATGAGTTCCCTTTTGACAGAGGAGACTGAGGCTCTGAGGAATGAGCTGATCCCTCTCCAAGGTCATATGGCAAATAAGTGGCAAAGGTGGGATTCAAGTCCAGGCTGACTCTGGAGCCTGGGGTGTGGGTCCTGAACCCCGGGGGAAAGCGCTGGACTAGTCTTTTTAGGGCAGTTGCCTTCGAGGTGTAGGGAAGGAAAAAAATTCTTTTTCCCTCTATCCATCTTAGTTTCATGGATGGAGCCCCTGAATTAGACCCACAAGAGCCTGAATAAGAAGAGAAAAACAACCAGGAGCTTACATACGGGCGGCGCTAAGAGACTCAAAGCGTGGTTCGAACTTGGGAGTGCCTCGCCTCCTAACAAAGAACAGGATGGTCCTAGACAAGTGACAGGACACGGGAGAAGGACTTTTGAGTTCCCAGGGCAGCAGACTGTGGGAAGGTCACTACAAGGAAGGTAAGGGCTGGTTAGTGAGGTTTGCTGCAGATTCGCTGGGCTGATAAGAGTTTAGAGGTGCCTTCTGTCCTTTCTGGTAGAGAGGGGAGCGGGGGCGCCTTTACAAATTTATGTTTAGCTTGTAGGTGAGTAGGGGTTCGGCAGAGAGCTTTTCTCCTCCCTTCTTGTTTTCCTCAATTGCCTTTAGCTCCGAATAATCCTTATGCCAGAGTGGAATATTTTGAGGTGGCCCGTCTTACCACCATTCAGAGGCAGAGGGGATTTCGGTGGCCGAATCTTGCAGCCCTCACACAAACTGGGAAAGCGAAAAAGCTCCCGCTCGGTGAGCCGCAGGTAATGGGAAGACAAGTTGGGATGGAGGCCTGTCTGGGACATGATCTTCATTGTGATTTTGCTTCAAGGGACGTGGACTCTTTTTCAGCCTGTGTTTGGGGGTGTCTGCATGGATGAGCGCCCTGTCGGATGGCCCCGACCCACCCAGGGTCCGCACAGCCCGGGCCCTGGGAGTGAGCTCAGGTCTTCGTCCACACCAGGGCAACTCGGTGATTCACGGCTCCAGCACGCCCATTAGCTGACATAATCAGGGAGTGAATTAACTTCTGCTTTCCTGGCTGTATTCTTAAAGGCATGTTTTAAATGCTTTTTTTCCCCCCTTTGGAGGCTATGCACTCTTCAGAAATTAAATTTAGACTGTGATTTTATTACCCTTTTTATTTAATTTATCCTAACGGTTGCATTCAAGCTGTGAACCAGCTGTTGACTTTGAAAAAACATTGTTCAATTTGAAGGGAGCATTTTAAAACTTAATGTAATGGCTTTAAGTAATCACTACAGCAATTATGCTCCCTGGCGCGGTGCGTCACCAGGGGCTCGGGTGGGATTGGGAAGGATGCTCAGGTGGGCAGAGGGAAGGCTTGGGCAAGAGGCAGGCATGCAGGCTTGGGGGAAAGGGGACGCGGGGGTGGGGACACAGAGATCTGCCAGCCACATAAGCCTGTCTGTCCCTCCGGGGGCTAGCATGGGGACCTGTTTGCCAGAGTCCCCGGTTCTGCTCAGCTTCCAGACTCCTGCTGTCCCCGCCAGCCCCTTCTTCCCAACTGAGAGGCTTTGCTCTGCCCCCTGCTCTTTGCTGGGGACTGAGAAATATAACAGGTTCCGAGGCCGGACACCACTCAGGGGCTTAACCTGGACATGCCTTTATATTAGTCCCTCTCTGCCTTTGGATTTATCCATCTCTTCACTTAATCACTGTGGTACATTGCAAGAAAAGCAGGCACAAAATCTTCCTATCCCTTTATGTGGTCGCTTTGTAACGGGCTTCTCCCGGTAAGCGGGGAAGTCTAGTTCTCTAAATCTTGGATCTGAGCTTGGTTACGTGATGTCCGCAGGGCTGGCATGCTGAAATTAGTCCCCTCTTGCTGCCCTGTGACCTCTGGATGAAGAAGGCTGGATGATGAGAGACCCGGTAGAACACGGTTGGGTTGGCCCGGCTGGTGGGCCCAGAAGCAGCCTGCTAGCATGCAAGGGACCACCTTAGACCCTCCTGCTCCAGGGAGCCCGCCCAGCAGATCTCCTGAGTCATGCGCTAAACCAAGTGACCGTCGTTTGGAGCCACTACATTTTGGGATGGTTTGCTCTGCCGTAAAAGTAAAACTGAAACCACCACCCCTCGGCAAGTATTTAGTGGCGCCTGACCCATGCCAGGCATTGCACTTGGCTGTGGGGATGAAGAGCCCCCTTGATCATGGCTTTTGCGTGGCTGCTCACCTCTTGCCTGGGGTGGGTGGGCCATGCTACGCTGTTGTCCTGCCCTGTTCTGCAGACTGCGTGGTCCCAGGGTCCCAGACTCAGCTCTAAGCCCCTCCTTAGCATCACCCTGAGAGGGTCAGCGGGCACTGTCGGTAAAGCTTACTGTTGATGGCATCAAGATTAATGGGGGGGGGGGGGCGGGTTCAAACCCTCCTTCTCTGTTTCTCACCATTTATCATCGTAAGCATTGATGGTAGGTGAGACAGTCTGGATTCCAGTCCCCTCTCTGTGACCTTCGGCCAATGGACACAACCTCACTAAGCCCCGAGTTTCCTATCTGTAAAATGGGGGTGATATTAGCCCATTCACAGGATCACCGGCCACATAATAAATACTCATGCAGTGAGAGGCTTAGTGTCATCACTCCCTGAATGTCAGTTTCTCCGTCTTTGAAATGGACCAACATCATGCCACCTAGGGCTGACCACCAGCTTGGGATGGTGTAAGGATGAGAAGTGATGAATGTGTTTGAAGGACTTACCACTGGGCCTCGTGCGTGAAACGTCCCCCATACTCGGCAAGGACTGGTTTTGCTCGGGGTTATTAACAACCAATCAGGATGGGTTACTGGGGAATGCTCTGGGTGGAGGCTAGCTTTCCGCCCCCTAGCACTGAGCACTCGGGGTGCTTCCGGCAGACTCCCCCATCCTCCCTGCACTAATATGTCTTTGCTTCAGTGTCCGTGTGGCCAAACTGACTTAGCACATGTGCCGTTTATGAACTTTTCTTCTCTGGCCTCACTTTCCTTGTATTGAAAATGGATGGTTTCAGTGGCGCCTGGGTGGCTCAGTTGTTAAGCGTCTGCCTTCGGCTCAGGTCATGATCCCGGGGACCTGGGATCGAGCCCCGCGTCGGGCTCCCTGCTCAGCGAGGAGCCTGCTTCTCCCTCTCCCACTCCCCCTGCTTGTGTTCCCTCTCTCGCCGTGTCTCTCTCTGTCAAATAAATAAAATAAAATAAAATAAAAAAAGAAAATGGATAGTTTCAGAATGGCAACTAGTTTCATTTTATTTATTTATTTTTAAAGATTTATTTATTTATTTGAGAGAGAAAGAGAGAAAGTGAGCACGAGCGGGGTGGGGTGGGGCAGAGGGACAGGGAGAGGGAATCTCAGACTCCAAGTTGAGTGCAGAGCCCGAGTGGGGCTCCATCTCACGACCCTGAGATCATGACCTGAGCTGAAACCAAAGTCAGTTGCTTAACTGACTGGGCCACCCATGCGCCCCTCAGGATGGCAACTGGTTTTAAATTATGCACGGCCTCTGATCCATTGGTAATGTCTGTCCGGAGTCAGGAATGGAGATCTTGCCGCTCGGGGCTCGGCGGGAGGAAGTGTCACAATCCATTGGTGATGTCTGCAGAGGATGTGAAAGGAAAGGGTGGAGTGTATTTGGTGCTGCCCCAGACCGCTGGTCTCTTAGGGGTCTCCTGGGGCTACTAAGATCCAGTCTGCGTGTAGATTTCTGACCTGACAAGACTGTAGTGTTGTGGGTGCTTCCAAGTGGAGCTTAGATTATTCGTCTTCATCTTCTCAGGACGTAGCAAGGCGTCTCAATCCTCAAATGACCTGAGGAAAGAGCGTAGACTCTGTGGTTGGACAGACCTGGCTTCCATCCCCAAGTGACTGTTTCCCAGCTCTGCAACCATGCAGTGGCAATCACTAGTGCTGTTGGCCAAATATTCTGGGTCTTCCACTCTTGGGGAATGAGGTAGGACGGTCAGGTAGGGTCATGAGACTAGCTCGGACCAATGGGTTGTGAGTAGAAGTGAGAGCCTTGAGACATTCCCTCTTTCCTTCTGCCCTGATAACTGACAAAAATGTTCCAGGTGGGACCCCTCCATCGACCTGGATTCCAAAGTGAAGGTTGGGTCCCCTGGGAAGTAGACTCTGAGATGGAGATTTCCATGCATGAAGTTTGCTGGGATCTCAGGATCCACTCTCACGGGGGAGCGGAAGGAACCAGCATGGGGCAGAGGACACTTCGGGCTCCACAAAGAGCTAAGAAGCTGGTGTGGTCCATCAGAGATGTCCCAAGCTGGGGCAATGGTCTGAGCTTTTATACCCCCACATCAACTACTCACTGAGATGTGAGTGAGCCCCAGAAAGGAGATGTGAGCCAGGGTGATATGGAGCTCTGCAACTGTGAGCAATTCCTGGAGGGGGATGACAGCTGAGGGCTGAGGGCAGCACTCCCAGCCACTGGGGACTAGTCGTGGCCAGCTGGAGTGGGCTTCTATCAGTCAGCAAGCACTGATTATTAAGTGTTCAGGAATGTTATGAGTTAGTTATTAAAGATAGTCATCATTAAAAATTACTTAAACTTATAATTAAATATGTTTTATTAAAAACAAAGGTAATAGGGACACCTGGGTGGCTTACTCAGTTAAGTGTCTGACTCTTGGTTTCAGCTCAGGTCGTGACCTCAGGGTCGTGCGATCGAGCCCTGTGGCGGGCTCTAAGTGCATGGGGGAGTCTGCTTGAGATTTTCTCCCTCACCCCGTCCTTCCCCCCACTCATGCTCTTGCTCTCTCTCTCTCAAATAAATAAAAAAATAAAATCTTAAAAAAAAAACAAAGGCAATAAATACTCTAGTCACATTGCTTCCAAATTGTTTTACTACATTTTACTTTTCCCTAAGTCTTTTTTTTTTTTTTAAGATTTTTGTTTATTTATTTGAGAGAGAGAGAAAGCACACTAGCAGGGTAAGGACAGAGGGAGAGGGAGAAGCAGCCTCCCTGCTGAGTGGGGAGCTCAACATGGGACTTGATCCCAGGACCCCGGGATCATAACCTGAGCCAAAGGCAGGTGCTTAACCAACTGAGCCACCCAGGCGCCCCTACTTTTACCTAAGTCTTGAGCTTATTTATGCCCACTCTGTCTGCAGGCTGAAGCTACTGCATAATGGAGTACTATCACATACCTCCAGCTCTGCCTTTGGGGACCTTGGCGACTTGAAATCAGCCACAGCAGAGGTATTTGTAGCACAGAAAATTGGCAAATGCTACAACTTGGGGCTTTACTCACTGTTCGGTGGGAGAAGTGATGGGAAAAAGGCAGATTAAACCGGGAAGTGTCATATTGGTAGCTGTTACATTGCGAATAGCAAAAAATTGTCAAGTCATAGTCAAAATGCAAGCATAGGCAGGCTATGGATGTAAGGGTTCAGTAGAAATCAACAAAAGCATTCCATGAGGGTTATCGGGCTATATGGAATTTAGAGTACAGAATGATTTTCATTATTATGTATAAACTATGCGGCACATCCTTTATATCAGAAAACTTTATAATACATATTTGTGTATATATGTATATAAATGTGTGTGTGCATAAATACATGTATATATACACATCCATTTTTTCCCTCAGAGAACCATTTTAAATATCTTAAACATTTAAACACCACAGGGGAATAGGTCCTTTATCCTTTATGGGGCTATCTTGGTCTGTGAAAGAAGGTGGAGCAGTTACGGCCAACCCTTGATGGACACGTAGTGAGCAAGAGTTAATCTCCTGCTCTCCGTTGTTGTACACCACTGGGATTTTGGGGGAGTGTTTGTTACCACAGCATAACCTAACCTATACTGACTGATACACTTGGGCAAAGGCACTTAATTCTCTGGTCTATGCTCTCTTCGTAATAAAACCTCCCTGTAGGATTTCAGAGAGAACCAGATATGATGTCTGTGGTATCCAGTAGGCATTCAAAAATAGAAACTTTTTATTGATAGTAATGTCTTAATAAGTGATTTATGTATTAATCTATCTGATTGAAGATGCTCTTGAACCAATTCATACGGGGCATCTTTGTATAGTTGGGGATGAGGACACAGCCCTCTGTCTCCATTCTCTCAGTCCCTCTATGTGTCCAGCTCTAAATCCCAATCTAGGGGACTGAGCCCACCCCCATCCTCGTCTCTGTCCATGCTGGGAAGGGCAGTCCTCCACCCCGAGAAGGAGTGGCAGAGGAGGGCTATAAAAGTTAATGTCCTGAGACATAGCCTGGAGGCAGAAGCCTCCAGCAGAAAGAGCAACTTTAATACAAAGTAAAAACAAAGCCTGGCCAGGCCTTCCACAGGCTCCAGCAGCTGAGGCCCGAGAGGGGGGCCACTCAGACCAGAGCCTCTGAGGGGCAGCCTGGCTTCCCAGGTAATTCTACAGTGAGGCCAGGATGGAGGATTTAGAGTTGTGACCCCAGTTCCATTGTGCAAGACCAAGGAAGTCTCCGACACCAGCTGTGCATCCTATGACTCAACTCAATTCTGACACCATCGACAGCATCAGAGCCCACCGGTTAAGGGCTCGGTCCCACCAGACTGCTCCCAATTCAAACACCCATTTGTCCAGTTTGTCACCTGTGCTTCTTACTGGCTATAAATTGGGCATTCCCACCAAACCATATGTGGGTTTGGTTAATTTGCTAGAGCAGCTCTCAGAACTCAGAGAAACACATGACTTACCAGATCACCAGTTTATTATAAAAGGATGTAACTCAGGAACTCCCAGATAGAAGAGATGCGTAGGGCAAGGTATGGGGACAGGGCGCAGAGCTTCCAGGCCCTATCTGGGCATCAGTCTCCCTGCATCTCCACGTGGTCACCAACCCAGAAGTTCTCCTCTGGATTTTTATGGAAGCTTCATCACATAGGCATGACTGATTAAATCCTGGCCGTTGGTGATTAATTCAATCTCCAGCCCCTTTTCCCGCTCCTTGGGGCTCAAGGCCAGGGGGCGGGGAGCAGGCAGGACTGAAAGTCTCTCTAATCACATGGTTGGTTTCCCTGGCAACCAGCCCCCATCCTCAGGTGCTTTCCAGAAGTCACCTCATTAACAAGGAGTCAGGTGTGGTGAAAGGGGGTTTGCTATGACTCTCAAGACACCTTGATTGCTCTTATCACCTGGGGCCAGAAACAGAGACAAAGACCAAAGACTTATTTCTTATTATAAATCACAATATCACAGGACTCCTGTTCAAATCATTTTGGGTGGTATAAGGACTTGGCCTTCAAAATACACTGAATAACACATATGTCTCATGAGATGGTTGCAAGGAGTAAACGCGATGAGCTTAGTAAGTTCTTAAAGGCCTGTCAGAAGGAGACCCGTGAAATAAATTACGATTATCCATAGCTGTTTAAAATTATGAGACAGATTTACAGACATTATTATGCTATCTCCTCCCATAAATAGTAAGTGTAAAAAGCAGGATGATGAATGTCTTCCTGGTGGTGTCTTCACTTGAAGGGGGGAGGAGAAGCTGGGGGGGTTGTCTATTCACGTTTGCTTGTATATGCATGACTCTCTCCAGAAGAGGCACCCCTAAATTGTTACAGTGGTCCCCTGTGGGGACTGCAAATCGGGACAGCGTGACTGAGGTGGACAAATTACATTTTGACTATATGCCCTCTGATACTGCTTCCATGTGTTACCACATTGATCTCTTCTCAGTACCTGTCTTGTTAATTGCAGGGAAAAATATCCCCAGGCAATCTGGATGCCCAACAGGTTTTGGAACCACCACCACCATCTATGGCACCAGCCCAGTCAAGTGCAATGTCAGTATTGAGTTTGTGGAGAGCCCAGGTTCCCTAAAGGTTATTTATGAGGCCGTGGGTCTGGGTTTCCCTAAGAGGACTCCAAAACCCCGTGGGCAGGAATGATGTGGGGGAAATAGCAGAGATCCAGTCTTTCCAAGAGATTGGCCGCATGCCAGAAGGACAAAAGGAACCTGAGATAGTTCTAGGCTCATTCTGCATGGAGTGATGTCAGGGAGACACAAAAGAGAACTGAATTCTCCTGCTATTGTTCTGCCTTGTTTCTAATTCTGTTAATTATCAGGTCTCCCTGTGGGGGTTATTATTGGGCCCCTTTGAACTTAACTTTCCAGACCCTGCAGCTTCCTGGATGCTGTCCCAGCCGGGTTCCTTGGTGGCTGGTGTCTGCTATTTCCCGGTATTTGGGTTCCCTGGTCTGCAGGCCTACTGGGGTGGGGCTGGGGGCTGAGTTGGAATTGCTGGAGTTCCCAGGGCTTAGGGACAGTTATGTCTCTGGACTCCTTTCTGGACCAGGCTCTCCTCTCCCTGATTCCTTTGCCCCAATCTCGGGCATGGTCTTTCTGTCTCTCCCTCCTGATCCTACCTGAGTAGGATCTACCTGAGTCTTTTTTTTCCCCAGAAAAACCCTTTCCCATTCTTCAAGGGGGTTACATCTGAGAACTTCCAAATTGCCTCATTCAAAATGGTGTCATGGTCATCCAGGAGAAATGGGGCAGAGGATTCATGGGTTGGCAAGCAAGCCCCAGGACACTGGGCCAAAGGCTGCCCTCAGTGATTAAGGAAGTATTCTTGGGGAGAGTGAAACTCGCTGAGCCTTGTCCTGTTATACTGGTAGCTGTCCATGGGCTGGGGCATCATGGCCTGTGAGGGGGATTTGCCTGTCATGTCGAAGGTATCTGGTACAGTTGGTGTCTTCAAGGCACAGCTGACCCCATTTCCTCAACTGGAAAACCTGAGAAATGGTGTCATTTACAGAGCTGTGTGTGAAAATGCACAACACCGAGTCTGGCTGAGTGTAGGTGAGTGTTAGCTGAATCTGGATTTGGGTCCTAGTAGGAGAGGGCATGTCTCCAAAGTGCACCTCTCACTGGGACTTCCATCCCAGGCAGGCACAGTTCTTTCCTTTTCCTGACAACCCTATGGGAGCAGGTATCTATGCTGAGGTGGGCACTGCTGGGGTTGGGAGAAATGAAGACTGGACTCATGGGGAGGTTGTAAGGAGAACAGCTCTTGTTGAGGATGGTCTGCACCAGGGTGGGCAACGGAGACCTGGACACATTCTTGGGTAACTGAAACTCTCATGAACCCTTTGTGGCACCAATGCCTAGAGATTCAGCCCGTTGGATCTCTGGAGGCTTGAAAGACAGAGAGTGCACCAACCCTTTGGATTTGGAGGTCACTACAGCACAACTCAGTCTGGTCCCCTCCACCTTCGCTTGTACCTTTCTTCTGGCTGCCAATCTGGGCCAGCTTCCTTTGGGTGTGTGATGCAGGGTCTCACTGACCTCATGTAAGAATTTAGAGTGGCATATGGAAAGCCCTGGAAAGGAGTCAGTGTAACCTTGAGCTAGTCTTGGCCCTTTCTTGGGCAGAGTGGTCAGAGTGAACTAAAATATAGCTGATTTCCTCCCTTTTGGTTCCTTCAAGCTCCATAATCTTTGGGTCCCTTCAGGACTCATAGATGTGGATAAATTCCTAAATGGGGACACTAGCATCCAAACCTATCCCCTTAATTGTGTAGATCCAAACTGGAAGGATGAATGTGGAAGAGCTCAGGGAAGAACCACCTTTGAGATGGGCCCTATAGTTTTTCCCAAAGTTTCTGGAACAGATGTGTTGAGTGACCTCCCCCCACTGTCTTCTTCAGCAGCCACCAGGAGAGTAAAGCCTCAGTGCCACCCAGCAGGAACCACTTCATTTATATGCCTCAGAAACAATTTTTGTGAATTTAATTAATCACAGTTTAAATGCTAATAACGCTTAAAATATTTTTATGGGTAAATAATGGTTATTCCCTGCTGTGGGGGGAATCCGTTGGTTCTAGTGTTCATTTATATTTTGTCATTGTGTGATTAGAGAGTGAGGCTGATGCCTACCATCATGATAGTAAGAGAGAGGAGTAATTCTCATTTCACGGATGAGGCGTGGAGAAAGTCGGCTCTTTCCCAGTAGATGCTTCATGTCAAGATGGGGCAGCTGGAGAGCCCAATCCCCAATGTGGCCACTTTTACTTCTAGGCCTCCTGGTATAACATCATGATTATAATTCTACTATATTAATCCTTATCATCACTATTACCACCACCACCACCATCATCACTATCACCACCACCACCACCACCACCATCAGCACCACTGTCGTCATCACCAACTACCACCACCATCATCACCATTATCACCACCATTATCACTATCACTACTACCATCATCACCACCATCACCAACACCAACACCACCATCACCATCATCACCACTGCCACCATCCTCACAACCATCACCAACCCCCAACAACCACCACCATCACAACCATCACCATCTTACCACCATGACCACCACCAATCTCACCACCATCATCACCACCACCAACACCATCACCATCGACAACAACCACCGCCATTATCACCACCACCAACAACAATCACCATCATCACCATCACCACCACTACCACCATCCCCACAACCATCACCAACCCCCAACAACCACCACCATCACAACCATCACCATCTTACCACCATGACCACCACCAATCTCACCACCACCATCACCACCACCAACACCATCACCATCGACAACAACCACCGCCATTATCACCACCACCAACAACAATCACCATCATCACCATCACCACCACTACCACCATCCTCACAACCATCACCAACCCCCAACAACCACCACCATCACCATCGACAACAACCACCGCCATCATCACCACCACCACCACCAACAATCACCATCATCACCACCACCACCACCATCACCATCGACAACAACCACCGCCATCATCACCACCACCACCACCAACAATCACCATCATCACCACCACCACCACCATCACCATCGACAACAACCACCGCCATCATCACCACCACCACCACCAACAATCACCATCATCACCACCACCACCACCATCTCCACCAATACTGCCACTATCACTTCACCATCACTTCCATCATCACCATAGCCTTCAACACCACTGTTACAATCACCATCATTACTGCCACAACTTACCTTCTCAATTTTGAGTACAGTTCTGTACCTTGGAGATGCTACTCCATCCCATCCAGAAACCCAGCGTCCTCTTTGGGCCTTCCCTGCTCCTCTTTCTCTTTCCCCACATCCTCACCCTTTCACATCTAATCAAACACTAAATCCCATTGATTCTACCTCTTGCACATCTCTTTGTTATGTTCTCATCTTAATATATATATGTGAATAAATATATATTCTCCATATATATATTCTCATAATTTCTCAGTTGATCTCCTGCAAAACTGGTCTCTCTATTTCTATCCAGTGTGGTGCTAGAATGTCTTCCTAATATGAAAATCTGACTTCTGTTGATTGAAACTTTTTCTTATGGCCTCTTGCTCATCATTGGTACTCCAACTTGAGTACTATATAAACTATTTCTATAGAGAATAGTCTATGGACCTCATATTGGCTTAAACATTTTTTATTGTAATGTTACTCAGTTATTTACAAATAAAACTAGGTATCCACTTATTCTTCATGTGACTCTAATCCATCATTAGTTGTAAGATGCATAATTATTTTATGTAGCATTAAGAGGGAAAAAGTGCTGTCAGTTCTACTTGTAGAGTCTATAAATTTTAAGATGCATCCCAATTTCAGAGTCAAAATGTAACAAAAATTATGTTTTAGAATCAATGACAAAAGAAGTTCCTAAACAGCGATAAGACTCACACAAATTAGAAACTATGTACAAATAAAGGTGATAAAATTCAAATTAGTATTATTTACTTAACATGATAGATGACGTTGTCTTGGTGAAGCTAATTTGCCACTTACTAAAAATGAATTGCTGTTCTAGCGCAGTTTTCTTGAGTTCCACTGCCTTTATTATTTTGGGGGGTGTGGAGACTTAATCCTCCCACCCTTTTCTTCTAAGAACCTTCATTGCTGTAGCAAGCCACCAATTGTCCTTTATCTGACACAAACACACCATTTATGTATCAACTCTACCTCTTCTCTTTTCCGTTTGTCCTGGGACAATTAAGACATTCTTACTGGACCCCGAAGTGATTCCAGACAACATTCCATGCTGCTTGTCAGGGAGATGATCCAGAACGTGCTGGTATTGGGTGAACATGCCCAAGTGCTAAAAGTTCTTGCTGAGCACTCATAAATCCCTAAGTGTAAGTCGGCAAATTCTCAGGGATCCTTTAATGGCATTTTTAGACACTGGTCATCAAGATAAAGTCTCCATTTCTAGCATGATCTAGCCCTACTTAATTTCTGGCTCTGTCCTGTTCTCTGCTGCAGCCTTAACTCGCTCCTTGCTGGTCCTGGACTCCATGCACTCTTCCGTTTCTGGGTCTTCGTGTATGTTGTTCCCTTTGTCTGGAAGGCTTTTCCTCCCCTTGTCTGCACGGAAAGATGTTTCACACTCTTGATGTCCAACCTGCAGCTCAGTGAAGGTTACCTGACATCTCAGTGGGGAATCTGGCTTTTCCAGATATGCATCATTTTACAATCGCTTGAGAATGCGGACTTTGTTTATCTTTGCGATGCTTAGTACAGAGATGGGTACAGATTAAGGACTAAATAGACTGAATGAAGAACTTTCATTTTTCCTTTATTACAAAAGTTGTGTGTGTTTGCACCCAAACTCCTGCCTCTTCTCCTTGTCCTCTTGTCCTCTGCTACCTCTGCCAATGCCCATTCATCCTCTTCCTTTCTCCCTGTCCTTTCTCTTCTCCCTGCTTCCTTTCTGTCCTGCCCCTAGCCACCCTCCTTGTCCTTCCAGGTTCTCTCTGAGTCCTCTCGGGCTCTGTCTGTCCCTTTGTCTCTGTCTTTATTACAGAATCCCTGGCCTTTTAGCTCAGACATCCCTCTCTTGGCTGGACCCAGCTAGCAGAGCTGTGGGTCCCTGAGGGCCGTGGAGTGTGCATAGGCATAGACCGGCTCTCCTGGGAAGAGAAGAGCACCCAAATGATGTCTCAGAGTGCAGAGGTGAGGATAACACTCTGGTGAGCAGGGAGCTCCCTTCCTAGAGAATTTCTAGGTTCCTTCTTACAGATGCTGAATCCCTTCAGAGATCCAAACTGGTCAAGTGATGCAGAGGGAGGTACCTCGCCCCTTTGAGCCTCCACCGTCCATTACTGAAAGGGGGTGATAATAACACAGGGGAGAGATGGAGTGAGCGTATGTGTGATAACGCTGAGCATCGTGCCCAGCCATAGCAGGTGCTCAATAAACGCAAGCTTCCTATCTCCGTCTGTCCACTGCCTTTGGGAAAAAAAAAAGCCTTTTTGTTGGAAGTGTTAGAAGGGAAAGTGAGAAATCGGTTCTAGTCCCTGTTTCAGCATGATGGACTTTGGGCATATCACCCTCATCCTTCTGAAGCTCCATTTTCTCATCTATGTTGGGAGGATGAGTAATAATAAAGCCAACGACTTCGCAGAGTTTGGGAAATGATTGAATGGAACGAGCTAGTATTTGAGTAAGAGATGATCAGGGCACATGTCAAGCAACAACAGCATTTACTGTATATCAGGTGGGCCAACTTAGATCTGCTCTCCCATTTATTTCTATGTCATCAGCAAGAACTTTTCCACCAACTTGGGGCATCGATAAGGCAGAGTTCTTTCATTTTTCTGATCAGTTGCTTGGGCACTCACCTGTCTTATTTATTTATAACCTTTCTCTCAAGGTTTTCCCCCTACCCCCCACTGACCCTGAATGATCTCAGAACCCCAGAGGATTTCTTAGTTCCAGCGGGAGGCTGTCCACCTCCAATGCAGCCACAGCAAGAACAGGAGTCTGGTTGGTCCCCTGCTGCAGCTGCTTCCTGGTCCCGAAGCGGTCACTGTTCAGGCTAGGTTCCGCACGGTCTCATGGATGCTCCGTCCTGTGCCTGCACCATGTAGTTTCTGGATGCCCATTGAGAGAGGATGATGCGATTTCTTTAGTGCTACGTTTGGCCAAGAGTTATACTTACTTGACCTCAGGGTAACATGTCTATGGCCAGTTCATATACACAGTCACTTCTTGGGTGTAAGCTGGACCTGGCAGCCCTTTATTTTTTTATCTTTTTGAGATTTATTTTGAGAGAGAGCGAGCGAGAGAGCAGTGGGGAGGGGCAGAGGGAGAGGGAGAGAGAATCTCAAACAGATTCCGTGCTGAGCAGGGAGCCCAAGGCGGGGCTCAATCTCAGGACCCTGAGATCATGACCTGAGCCGAAACCAAGAGTGGGATGCTCAACCGACTGCACCACCAGGCGCCCCAACGAGCAGCTTAAATATTATAATTGCCTCCTGCTTCTCCTTTGACTTAATTACCGGATAACTATTGGGACCTAATTATTAAACAGCAGTTATTTGATTCTTTCAAGCCTCAAAGCTCTTGCTATATCCATCTTGAAGGAAATCCACTTGAAGAGCCAATTGCTTTGTACCTGCCCTTCTATTGCAGGCCACCCTTAGGGATTGCAAAATGTCATCTGCTCCTAGTCATGCTATGCTGTAATTGGCAGCATAACACGTTCTTTAAGTAAAGTTGAGGGAGGAATCCACAAGTTTGATATTCTACATCACAGTCCTATGATACTCCTACCAATGGAGCATAGAGTGGTCTAGAGCTAAGGTAGAAACAGGACTTGTACTGGAAACAGACAGAAATTGTACCTGGGGTGGAAATCAATTGCATTTGTCTGATTTCTCCTTCAACCCTCAAAGAACCTCAATTTTCTTTTTGGGAACCCCCTCCCCCCGACTCTTAGTCCATGTGGTTTGGGCCAGACTGGTCCTATTCCTATTCTCGAGGGGTGGGAATCTGACCCAGATCTGGCCAGAGGGCTGAAACTCCCTGGCTGAAGTGACTGGTTCAAGGATCCGCGTGTGATCCAGGTAGGGCCGATGAAAGCCGCACCCAAGATTTTGGCTAGAACGATGTGGAAGAGAAGCACCCTCTTTCTGTTGGGAATGCTAGGCAGACAAGATGGAAGCTTGAAGTGGCCAGGATTCTCTCTTCACCAGCAGGTGGACAAAGCCCGACTGAGAAAGAAGTCAACTCTGCAGCGGGCCAAGCCAAGACCTAAGAGATTCTTAAAGATTTTTGAGCACCTTGATCCAACTATGCCTGAAGCCAAACCTACTGATGGTCTTTCATGAGCCAGAACGTACCTATTTTCTCTTTAAGTCAGTTTGAGTTGGCTGGTGATTTTTGGTCATTTAGCGTAAGAGGGTTACATTAAACTGGAGACGTTACCCTAAAAGACAGGCATACAGGCAGACAGATGATCTCTGATAATTAGGCACTTCTTCCCACCTCTTTGCAGGGCAGAGCACCCCTGCTGCTTGGATCTGATGCAACCAGGGCAGGGTGCCAGTACCAGGCAGGCTGCAAATACTGCAAAACGTCTGGGGAAAACGGCATTGTTCCCAATTTATGTTTTTGCCTCCTTTCCCGTCTCTTGCATTTTTGCTTTTATTTAAGGCTGTGTTCAATGTTGTAATTACTTTTTTAATCGGTAATGTCTGTGTCTGGGGCGTGTGGCTCCGTGCCGTCGCTGGGCCTGTCTCCGTAAACAAACACTGGCACTTCAGCTGGGAGGCTCCTGCTGAAATATTGCCCTAAATAAATAAAAGGCAAATTAGATATTGGAAAATAACTTTAAATTACATTTGGATTCTCGGGGAATTACATATTACATCTGCATTCGGGACAAATAAGTTCACTGTGAATAATACGTCTGGAGTGAGCACCCGGGAGAGCAGAGCCGTGCTGGGCACTGGGAGGAGGGAGGACCACAGCAGGTCTTTCCAAGGATAGTGAGTGAGGCATAAAACAGACGGGGCTTCTCGAGGGAGGACGGCATGCGTAAATCCTCAGAAACCTTGGATATGCCTGTGGGATCTGCCAGAGAAACGGGGGCTCCCTGGAAGGAAAGCTTCTAGGTTAATTGAACTGGGTGATTCTCCTGGGGGCAGAAGGGAGTGCTGACATTATCCTGTCCCTGCTATGTGCCCGGGTGCCCCACAAACATGCAGCTAGTGTGGTTGCCAGCTTCGGTGACAGGGACCTGGGTACTGATGCTGATTTTATCACTATGCTGACCAGTAGGTAGACACTTGGCATCAGGGGACTTCAGTCTCCTGACTTGGTCACTGAAGAACTTCAGGACAGGCAGGGTTATATGTCTTAACAGCAAGGACTTGGCATCAGTCTGACGTGGGTTCAAATCCCTGTGCTGCCACTTCCTACCAGGTGCCTTGGGCCAAGTCACTTACCTCGCCAGGCCTCAGTTTCTTCTTCTGTGGAATGGGGATCATGCCAATAGTAACTTGTCTCTCAGAGGTGCCGAAGGATTAGATGTGACAACGAATGTTGCTTGCTTAGCATAACTGCGCTCACAGGATGGTAATGAATATAATTCAGTCTTGTTATCTGTACAACGGTCTTGTGTAACAGGATGTTAAAATCGAGATTCCAATTAGGCACCGAGATAAAATAGATGTGCAGTTTCAAAGTGAGGTGTCAATTCACGATATGCAGACTCTTGGAAAGATGTAGCCCAACTCCCAACCCCCTTTGCCTGTTCCAGAAAGGGGACGGACTTGAGCCCCGGGGGCTCAGGGATTGGTAAGCAGAGCCTGGGTGGATTCAGCCACTCGTCCCCCACTCCCCACACCCAGAGGACGCCTTTGGTGGGGAACCTGCCCTCTCGCCCGCACACAGCCATCCCGCTTGACCTCCACACGTGGCACCGCCCGCCCCTTGGCGGCATCCTGACCCATGTTTGTCCACATAACCCATCGCTGGGCTCTGCTGGCCTCTCTGTGCATCTCTCTCCATTCTCAGGCTTCCCCTTCTCTGGCTCAGTGGCTCTCAGCCGGCTGCCCCATAACATTCCCTGGCACCTTCGAATTCCGATGCCCAGGCCGCCCTCCAGCACAGCAGGGAAGCAGACTCTTCTGGAATAGGGCTTCTTTCACTGAGCATCATGTTTTCAAGGTTCATTCATATCGTAGGATGGATCAGTACTTCCGAGAGAAAATCAGATTTTCTCTCTCAAGACGAGTATCATATGATCTCACTGATATGAGGAATTTGAGAAACAAGGCAGAGGATCACAGGGGAAGGGAGGGAAAAATGAAACAAGACGAAACCAGACAGGGAGACAAACCATAAGAGACTCTTAATCTCTGGAAACAAACTGAGGGTTGCTGGAGTGGTGGGGGGTGGGAGGGATGGGGTGGCTGGGTGATGGACGCTGGGGAGGGTATGTGCTACGGTGAGCTCTGTGAATTGTGTAAGACTGATGAATCACAGACCTGTACCTCTGAAACAAATAATACATTATATGTTAATAAAAAATATTTAAAAGAAGAAAATGACTGAGCAGAAAAGAAAAAAAATAAAGATATGTGAGATATTTCATAAGAAAGGAAGAATATAAAAGACTGTTTATGTGTCTGTTTCTTATGTTGTTTGTCCTCTCCTCCCCCCTTGTATTGGTAACATCAATTTTTGAACAATTTAAGCTTTTCTTTTTTTTTTTTAATTCTTTTTTTATTTATTCATGAGAGACAGAGAGAGAGAGAGAGAGAGAGGCAGAGGGAGAAGCAGGCTCCCAAGGAGCAGGGAGCCCGATGCGGGGCTCAATCCCAGGACTCTGGGATCATGACCTGAGCCGAAGGCAGACGCTCAACCGTCTGAGCCACCCAGGTGCCCACAATTTAAGCTTTTCATTAAAAACTTGGAAAATGCAAAAAAAAAAAAGACTTTTCTCTCTCTCTTTTTTTCCTTCCTTGTCTCTCTCTCTTTGAACAACTCAGCACCTTTTAGTGTATTCAGAGTGGTGCATACATCACCACCAGTTTCTTTCTGTGTCATTGAGATGAAACTGGCAGGCAGCACTGTGTAAATTCATGGTGTGCAGTATAATGACTTGGTTTACAAATCTTGTGAAATGATAACTACAGTAAGTTTAGTTAACATCCATCATTTCATAGCGATGCAAAAGAGAAAAGGGGGGAAATGTTTATCACTATCAATTTAAAAGCATTTCTGGGGCACCCAGCTGGCTCACTCGATGGAGCCGGTGACTCTTGATCTCGGGGTTGTGAGTTCAAGCCCCAGGTGGGGTGTAGAGATTACTTAAAAATAAAATCTTTTAAAAAATAAATAAAAGGAGTTTCATTACCCCAAGAAGATGTCATGCACCCTTTAGCAGTCGCTCCCCAATCCTCCCCATCTTGCCCTGTTCCCCCCCCCCCCCAGCCATAGGTCACAAGTAATCTACCTTCGATCTCTGTAGATTTGCCTATCCTAGAAATTTCACATAAATGGGATCATATAATATGTGGTCCTTTGAGCCTGGCTTCTTTCACTGAGCATCATGTTTTCAAGGTTCATCCATGTTGTAGGATGGATCAGTACTTCATTTTTTTGTTGTTGTTGCTGAGTAATATTTTATTATATGGATATACCACATTTTATTTACTCCTTCATCAGCTGATGGAAATTCGGGCTGTTTCCACTCTGGTTATTATGAATATTGCTGCTGTAAACATCCCTGTATGGGATTTTTTAAAAAATATTTTTTATTTATTCATTTGAGAGAGAGAGCACAAGCAGGGGGAGAGGCAGAGGAAGAAGCAGACTCCATACTGAGCAGGGAGCCCAACATGGGGCTTGATCCCAGGACCTTGGGATCATGACCTGAGCCGAAGGCAGACCCTTAACCTACTGGGCCACTCAGGCGCCCCTCTATGTTTAGTATTTTGAAGCATGTTTCCTGAAGTGGCCACACCATTCTGTATTCCCTCTGGAGGAGGTGAGAGGGTCCCTACTTCTTCACATTCTCACTGTCTATCTTTTGGATTCTAGCTTTCCTGGTGGGTGTGAGGCAGTCTCTCCTAGTGGTGTGGATCTGCATTTCCCTCATGGATAATGTTGAGCATCTTTTCCCAGGCTTCTTGGCCCTTTGTCTATCTTCTTTGGAGAAGTGTCTATTCTGATTCTTGGCCCATTTTAAAATTGGGTTATTTGTGTTTGTATTATTAAGTTGTGAATGTTCTTTATATATTGTAGGTACAAGTCAGCTATGAAATTGGCATCCTTTTCCTCCCATTCTGTGGGTGGTTCTTTCCCTTTTTTAATTCAAAATTTTTTTAGATTTTTTTACTTTTTAAGTCATCTCTGCACCCAATGTGGGGCTCAAACTCACAACACCGAGATTAAGAGTCACCTGCTCCACTGACTGAGCCAGCCAAGCACCCCTTCCCTTTTTTGATGGTGTCCTTTGAGGTACAATGGTTTTAATTTTGATGAAGTCCGATTTATCTAGTTTTTCTTGTTGCTTGTGATTTTGGTGTCACATCTCAGATCCAAATCCAAGACCACTAAGATTTTCTCTTATGTTTCTTCAAAATGTTTAGATAGTTTTAGCTCTTACAGTTAGGTCTTTGATCCATTTTGAGTAATTTTTGCATGTGGTGTGAGAAGGAGGTACAACTTTGTTCACTTTTTTGCATGTGAATATCCAGTTGTCCCAGGACCATTTGTTGGAAAGACTGTTCTTTGTCCATTGAATGGACTCGCACCCCAAATCCATTGGCCATAGACATAGGGGCTTATTTCTAGACTCTCAGTTCTGTTCCATGGATGTACAATGTCAATACCACACTGTCTCGGTTACCATAGCTTTATAGTAAGTTTTGAAAGAGGGAAGCGTGATTCCTCCAATTCCGTCTTCTTTTTCAAGACTGTAAGGCTGTATTCTGGGTTCCTTGAATTTCCCTGTGAATTTTAGGATCCACTGAGTCAGCTGGGATGTTGATAGGGATTGAGTTGAAACTAGATCCTTTTGGGAAGTCTTGCTAAGGTGGCAGTGCTACTAAGTCTTCTGATTATGAACATGGGTTGTCTTCTTATTTCTTCAGGTCTTCCTTAATTTCCTTCAGCAATGTTTTGTAATTTTCAGAGTGTAATAAGTTTTGCACTTGTAGTTTCATCAATGTTCTTTAAAGCTCCCTCGATGATTCCAAGGTACAGCCAAGATATCATAATGATGTCAACAGCGAACATGCCTCCAGCACTTTTATACCAGGCCTGCCTTATTTCAGTTATTCCTTAGAATAATCCAAAGGGCTGCAGACCCCTGAGGCTTCTTATAGGTGAGGAAGCTGAGGCTCACTTGTCGCACAGCCAGCAAGTGGTAGAGCTAAGATTTCCACTCCCGTCCACAACTCCGTAGCCTGGCCTCTTACCCTTGCGTGGAAGTTCTTCACCTTTTCACGCACAAGCCTTTCAAAGCCCTCATAAATCATTGCACACACGGTTCCCTTTGCCTGAAACCCTCCTTTCCTCCTCCCACTCCATTTTAGCCTTTGGTAACTTCACTCGTACTTTTCAATCCTCTGTTCAGTGTCACCTTCTTTCAATGGCTTTCCCTGAGTGTCTTCTTATCGCTCTCCGAGGGAATGGAGCTGTCACTCTTGTACTGGGCTCTCTGTGCTGCTGGACCTGCCTCCACTACAACACATATCCTGTATTACGATCGGGAGTGTGGCTGCTTTAAAACACTCATCCCTCTACTTGAATCATGGCTGGCTTGCGGTGCAAACAACACTGTATGGCTTCCAAGGCTATGTCAACCACTGCCATGCAGCTTCTGCTGTGATCACTAGAACAATTGCTCTAGGAGCCCTGAGCCACCTTGTGGGAAGTCTGACCACCCCGTGACTGCCCTACTCGAGATGCCGCAGGTTAGGGTCTCTGGGTGACAGTCTCAGCTCAGCCTGTTCTTCAATGCTCCCAACATGGGCACCAGAGCTGGGAGTGAAGAAGTCACTGTGGAAATGGATCCTTCTATCCTTCTATCCTCCATCATTCAAGTCCCACCCCAACCCCCCACCCCCCACCACCAACCAGATGAGGTCTCAGATATCAGGGAGCAGAGAAAAACCATCCTGGCTCTGCCTTTCCTGAATCCCTGGCCCACAGAATCCGTCAGCATCCTGTTTGTCGCTCGGCGCGTCTAAGTTTTGGAATGGTAAAACACACTGCAGTGGATAACCATAGCAACTGGCTTGTGCATCTGCCTTCTCCGGCTAGATTGTGAACTCTTTGAGGCCAAGATTGAGTCAAATGCATCTTTCTATTACTTGTTCCCAGCACAGGGCTGACTCAGGGTTGGTGCTTATCAAGGTGTGTTGAGCAAACTAATAAAATCATGAATGGTCTAAATTGCCCCAAATGGGGCTTTGCTGAAAGCCTGTCCCACTAACATGGCAGCCATGCACCAAACTGAACCATGGGGAGGTACGTGCCCACACGTGGAGCCTCAGAATTTTCTTTCTAGGGATTTATCCTTTAGGTACCCATTTACACCCCAAATGGAGTACCCACAGTGAGGTTCATTACAGTGTTGTTTGTAAGAGTGAAAGTGTCCGTGAAACCATTCATAAAGAGTATTAACAGGAAGGGGAATTGTGTGGCTGGGGATAGAGCTGAGTTTTCTCTAGCTATACTGTAATACTTTTTGAATTTTCAAGTATGTATCACCTCTTCTAAAATAAATATTAATATAGGTGCTGCACAGTTTGACTTGGAACAGAATTAATATTCTTCTTTAAATAGACTCGAATTTTAAAAATAAATAAATTTCTTGAAAAGGAAAGTTTACTTTGCCATCCCATATGGAAAATTGGCATCATTTGCCCTACACAGGAGATATGAATCATGAGAAGAAACGTGTTAGGAACAGAGAGCGTTTTGTAGGCTCAGTAACATGTTCTGTTTTCTCCTGCAGGCTCTGAATCCGAGGCCAAGCCCTTTATTTATTGAGAAGGGAGATCAGCAGTGTCAGAGAGCTGTGAAAGTCATATTCTCACCAGGCTGAGACCAGACGGTTGGGATCACGTGACTAGTTCTGGCCAATACCCCGTGAGTGGCAGAGTCCAGCGCCACTTTTGGGTTGTGACAGTTAAGTGCTGGTGGTTCTCTTCCATCTCTCTTTCACTTGAAGGCCATGTGTTCCAGAAATCAGAGCTGCAGGGTCATCCAGACTTTGCATGAGTGAGACAGAATCGTATTGTGTTAGGGCACTGAGAGATCATGGCTTACTTGCTCTGTAGCTCAGCGTAGGCTGTTCTGACTGATGTACACACGTGACCCACCCTTGGGGAAATACTATCTTTGAAGAACTCTTTTTTTTTAAGATTTTATTTATTCATTTTGAGAGAGAGAGAGAGAGACAAGGAGAGCACAAGCAGAGGGAGAGGGAGAGGGAGAAGCAGACTCCCCGCTGAGCAGGGAGTCCGACGTGGGGCTCAATCCCAGGACCCCAAGATCATGACCTGAGCCGAAGGCAGACCCTTAATGACTGAGCCACTCAGGCACCCCTCTTTGAAGAACTCTTTATCAGTATCAGAATACCAGAGTCACATCACCTTCCCAGCTGGGCCCCTTATTTTCTTCTTCCTTCTATTCACTTCCCCTCTTCCTCGATTCCCCAGACATCCCACTAACATCCTATCCTGGCTCTGACTACGCACCGTCACTCTGGGCTTTACTTACAGACTCGTAGTCTATTAAGCTTCAAAGAGACCTCTGCGTTATTTCAGTCAGGCCAGCTCCCTTGTAGGAGTCACCTCTCCACACCTCTGATAGCATCTACTTGCATACCTGCCGGGACAGGAACTTCACTTCCTCTCACAGTGGTTCCTTCCCTCACTGGGCAACTCCATCCGTGAGGAACTTCTTGGGATTCATTGGCCAACACTTGCATCTCTGGCCATTGCTACTTGTCCCCATTAGAGTCCCACAGAATTGCTGTCCCTGATCCAGGACAGCCTTTCAGAAGCCCAGGGCCCCTCAAGATTTCTCTTTTCCAGCTGGTCTCTTTCAGGGCGCAAGGAAGACACATGTCCTGTGGGGGCTTCTGGCAATGTCATCTGTGGTAGGAATGAGTCTCAGTCCAAGACTCGGGTGTGTGAGAAATGCTACTTTCTTTATTCATTCACTTTGTCTTAACTTGTCATTTGAGCTCCATTCCCACCTCCATGTGGTGGGAAACACATCTCAGTCAATTTAGATTTGCCTTTTTGCCTTGGGGTTGCCTCTAAGTTCTGGGGGGTGGGGGCAATCAAGGGGTTGGAGAAGGAAACTCATCATCCACTGAGATTCTTCACAAGTCCTTGGAGGACAGGCCACACGTGTTTCTGTGGCATATACTTGGCTCCCATCCAAGTGTGAGGACTGCTTCTCACCACCAGGTGCATGGGGATCAGGGGGGCGCCCCATTCCACACTCAACAAGAAGCTACAGGGAAACCGGTGAGCCTTTCGAAGGCTTCCTGAGGTCCTTCACCAATGCCCTCATTGCTCCGAGGTGCCTGGGACCCACTCTGCTGCTTCTCTCTGTGCTTGTATGTGGGGGGCTCCACGAACCTTTCTCAGCCTGGACACCCCATCAAGCCAGGCCCTCAGACTCTGCCCAGGAATGGTGGTGTTAGTTAGGATGCAATGGGAGGTCCTCAATTGGAGGGATTTTTCTGCCAATTTTTAAACATACAGTGTATACACTAGCATGTGGACATGCTAGGCGTGCACGTGTGTACAGTTGAACCAAAGTGCCTAAGTCATAGAGTATGTATAAGTTCCTTAATGTATATGAAAGCCCCCTGCCCCCGCCGCCTAATCCACTGAATAAAAGCTTCCTGTACTAACCTCATGGGGAGATGGTGCTTGGAGCTCTATCTCCCTGCCTCTTAACTCGTCACAAGCAATAAAGGGTTCTTTGCTTACAACACTTCCTCCGGTTGTGTTCAACTTAATGCATGCCAAGTGGTGAACCCCGTGAGTCCGGTTACAGAGGCACAGATCTGCCTATTCCCCCCAACTTGGGACTCAGCCTGGGCCCCTTTCTTGGGGACACAGCGACATCATACTTTCCCTTTGCGACCTAATTCTTCTTCCCCAGTCGTGGTGCAGGGGGCAGGGCAGTGCTGGAAACCTTACATAACCCATCTCGTCCATCCTCACCATGACCCCCTTTTTCAGTTGATAGTGAAATGGAGGTCCAGGGAGTGAAGGGTAGAGCAGATCCAGGATTCAAACCCGGATGTGTCTGACTCCGGAGTTGAGACTCTTCTATCACAATCCAGCTACTTCTCCGGGCAGCAAGCCTGAGAATGTCACCTCATTGCCAGTGTTCTGGGGCGCCGAGAGGACTCGTGGAGAGGTTTGAGGCAATAAAGCCACGATCATGTCCTTTAAGAGACACTCAGGTGCTCCCTCTGCCTTCAAGGGCTTCAGAGCGAGTCTCCTCAGTCCCTCCTTCTGAGTGAACACACAGCTCTTGTATTAATTCCATAAATATTTCCTGAGTTTCTCCTACGTTCCAGGCATGGCAGGAGGTGCCGATGGTACAGCAGTGAACAAAAAAACCCCCTGCCCTTTTCAGAACTAACATGTCTATAGGCAGAAAGAGACAAAACTCCCAAGCCGACAAATACGCGAGGGGACTGTTAAAAAAACCAAAATTCAAAGGACTAAATGTGAAGATCTAATTGGCTTTATGAAAGGATTCATGAATCAGGAGGCATTCCATCTAGCAAGTGGAGGGGAGCAAGGAATGCATGGTTTAGACAAGGTCGCTCTCCTAAGGGGAGCCTATCAGTAAATTCTTAATATTGACCTGTAAATTGCATGTTGACTGGTTAAAGGTCACATTCCCAGCAGGTTGAACATGCAGTTAGGTTAGGTATTAAGTCTTGGTTTGCTCAGATGGCTTAAGCGATGTCATTTTGGGGCTGTGGTGTTCTTTTTAACAGGACTAATTTTGGATTGATGCAAGTCCAGCGATGGAAATTAATTAGGGTGTGTGATATTATGATATATATATTTGGTCTTTGTCCCCAGTTCCTAGCACAGAACTCTTAAAACCCTTATAATTTACTGAGTGATAGTATCATTTGTTGTAACATTTGGTCTTCGTCCCTAATTCCTGCTGTAAGAACTTCTAAGACCCTTGGAATATCTGGAGCGGTAAGAGTGTCTTTTGTATGCTAATGAATGGCTGGAGGGGAAACCCCACCCCATAGCTTCAGAATGGGGGCTTCTGACTAGAACTTGGAACTTTCAGCCCCAACCTCTGACCTCCCAGGAGAGGGGAAGGACTGGAGATGGAGTTCAATCACCAATTGCTAATGATTTAATTAATCATGCCTGTATAATGGAACCTCTATAAAACCCCTCAACGATGGGGTCTGGAGAGCTTCCAAGTTGGTAAGCACGTCAAGGTGTGGGAGGGGGGATGTGCCTGGAGAGGGCTTGGAAGCTCCATGCACCCCCATACCTCGCACCATGCATCTCTTCTATCTGGCTGTTCCTGAGTTGTATCCTTTTACAAGAAACCAGTAATCTAGTAAGGAAAGTGTTTTCCTGGGTTCTGTGAGTCATTCCTGCAAATGATCAAACCTGAGGAGGGGTTGTGGGAACCTCCGATTTAGAGCCCATCTATCAGAAGCACAGGGGGCCCCGGGACTTGTGATTGGCATCTGAGGTGGGGGAGTCTTGTGGGACCAAGCCCTTAACCTCTGAGTGCACTAACCATGGGTGGTTAGCATTGGAATTGGACTGAATTGTAGCATGCTGAATTGTAGGACACCCAGATGGTGTCTGGAGAGTTGGAGAATAGGTTGTTGGTGTGGAAAACATGCTACGCATCTTGGTGCCCAAAGCATTTGGAGTGAACACGGGTGTGTGTGACAGATGGTTAGGGAAAGCCTCTCTCAACAGTGACCTTTGGGCTGAGACCAGTGGTGCAAAAAATCTGGGCACAGTGTCCCAGGCTGGAGGGAACAGCAAGTATGGTGGCTCTGAGGCCATAGGCTGAATGTGTGGGAGGGACAGAAAGAAGCCGGGTGTGGCCAGAGGGTAGCCCAGAGTAAGGAGAGGATGGAGGGCCGCAGGGGCTAGATCACGGGGGGTCTTAGTATCAGTCATTGTCCAGACAGGTAGCAGGAGGTACACTTGGGGAATTTGATAGAGGGACTGGTTCCAGAGGTCTGGGTAGGGATCACAATGTGATCAGCAGCTGTGGCACCCTGGTGGCCACCCCTAGTCCTGGTGGGGCCAGGGAGGAGCAGTTAGGGGAACCCAGGCATTGTTGTGCCTACAGGAGACCCCCTGCTGCTTTCATCAGAGGGACCTGGCCGCTGCCAACCCCCCACCTCTCTCTCCTCCTGCCCCCTGATCTGCTGACACCCCCTATTGGCTGAGTCCCCCAGAAGTCAGAGGGCAAAGGTGATGCAGTCCCTTCAGGTCTGCCTCTGGGGCACCAAACAGGTGGACAGGGATGGAGAGTGCTCTGGAGGACAAACAGGGAATGCCCAGCACAGCAATGGAAGCCTATTATTCTGAGTTCAGGGAGAAGCCACCAGGGGGTCTAAACTGGACAGTGACCTGATTTGGAAGTCCGCAGGCTTCTCTGGCTGCTCTCTGGGGAGTGGGTATGGTTGGGAGGGGCAGGGCAGGGTAGGGAGAGCAGTTTGGAGGCTGTTCTAGTCCTCTAGGGGGAGGACGGTGGCTGGGACCAGGGAGGGCGCAGGGAGGGTGGACTGAAGAGCCCAGGCTCAGGGTTATACTCTGACCTGAAATGGATGGGAATTGCTGGTGGATTGGAGGGGGGGGGGGGAAGGGGTGTGGCCACCTGAGGAAGGAGCCCAAGGAAGGGAATAATGGACGACTTAAAGTTCAGGAAGTGCACAGCTCCGTGTGTGTGACACCCTCTGGACTTGTCCCCTTTGCCCACCCTCACCACTTCATAGGGAAAGGAGACTTGGATAACACCCTTAGGAGAGCCCTATGTGGCACGTGTTTTTATCACAAGTGAAGAATTCACACATCAGAGAGGTTAAGACATCTGCCCAAGATCACACGGCAAGTAGGTGCAAATGGGGATTTGGACCTGGGTCTGTCTGATTCCTGAATACCCTGAGCAGAAGGACTTTGATGAGGGCTCTTGCCTTACATGTTAGATCTGCCCTCGAGACAGGCTGCAAGCACATCACCAACATGGGCAGGCTGTGGCATGCAGGAATTCGGGTAGAGCTCAGCAGAAGTTATTTGGGTTGTTTTAATTCTTATCATTACAGAATTGGGGAACAAGAAAGGAAACTAACATTTATAAAGCTCATTCATTCATTTATTTATCCTCTAATTAAAAAAACCTGTTCCTGAATTCCAGTCTTTTTGCTGGACAGGTGACTTGGATTATCTTATTTTATCCCCCAAACGAACAACCCAGCCAAGGTGAACATCCTGCTTCACCCATTTTGCGGGCCTCCAGAAATGGGGGCGCAGAGAGGGGAATGACTTGCTCAAGGTAACACACCCACCTCTTCTTCCTTCCCACTGAGTCTGAGGCCAGCTGCATGTCAGACTGTAGGGTGCAGAAATCAGGGCGTCTTTGTTCAATTCTTGGCTCTCTTTCGAGAGAGGTGTGACCTCGGTTTCCACATATGTGAAACGCGGTTAGGAACAGTAACTATCTGAAAGGCTGTTGCTGGGATTGATGGGGATGAGGTATACAATGGAACAGAGCAAGGGCTCAGGGCACCTTGACCATCACTGTGATCTCCGTTCCTGAAACCAGTGTGAAGTGCAAATGCCTCTGGAGAGGATCCCCAGCCATCTCTGAGCTCCCTTAGTCAGCAAGCACCACAGCTGTCACGCCTGGCCGTGGAGGGGGGGGGACAGCTGCAGATGTAGGCACGCACGTCAGAATGCAATAGGTACGGTGGTAGAGGTGGGTTCACATCAGAGCGGTGACAACAGGGTCCCCCACCCCAGCCCTTTAGTGAGTCACTTCGTTTCTGTCTCATTTATTCCCAGCACTTCCTAGGATCCAGAATCATCTTTCGCATTCCTTGGTCGACTTGTTTGTGGCCGGCCTTCATCACTAAGTACGCCGTCCACCACTGTCCCCTCGCTGTCCAGCCCAGTGCCTGGCGTCCGCAGACACTCAGGAAATACCGACTGAATGCAGGAATGAGTTGTCGGGTGAAATGAAGTCCCGCGTGTCCGTGCAAGGAGCAAGCCCTCAGTCACTGTTAGCCACGCCCTTTTCAAGAGTCCAGGACCTCGGCCACCGACCTCGGCCACCGCCAGGCTCCGCTGCTGCTCCTCCATGGGACCCTTTCTAAGCGGCGCCTGCACCTCGACTTTCCAAGATCTACCAGCGGCCGCTGGGCTGCAGCAAAGAGCTTCCCTCAATGCTTCAGACGTGACTCTGAAAAACAGGGAAAAAAACCTCTGGATTGTTGCCCGCGGCTGACAGTTTAAATTAACTTAAACCATTTCCTGCTCCCACCCTCATCTCGTTATCCTTTTTCACGGAGGCGAGAAAGAGAAAACCTTTGCGGGAGAAGCCACGGGAGACGCTTCTCCCTCTCTTCCCTCCAGCGGATGCCACACCCGGAGATGCTAAAGTTTGCAGCCCGCGCGCGGCGGCGGGAGCGCGGGCCGCGGCAGCCCCGGCCGGTTGCTAGGGAACGCGCGGGCGGTGCGCGGTGCGCGGGGCGGGGCGGGGCGGGGCGGGGCGGGGAGGCCGCGCGCCGTCCCCGGGGAGGGTGCTGCAGTGCCGCGCGCCGCCGCTAGGGTGCAGCAAGGCCGCGCGGATGTCCGGCGCCCGCTCCCCGTAGCGAATGCCGAGCACGTCCCGACCAGGCGGCGGGATGCAGAAGCCGGCGGCGGTGCTGCGACCCGGGCGCGGCTCTGGGCGGCTGGGGCCGGAGGGCGTCGGCCTGAGACCGTCTTCTCCCGACCCTCAGCTCCGGCGGCCCTGGTCCCCTAGGATCAGAGCTCGCCCAGGGCGGCTTCCGTCCCCGTTCATCTCTCCCGTAATTCATTAACTCATCCTTTCTCCCTTCATTCCTTCAACCCCTCCCCACACTACTATTCCTCCCTTTCTCCCTCCCTGACTTCTTTTCTTCCCTTCCTCCCTTCTTCCTTCCTTTCCACACGCCCACCCACCACCCATCCATTCTTCTATCCATCCATCCATCCATCCAACCAACCATCGCTCCAAATTCTTCCCTCCCTCCCTCTCTTCCTTCTGGATTCTGGAGTCAGACTAACCTCAGACTCCCCTGCCAGGCACACGTCTCTGGGCAGGTTGTTAAATTTTCTGCCTCGTCCCTCGGGCCTCTGGGCAGTGAGGACACCAGGGCCAGCCTCACTCATGGGACCGCTGTGAGGGTGTAGTGACCCTCCACGGAGGAATCTTGCACAAAGCCTGGCATCCAGTGAGCGCCCTACGTGGGGAGCAGCAACTCACCCTGCTTCTCCACTCCTGCAGCACTTTAGACCCATTTGGGGGAGCTTTTAAAACAAGGCCCGGAGGTGCCTGGCTGGCCAGTCAGAGGAGCATCCTGCTCTTGATCTCGGGATTGTGAGTCTGAGCCCCACCTTGGGTGTAGAGATTACTTAAAATAAATACATAGAAATTTAAGACAGTGCTAATTCCTGGGCCACTCCGGAAACTCCGGTGGGACCCAGACACTGGCACATTCTGCAAGGTCTGTAGCCCAGTGGAGACTTGCTGGGAAGACTATTTGATGGATGCCAGCTAGTGGTAGGCTCTGTGCCAGGCGAACTGGGGTGAAGTGGGGGAGTGGGGACTTAACGTCCTTCCTCGGTCACCTGTCTCCTCTCCTCCCACTCCCTGGTTCCCGAGCCTCCAGCCTCTCTTCAGCATCGCCCTCCCCTCAAGGAACCAAGCACAAACACCTGCAGACTCTTGCATACGTAGTCCCCCTGCCTGGGAAACACCGTACCTCCTAGGCAGGTGCCCCTTCCCTGGGCAGCCTTCCCTGGCCACACTCTCCAGGCAGCCCACATCCCTTCCTCTGCACCCCTAAATCTGCTACCGCAGTGGCCTGTTTGGAAGCATCTCCAGGGCAGGTCCTAGATTTGAGTCTTCTGAGTGTCCCAAGCCTGGCCTGGAGCAGGCACTGATGTTTCTGCTATTAGGACTTGCCTTTTTTTTTTTTTTTTAAGATTTTATTTATTTATTTGAGAGAGAGAACAAGGAAGAGGGAGAAGCAGGCCCCCCACTGAGCAGGGAGCCCTGATGCAGGACTTGATCCCAGGACCCTGGGATCAGGACCTGAGCCAAAGGCAGACGCTTAACCAACTGAGCCAGCCAGGGGCCCCAGGACTTGGTTTTGATCAAACCAGCTGACATGGTCACCAGCAAATCCAACCCCCCGAGCCCACATTTCCCTGGGATCGGCCCCTCCAGCTGCCCAGTGACCCTTCTGGGAGAGACTGCTTCCTGGGTATGACATCTCCTCTCTTGAGAGGGGAAATAGTAAGGTGTTTGGGCCCAGGAACACCCACTCAAAGGGAAAACGTCCTACTTCCAGCCTCTCACTGACCCAACATGTAGCTAGAGCTTCTAAACTTGCCAAAGCTCCTCCACTGACTTTTTGTTTGGTGCACATAGAGTTAATTTTCTTCCTAAGAAATAGTTGTCAACCTTAAAAAGCTGGCACATTTCAGACAAAAATGGGGATTTTCACCTTGTCTTGAAAAACAAGAGCTCTGGCAACATGCCAACCCACCCCCAACCCCACCCCACCCCCAACCCTGCATAACTGGCATGAGTGGGCTAGAGGGAGGAGGGAGGTGGGGAGCTCGGCTAGGATTCTTTATTTTATGGATGAGGAAGCTAGGGCCCAGAGAGGGCTGTGCACTTGGAAAGGGTCACACATCAACTGTTGGGAGGTGCCTGGATCAGATAGCAGAGACACAGAGGAGAGATTAGGTCTTACAAAGGTCTCTTCTGGGGAGAGACCTGAATGGAGGGGAGTCTGAAAATCATGAGAAGGAGATGGGGTTGCTGGGACTCTTTCATCTGAGACAAGAGATGCCTTGGGGAGTGAATTTAGTTGTTTCCAGGTGGGAAGGGTATTCTGTGTGCCTTTAGGAGGTTGTGATACATCATAGCTGGCGTGTGCCAGACACAATGCAAAGTGTGTCTGAGTAGCATCCTTCATAACAGCCCAAAGAAATAGACATATTCATACTCTGCTTTTGATAAGAAACGTAGGCTCAGAGGGGCTTAGCAAATTGCTTGGCATCACTGTGCTGGACTTTACTATTGGCATGACTATTTTGCTTTTTTCTCCTTCCTGAGGACCCAGAAAAGCACATTTCTGAGCCCCTTGCCATTGGGCAGGGCCACTGGACTCGTTCTGGCCGGTGAAATATGGGTGGAAGTGATGGGTGCCTGTTCTGGGCTGAAGCTGGGAAAACCTTTCTATAATTATGGAGTCTGTTCCTCTCCTCCCACCCACCCATCCAGGTGGTGGACCGGGCTTTGTTGAGGTGGTGGGGCCACAAGTTCGAAGCAGTTAGCAAAAGTAGGACAGCCACCCTGCCCAGTGGCCGTGACCTTGAGTAGATCGGCATAAAACTAACTTTTATTGGGGTAAGCCGCTGAGATTTTGCGGTTGTTTGTTACCATGGCAGATCCCAGCCAACCTTGAAGAATACATCCCAGAGCTAGGAAGCCGAGTAGCTGGGATTTGAACCCACACCTTTCTGACAGAAGATTCTTATTTATTACTTTAGAAGCAGCATCCATAACGGGGGGGGGGGGATGCTGCAGAGTCTGCTGATCCAAAGACACCTGTGTCCCCCTCCATACACATTTTAACCTTTCTGAAATCAGGGCTCATCTTAGAATCCACAGTGTCTCGCAATCTTTGTTGGCCTGGTGACAGTGACATGGTTGCCTGATAATTTCTGGCAAGATTTAAAAAAGAAGCACCAGCGTCAAAACTTGAAGAGTAAGTGTCTACTTGAAACAAACTCTCTGGGACACAGTGGCATGCTCTTTTAAGAAGTGTCACACTACCTACACTCTTGATGTCCCAGAAGAGGATATTGTGTGAAAAATGCAAACATCAAGGAGTCTGAGAGGACAAGAGATTCACAAGAGTCGGACTCTGAATGGGAAGAGGTTTTAGGCTAACTTGACCAGTTTATTTTGCTGAGGTTTTCCATTTTATATAGGCAGAGTGGCGATAGGGGATAAAAATCTGTCTAAATAAGACTAAATGAGCCCTTTCAGTAGATAATGAAAATTTGAAGTGATAATAAAGCATCATGTCTTGGTTTAATTGGTAGTGTTTTTTCTTTCTTAGTGGTACATAAAGATGCACCCTTCAATCGATGGCATCTTATATTTGTGGAAATATAGTCCCCATGGATCCCAGCAGGCGGAATGGCCACAACAGGAAGCTTGGGGCCCCTGCACAGTCTGCTCATGTGGAGGACTTGGCACCATCCTTGGGGCTCCATTTTTCAGGTCTCTTCTATGCTCTAGGAACCCAGCTTTGACTTTCTTCTCCACAGATTCTCTTTCTGACAACTTCTGGTTTATGGCTGCTCAGTGGCGCTGATAGATCAGGATAAATGCAGGCTCCACACAGGGAATGAGCAATCCTCCGAATGTAATAAAGAGCAAGAGAGAGGCCTGCCCAGGCCCCTTCCAGGGAAATCAAGTGAAATTCCTGGAATGAAGATGAAGACAGCTGGTGTCTTTTTCTGTCTGTCTTCCTTCCTTAGTGTCAGGGGCCTGGGCTGTGGCTGTGGCTCAGACAGTGACTCTGTGGGACCAGACCTGGGGAGGGGGGCGCTGAAAAGGGAAAGGGCAGGAACTACTAATTCCAGTCCTTTCTTGTCCTCATCCCTGCTCCCTGTTGTCCCTGCCAGTGTTCCTGTCTCTGACCATATCAGTCAGGGCAGGCCGTGTCATGATGTGGTAACAAACATCCCCATATCTCAGTCAGTAGCTTGTGACCACAAAGGTTTCAATTTCCATCATGCTTTCTGCCCCTCATAAGCCCCTCTTCATGCAGGGACCTGGTGGACAGAACATCCCCCATCTGGGACATCCCAGATTGTCTGCTTAGTAGTGACATCTACTACTTCTGCTAGTACATCATGGCTAACCCAAGTCATATGACCACAGCTCATGTAAAAGGAAATGCAATTGGGGTGCCTGGGTGGCTCAGTCATTAAGCGTCTGCCTTCGGCTCAGGTCATGATCCCAGGGTCCTGGGATCGAGCCCCGCATCGGGCTCCCTGCTCCGCAGGAAGCCTGCTTCTCCCTCTCCCACCCCCCCTGCTTGTGTTCCTGCTCTCGTTGTCTCTCTCTCTGTCAAATAAATAAATCTTTAAAAAAAAAAAAAAAAGGAAATGCAATCTTACCACATAACCAGAAGACCAAGAAGTGGAATATTTCCGAAAAACCCTATTGACTGTCACATTGACCACATCCCCGTTTCTTGCCAGGACCTTGTCTGTTACCACTCTCATTGCTGGCCATGCTCTGTCCCTCACAGTCTCCTCATCCCTGAACATGTGCCCATGAGAAGCTGTGCTTCTGAGGCCGGAGGCCTGGCATTTGCTTCTGGAAATGTAGACCTGTTTCTGTTCTTCTCCTCTGACACCTGCCACATCATACACCTATTTCCATGGCTGATTGCCCTGCTGGGCTGTGAGCTTTCATTCTATAGGACGGTGGCCATTCATTCTGTGCCTCCTGTGCCCAGCACAAAGCCTGGCAGGTGGTGAGGAGGTGAGCATTTGGAAGAAGAATGGGTAATTAAATGAAAAATACAATGAGCCTGTGCAAGAATGAAGTTCTCCTTATGTGGGGGCGTCCATACAGCCTAAGCTGGAATCCCACTCTCTGACCTTAGATCGGCACTGTCAGAAATGCCCAGGGATCTCAGTGTGTGTGTGTGTGTGTGTGTGTGTGTGTGTGTGTGTGTGTGTGATGTGTGTGTGATGTGTGGAGACCCTGGTACTTCAGACACATCCTTAGGAGCTGAGCTGTGGCCTGGCTGAGAAAGGCAGGTTTGGGTAGGTGGATCTCCATGCGTCATCTCATTCCTGAGATTCCTGAGAGAGGTTGTCACCAGATCAACAGAGTTGTTCCGTTTAGACCAATGGTTCTCAACCTCCCTGCCTCCCTCCCCCCATGGCAAATGGCATACACATGAGTGCCTTGTTATGGGACATAGCCAGCCTATGATCAGAAGCGCAGACAAAGCAGACCCTGGGTTACAATCCCCAGTAACCCACTGTATATCCACTGCTTTCTTTCTCTGCAAGGAAGCTGATCTGAAAGCAAGTGAGAGAGAGTAACTTTTTTACGGGATGTTTTCCTCAGGACACTTTTTGGCCGCAGGCGATGTAGAACCAATTAAAACGTCTTGTGGAAACAAAAGGGAGTTTTGTTTATCCAAAAGTTTCAAGGTAAATGACTTCAGGCACACCTGCATCAAATGATGTGGCCGGGTGTCTGCTGATGAGGTTCCTCTGTTCAAAAGAACACACTGACATTTATTGAGTATTTGCTTTGTTCTGGGAACTGAGCTAACACTTTACATCATGTCTCATCACATTTAATGCTCACAACCCTACGAAGTAGGTTCTATTATAAATTACAAGACACAGCTGAGGAAATGAAAGCTCAGAGACGTTCAGTAACGTGCCCAAGGTCACACAGCCAGTAGGTAGCAGAGGCAGGATTCCATTGCTGTCTGACTCTGGCTTTCCTCTTAGTTCTCGTTACGTTCCCGCTTCCAGCTTGAGATATGTATCCCACCACATCCCTGACTCTCTCGCTCAGATTCCAGGAGGCAGGTTCCCTGAGGGGCACCATTTCAGTCCTTAGGAGCCCCAGGACTAGAGATGTTGTCACCTGCCATCGGCCCCCTTTCTGTGAGAAGCTCCGCACAGCCCTTGCCTCCACCTACCAGCACCGCTTGTAGTGGATGACTCCACCCCTTCTCTTCCCTGCCCCGGCTGATTGGACCAACAGTGGCCACGTGACCCGAGAGCTGCCTATCTACAGGCTGGCCCACCACCTATCACAGTGTGGCTTGGCTGGGGTTGGCCAATCAGATTCGCTCCTGCAATTTAAACTCAGACTCAAGGAAGTTCCAGTTGGGGGTGGCGTTGAACTTGGATGCGGAGTAGATTCAGGGTTGGAGCGGCCGTTTTGGACAGCTGAGTCCCAGAGGAAGCCAGGCGGCTGACACGGGAGGTCTCCGCCGCTGCAGAAGGCAGAGCAGAGATGCCACGAAGGAGCGACTTTCTAAAGGTGAGCAGCTGTCTCTGCTTTGCCCTTTCATGCACGGTACCAACCCTTCCTGCAGCTCTGGGATGCTTTCCGCACCCACCTGTGGACGGAAGCATTTCCTGTCCTCTTCCTTCGGTGCAGAAGTTCAGAAAGCTCAGTCGAAATAAATCAGATGGCATTGAAGTGAATGCAACCAGTGGTTTCTGGGCTCCAACGCTTCGTGTCAGGGACTGTTGCCAGGTTCCGTGAGTAGGGCTGGGATCTGTCGGGAGATGTGGACTCTCGCCCCATTCCTGACTTGTAAGGTTTGCTGAGGGCTTTGCACATAAATCAGGCTCTGTCGTGTCTGTTCTTCTCTGATCATGGGCTGGATATGTCCGTGGGGCTAAGGCACTCATGCGGAGGTCATTTGCCATGGTCGGGTGGTGGTGGTGAGAGTGGGCAGGGAGGTTGAGACCCATTGGGCTAGACTGACCAGCTGTGTTGATCTGGTCACACCCTCTCTCGGGTCTTTGTGAGGCCCAGAGATTGGGTCAGCTGTGTGCGCAGGCCTTTCTAGACCCGTGACTTGGGGAAGACAGTGGGCTTTCTCCTTCCCTCCAAACCCCACAATGGCCAAGGTTTGAGCAGAGAAGGGGAGGAGAGGGTGCCGACTGTCCTAGCTGGCCCCTACTGCCCTGGCCATGCAGACTCTTGGAGTGTTCAGCCAGCCTGAGGTCTTCTCTATGGGGATCCAGCAGTGAGTCAGAAAAGCCCAGGACCTCTCCTGGGTGCAGGGAAACATCTGGTACGCCCGGACCAAGGATGCTCTCTTCTCTTTCTTTCCTTCATACCTTTTTCTTATTTTCAATTACACAAAACAGTGTGTAAAGCACACACACAGAGTTTAAAAAATGACAATAAGATAAACACCCAGGTTGAGAAATAGAACATTACCAGTGGAACCTCCTAGATGCTCTTCCTCAATTACAGTTTGACCCCCTTCCCCAAAATTACCACCATCCTGGATTTTGTGCTAATGTATTCATTTTTGCTCCTGTCTGGTGTACTGTTGTATGAATTGACTACAGATTATTTATCCATTCTGTCGGACGGACACATGGATTGCTTTTCGTTTTGGGGGATTATGAGCATTCTGGTATACTTGTTCACAGGTTGATCTAGGTACGTGCCTGGGGGTAAGACTGTTGGGTTGGAGCGGTTGTTTTCTTACCTAAAACTTGAAAGGGAACTCCAGCGTGGTTTCAAAGTGGTTGGACCAATTTACGCCCCACCAGCAGTGTATGAGAATTCCTGTCATTCCACTTGCTAGCATTTGCTAATATTTTACTTTAAAATTTTTGCCCATATGTTTGGTGGGAATTGACATCTCATTGTGGCTTTAATTTGCATTTTATGCCTACAAATGAGATTGAGCATCTTTTATATGTTTATCAGTTGTTTGCATTCCTTTTCTGGAAAATTCCTGTTGGTGTCTTCTGCCATTTTTTTTTCTGATGGGTTTTGTTTTCTTCTTACCAATTCGTGGGAATTCTCATTATAATTTGAACAACAATACTTTGTCAATTTGTTTTATATGGTGTAAATATTTTCTCTTACATGGATACATGCTTGAAAAAAATTCATGTATGGCTGATACTAAAGTTCCACTTGAAATCCCCCTCGATCCATCCCCCTTTCTCTCCAGATGTAGCAACTTTCATCAGTTACATGTGTTTTCTTTCGGCCGTTTTCTATGTATTTGTGCACACGTGCACATGCACACCCACATGCACGTGCACACACATGCATTCCTATAGGAATAGTGTATGTTGTTTTCTCCAGTTTGTTCCAATACATATGGGATTATACTGTGCTTATTATTCTATGACACTCTTATGTCACTTAATATGTCTTGGGCTTCCTCTGTCTATGGTCATTCATCTCGATCTAGCTCATTCTGTTTATCTGCTCCATAGTATTCCATAATATGATTGTATTATTTTAATGTAGTCATTTCTAAGTCTAGAGACATTTAGACTGCTTCCAAATTTTCACTATTACAGGTGATACTTGCAGCGACTACCGCTGTTTATGCCTCCTTGAGCCTGAATATGAGTAGTTCTCCAGGATACTCACTTAGCAGTGGCTAAAATAATACACCCTTTTAAAATTGTAATAGGCAAAATAAAAATAAAAGCGAAAAGAAAAGGGGCATCTGGGTGGCTCAGTCGGTTGAGTGTCCAACTCTTGATTTCGGCTCAGGTCATGATCTCAGGGTCCTGAGGCTGAGCCCTGCCTCAGGCTGGGCTCGGCACTCAGCAGGGACTCGGCACTCAGCACTGCTTGGGATCCTCTCCCCCCCGCCTGCCCCCCCACCCCGCGACCTCCTGCTCTCTCTCTCTCTTAAAAATATATAAATAAAATAGGTTGCAGTAGGTGCTGTCAAATTGCACTCCCTAAACCTACCAGTTTTCATTTCCAGCAACACTATGTGTAAATACCCATTTCTCCACACTGTTGACTCAAGCCTGGATACTTTCAGTCTGCAGGGCTTTTTTTTGCCCATTTGATAGATCTGAAAGGGTTTGTCATTGTTTTTAAATTCTAGTCCCGTGATACTTTGCTGGGTTTTCACATGTTAGTCCGTCCTTATTCTTTGCTGTGTATGAGTTGTGTTTTCTATACTGTCCATTTTGCAATTGGGTTATTTTACGTTTTCTTGTTGATGGATAGATATGAATTTTTTGACAGTTAATTATGCCGAAACCATTTCTCCACCCGCTGGAATTTCAGTTGAGAACTCTTACCTAGTTTAGTTCAATGCAGTAATTTTCCAAGGGATCTCTGTTTCCCAGACCAGCACGGTCTGGGAGTGATGAACGAACTGAGGCACCCCAACCCAGATAAGTAGTGGCCCCCCCAGGGGGGTATAAGCTCGTGTTGCTGCCCGGTCTGTCCCCAAAGAAGGGGGTGGAATGTCAGATGCCTGGAGCTCAGTTACCTGGGATGGCATACGTGTCATCTCAAGAGCCACCATTTAGTGTGGGCCTACTCTGTCCCAGTCACCACATAGACACCTCTCTCCCCTATCCCTACAGCCTTCCTGGGAGACGCACATTGTTATCCCCATCACATAGACAGGAAAACTGAGGCTCAGGGAAAGGAGATCTAGCAGCTTCACAGCAACCTTGTAGTTGGGCCAGGATTCAGATGTGGCTCTGCCTGACTCGAAATCTCATTCTTTCCATTGCAACATAGTGTCCTTGTGGAGAGGGTCGTCCATAGCATGAATTGCTAATATTCTTTCTTTATTGCTGCTGTAGCTAGTATTACTACCCCTATGACTAATACTACCAACAAATATTACTCTCACTGCTACTCCTATTACTATTAGTATTATAAATGAACTCAGTAAACGCTTTTTATTTTATTTTATTGAGATAAGAACACTTAACACGAGATCTATCCTCTTAATGAAAATTAAGGGTTCCGTGCATGATTGTTGATTGTAGGTACAATACTCAGGCAAACTGTCCTTCAAAATGAAGAAGAGGCAAAGACTTTAGCAGGGAGCAACACAATAACATGAGAAAATATGAAACTCGTTAATTCAGTCGACTCTTTGCACGTGCCAGACATAATTCCGGCAAACACAGACTTGCTCCTCACTATAAAGGAGCTTACATTTTAGTGGCTGATGATAAAGCCAATATTTTTTGAGTTCTGCCTCTGCGCTAGGTGCTGTGCTTGGTGCTTTCTGGACATTATTTCATGTAGTTCTCACAACCCCCCTGGGAGTTAGGCACTATTATTCATCTCTGGTCTTGACTCAAATGTCACCTCCACCAAGAAGCCTTCCCTGACTCCTTATGTAAATGGATCCCCCCCCACCCCATTCTCTCCATCCTGACACCCTGTGTGTTTCCATCATTGTTCCAATCACGTGTGATCATTATCTGTTGGTTGATTGTCTGTCTGCCCCGCTAGGACTGAAAGTGACCCACGTCTGTTGGGCTTACCACCAAATCACAGGCCCCCAGCACAGCATCTGCCCCATAGTAGGCAGCCAATCAATGTCTGTGGAATAAATTCTCATCTTGTATATGGGGAGACTGAGGCTCAGAGTGGTGAGCAGCTTTCCCAAAGTCATACTTCCAGGAGAGGCAGAAACAGGACTCCAGTCCTCTCCTTTCTGATTCCAGTGCCCAGTTTTTATTCACGGTATTATATAAGAACTTCCTGATTTGGGGCTGCGTCCTGGACTTGTGAGATGCCATTGGAGATGTGGTCACGTCAAAATGCTGCCTCTTCACTGGCTTTATAAAAGCCAATCAGCAGACCAGGCTCGCCTCTCAAAGCAGATGTTTTGAGAGTCACCATGGGCTTCAAGAGGCCACTCCAGATTAGCAAGGAAGATCCCACCAACCTCTCTGATGTGAGAGGTCACTGCTCATTCTAGTAGTCTTAGCCTCTCAGGGTCAGAGAGAAGTTTAGAAAGTAAAGCCAGTGAAAATCTTAGCAACATTCAGCCTCTGAGCTAAGGGGCTGGGTGCCTAGACACCCCGGTGCTGCTGTGAGCTGGGAAGGAAGGAAGGAGTTTGCTCCAGATGTGGTGACTTTTCTGTTCTTCCATGTGTCCTGGTCTCTTACCTCAAGGTCTTTGCATAGGTATTGTCCCCACTGCTGGGAACACCCCTCCACTGCCATCCTCACTTCCTTTACCTGGAAAAATGACCCATAATCATTTATTGCCACTCAGTTTAAATGTTACCTCCTTGGAGAAGCCTTCTAGGGCTCTCCAAGTCATGCCTGGGGATGCTCTGATGTGTTCCTATGGTATCCTGCACTTGCTCTTGGACATTCCAGACTCAGAGCAGGAAGCACCTCTCGTTCACCACAAGAGCTGCAGCACCCAGCTCAGTGTCTGGGATATAGTAGGTGCTCAGGAAATATTAGTCGTATGAACATGGGATGTCTGACTACATAACTACCCTTCCTAACGGAGGTGACCCAAGTCCTCTCTGGACCCAAATCCAACTGGAATAAGCAAAGGAGCAGAGAGGATTTGGGTCAGCTCTGTTTAGAAGGATGCATCTGTGTAAGACTAGCCCTGGGTAGATATGTGAGGGGCAGCAAGCCAGGATGACAGCTCTCACCAGCAACCATACTTTGCAACACTTTGATCTTGGACTTCTAGCCCCCAGAACTGCTAGAAAATACATTTCCGTGTTAAAGCCACCCGGTCTCTGGTATTTTGTTGTGGCAGCTGCAGCAGACCTAAGACTGATTATTCCCCTCAGGGAAACTGAGCCAGCTCTCTAGCTGCTTTGCTCTAGCTCAGGCATCTTGGTTTATCAGGAGGCTCTTTCTCAGGGATGGCTCACCTGGAGCCAGTGGCTATGGCCAAGGAGAACCAAGCCACCAGCAATTTCCACCTTTGGAGCTCTTGTGGTCTGGGAAATGCATTTCCTATAAACCTCATTAGGGCCAAATACACAGCAATGTGCAACTAATATATTTAGCTAACTATTTAATTGAGCTATTGGCAACAGTTTCAGAGGAGTCAGATTGAGTAACAGCAGAGTATGTCTAACTATCAAGGAAAAAATTAAAATGTGTCGGCGTGTAGGCACTGCGAGGACATTGCCAAGTCTGTCATCAACATGGTCTACGGGAATCACTTTCTTCGGGTGGGGACCTTGTTTTGCTTTTCTGAATGAAATGCTGCTGTAATTATGTTCACTTTTCGAGCGCCGTGAAATAAATGAGAAACCCCAAATACACTAATATTTCTCACCTTAAACTGCCTCCTGCAGATCTGGTTGCTTTACCCTTTGCAAAGGAGGCTTAGTCTTGGAAGAGCAGTGAGGGGACCATTTGCTGCTCTTCCGGACCCTTCCTGACAGCAGACGTCAGGGTTCAAATTGTGCCGTATGGCGCTGGTTAGTTGGGTCCCCCAAAACGTCACCTGTATAACCTATGGCCATCTCTAGCACACCCTGCTTGGAGCCACTCACCCCCAACCCCCACCCCATTCCTAATCTGATACCAAGTTCTGTCGATCTCCCTCTGTGGCAGACGCATTCAGCCCGGCTACCATGGACAGCTCCACTCCCTCTAGCGCCCATATTATAAGTGCCCTGTGAGGTCTCTGCTTCCTCCAAAGACGCAGAATATTTCCATCATTGTAAAAGTCCTATCAGACAGCACTGCTCCCAAGCCTCCAAAGGTCACTCAGCTGTGTGCACATACTACCCAGATGTACAGGGGCGCTAACACGCCTGGGGGACTACTTCCAACCAGTGGGTGATGGGAGGTCCTCAGGCTCCCTGTCCTCCAGTGGGCCCATCTTGTCTCCAGTAGCAGTTCTGTTTGGTTCCTCAGCTGGTCCCCAGTGCGACTGAGTTCCAGGTGCCCACAGGGGTCATTTGCTCTTTGGCATAACTTTTACTGGTTCATCTCCCTTTCCTGTCTCATCTTCGCTCTGGATCTATTAGCTTTCTTTTTGTCGTACTGTCTTCATCTGATATTGGTGTCAGTGAAATAGTAGCTTCATAAAGTGAACTGAAAGTGTTATCCTCTTCTATTTTCTGGAAGAGATTGTGTAGAATTGTTATTTTTCTTTAAATATTTGATAGAATTCTCCAGTGAAACCCTCTGGGCCTGGAGACTTCTGGGACTTTTCAAATTACAGATTCATTTTTCTTAATAGTTACAGGGCTATCCAAATCACTGGTTTCACGCTCAGTGAATTGTGGTCATTTGTGCTTTTCAAGGAACTGGTTCATTTCATTTAAGTTATCAAATGTGTGTGTGTAGACTGTGTGTGTTGTTTGTAGTATTCCTTTATTATTGTCCTTTGGATGCCTGAAGGGTCTGTAGTAATATCTCTGCTTCATTCCTGATATTGGCAGTTCATGTCTTCTCTCTTTTTGTTTTTGTCAGTCTTCCTAGAAATTTGTCAATTTTATTGATTTTTTTCAAAGAACCAGATTTATGTTTCATTGATTTTCTCTGTTTTCCTATTTTTAGTTTTGCTGATTTTTTTTTTGTTTTTATCTATATTCTGCTTTCTTGTAGGCTTATTTTTTTTTCTCGGTTCTTGAGATGGTAGCTGAGATTATTATTTGACAGTTCTACTCTTTTCTCCTGTAAGCATTTATGTAAGCTATAGATTCTCTGTCAACATTTCTTTATCTGTGTCCACAAATTTTGTTATGTTGTATTTTCATTTTCATTCATTTCAATGTATTTTTAATTTCCCTTGAGACTTCCCCTTGGACTCATAAATTGTTTAAAAGTGTATTGTTTAGTTTCCAAATGTTTGGAGGTTTTGCTGTTTTCTTTCTGTTATTCATTTCTAGTTTGATTCTGCTATAGTCAGAGAACACACTCTATATGATTTAAATTTATTGAGGTCTGTTTTCTATTGTAGGAGATGGTCTATTTGGGTATATGTTTTGTGAGCCATTGAAAAGAATATGTATTATGCTGATATTGGGTGGAGTGTACCATAAATGTCAACTAAATCCTACTGGTTGATGGTGTTGTTGAGTTCTTCTATATCTTTACTGATTTTCTGACCAGTTAAGAGGGGGTGTTGATGTCTCCAATTGCGATTGTGTATTTGTCTATTTCTCCTTTCAGTTCTATCCATTTTTGCTGCACATATTTTGTAGCTCTATTGTTTGCTGCACACAAATTTAGGATTGTTATGTCTTCTTGGTAGATGGATTCTTTTATCTTTATATGGTGTTCCTTTCTTGCTGTGATAGTTATTTTTACTCTGGAGTCTACTTTTTCTGACATTAATATATCTTGCTGTTTTTGTTAGGTTTTCAGGATACATATCTCTCCATCGTTTGACTTTAAAAAAAATAAGAGATTTATTTATTTATTTGAGAGAGAGAGGGTGGGGAGAGGGAGAGGGAGAGAGAAATTCAAGCAGACTTCTTGCTGAGCACAGAGCTGGAAGTGGGGCTCAATCTCATGACCCTGAGATCACAACATGAGCTGAAACCAAGAGTCTGATGCTTAACCAACAGCACCACCCAGGTGCCCCTCCATCCTTTTACTTTTAATCTACATATATTGTTCCATTTGAAGGGACCTTCTTGTAATGAGCATGTAGTTAGGCCACTCTGCCAATCTTTGTCTTTTAATTGATGTATTTAGACTACTTATATTTAATGTAATTACTGATATGTTAGGGGTTAAGTTTGCCTTTTTATTTTTTTGTTTTATGTTTGTTCTCTCTGTCTTTAATTTCTGTTTTCTTTTTCTTGCCTTCCTGTGGGTTACTTGATTTTTAGAATTCCATTTTGATTAATTTATAGTGTTTTTGAGTGTATATTGTATGCCCTTTTTAAAGCATCAACATTGTATGTATATATACACACTATGTATATATACATTATATATGCATAATTTTTAACAGTCTACTGGTACAGTATTTCATTAGCTTAAGTGAAGTGTAGAAGCTTTCCTCTCTTTACATCCCTTTCCAGTATGATTTTAAATATTTCTCCTACATACATTTAGAAACACATCAGATAACGTTATAATTTTTGAATCAACCATCAAACATAATTTAGAAAACTCAAGAGGAGATGAAAACATACTGCATTTACCCATATCTCTTTTATTTACTCTTTATTGTTCTTTCTTCCTCCTTGATGTTCCAGGATTCCTTCTTTAATCATTTCCTTTCCGTTTAGAGAATTTTCATTCGTTATTCTTTTAAAGTAGGCCAGATGGTGACAAATTCTTTTAGTTTTCCTTTATCTGAGAATGTCTTGATTTCTCCTCATTCCTGAAGGATATTTTTGCTGAATATAGAATTTGGGGTTGACAATTCTTTTCTTACAGCACTTGAAAAATGTGCTACTTTCCTCTAGCCTTTGTGGCTTCTGATGAGAAATCCATGGTCTTTCAAATTATTTTCCCCATAGATAAAGTACTGTTTCTCTCACTGACTTCCAGTTTTTTTTCTTTAGTTTTCAGGAGTTGCATATGATAAGTTTTGATGTGGCTTTCTTTGGTTTTATCCTGTTTGCTGAGCTTTCTGCATCTGTGGGTTTATGTCCTTCGCCAAATTTGTTAAGTTTCACATTTCCAAGTCCATTTCAGCCCCACCCTCTTTCTCCTCTTCTGGGACTCCAGTGTTAGATCTTTGTTACAGTCCCAGAGGTTCTTGAGGCTCTGTTCAATTTTACTTTATTTTATTTATTTATCTTTAAGATTTTTATTTTAAGTATCTCTACACCCAATGCAAGGCTCAAACTCATGACCCTGAGATCAAGAGTCACACACTCCACTGACTGAGCCAGCCAGGCACCCCTATGCAAGTTTATAAAGTCTGTTTTCTCTCTGTTATTCAGACTGGATAATATCTATTGTTCTGTCTTCAAGTTCACTGATTCCTTCCTCAGTTTCCTCCTTTCTTCAGTGGAGCCCATTCATTGGATTCTTTCTTCTTCTTTTTATTTTTTAAGGATTTTATTTATTTGAGAGAGAACAAGTGAGAGAGAGAGAGAGAACGAGCTGGGGGGGGGGTTGGTGAGGGAGAAGCAGACTCCCACGTGAGTAGGGATCCCGATGCGGGGTTCAATCCCAGGATCCTGAGATCATGACCTGAGCTGAAGGCAGACGCTTAACTGACTGAGCCACCCACGCGCCACTATTGGGTTCTTTAATTTACAGTATTTTCTGGTTCTAGAATTTCCAATTGATTCTCCTTTATATGTTCTGTATCTTCTCTAAGACTTTGTTTCTTTGCCAAGGCTTTCTATTTACTCATTTGCTTTAAGTGATTTTTAAAAATTGCTCTTGGAAGCATTTTTATGATTGCTCCTCCAAAATCTTTGTCAGATAATCATAACGTGTCTGTCTTATCAATGTTGGCATCTATTGATTGTCTTTTTTTTTCATTCAAGTTGAGATCTTTCTTGGTATGATAAGTGATTTTTTTTTTTTTAGGTAGGCTTTATGCCCAATGTGGGGCTTGAACTCACAATCCTAAGATTAAGAGTTACATGCTCTACTGACCTGAGCCAGCCAGGCACCCTGACAAGTGATTTTTGATTGAAACCTGCACATTTTTGTATTATGTTCTGAGATAAATTTAAGTCTTCTGTTTTAGCTGGCTTCCTCTGACATTTCTCTGGCAGGGAATGAGAGGGTCCTAACCTCATTACTGCCAGGTGGGGATAGAAGTCCAGGTTACCCACTTGTTGACACCCAGATGGGAGGCTCCTTACTTCTGGGCAGAGTTGGGAGTTCACCTCCTCACTAGGCCTCCATGGATATCTCTCTGGATGGGAAGTTTAGGAGTGCCTCATTTTTGGTGCCCACTTGGTCTTCATGACACCATGGTCATGATGTCATCATTATCATTGGACAGTAGTGAGATTTCTGACTTGGGGGGCAGTGAGAAGTGTCTAATTACTGTCTGATTGAAGTTCAGGTTCTGTATATGGTCTCCATTAATACTGATGTGATGGGGAGCTCTTCACCACCCTGTGGGTAAGGTTCCCTATTGGAACCTGGGAGAGATTGGGTGTCTTGTTCCAGCCTGTTGAGTGTGGTAGTCTAGGTTCCCCACTAAGCCTTGCTGGCATGGGGTCGGGGACAGGCCTAGCACTTTCTGTGGTGCTTGGCTGCCCTAGAGTGGTTATTGTCCACACATTTTCTGCCTTGTTAGGTTGCCCTTTCACATTCCTTTGGCTAGAAAGAACCAGCTTCTGTTGGGACTTTTTGTCTGTGACTGATGATGTTTCTGGATTGTTGACTTTTTCAGCCCTAACTCGGGGATATATGAAGCAAAAAGAAAACCCGGGGAACTCACTGTCATGTCGTGCCTTGGGTCCCAGTGTCCTTAGCCATTCTGCCTCCTTCTCTCCACCTTTCCAAGTCTCATGATTGTTTTATATATATAGGCCAGGGCTTTTCAGGAGAGCTATGAAGGAAGAATAGGGAAAAGAACACCTACTTCATCTTCCTGGAAGCATGTGTTAATAGATAATATTTCAACGCATATTTTTAAAAATCAAAAGTTACTGCAAAAAAATATCCAGGATGAACAAAATTCAAGCATTTTAAATGAAGATAAGCTCAGTATTATTGACTTTCCCTTTTGTTTTGTGTTCTCGTATGGCTTGCCGCAGCACTGACTGGCCTTATCTTTATTGAAAATGGTTTCCTTTTGTGCCTCATGTAATTTTTGCATTAATTTTGATTTTTTGAAGTATTGCATCAAAATGTTTATGGTGAGAGGCGCCTGGGTGGCTCAGTCAGTTAAGTGTCCGACTCTTGATTTTGGCTCAGGTCATGATCTCAGGGTCCTGGGATGAAGCTTCCTGCTCAGTGGGGGGTCTACTTGTCTCCCTCTCCCCCTGCCCCTACACCTGCTTGCACCCTCTCTCTCAAATAAATAAATAAATCTTTAAAAAAATGTTTGTTGTGATTTTTGAGTTTTTTTGAGCCCCTAAAGATTATCCCAAGGCAAATGCCTCAGTTGCCTTACCCTGGTTCAAGTTCTGGTCCATGTGGCCTTTTAAACCACCCCGTCTGGTACGGCCCTTTGGCTGGGGGAACATGTGTTTGTGATGAGTCCAGCTGCCTGAGAGTTGGTGGGCAGATCTCCTCTTTCCGAAGCCCTGCCCTTCTTGAGAGCAGAGGCACCTGGGGCCAGGGCAGGGATAGCCGCTCTTTCTGGCTACAGTAGGACTTCGAAAAATCCTCAAAGCCTGCCAAAACTGGTGACACAAATTGCTAAAAATAGAACAGAAACAAAGATTGAGTGAATTAATTGCCTAGTAAATTGATCATTTGGCAAATTGATTTTCGGTGCATTTGGGAGCATCCCTTGTGAGGTCCCTGTGGCCATGAGCCTGAGGTTGTCTCCGGCGACTCCCTTGCCTTCCAAACAGCACCCTTGCTGGGTCTCCATCATTTTGTCTACACCTGGACAGGTAGGCAGGAGGTAACATCAGAATGTCCCATGGCTTGTGAAAGAAATGAAGGGACCAAAGTGGCAGTCACTAAGAAGCAGGAGGCCCTGCCTATATGGCTGCTACATATAGGCAGGGCCTCTTTGAGGAGGTGACCACTGGGCTGGAGAAGGAGCTGGCCATGGGAAGAGTATTCCCAGCAGAGGGAACAGCATGTAGGAGGGATGCAGTGGGGTGGAGGGAAACCATTGCTGGTTTGAACCCTTCCTCTGCCACTTCTGAGCCTGGTGCCCTTGGCTTGGGCATGTGACTTCTTGGAGCCTTAGTTTTATCATCTGTAAAATGAGGATAATACCTACCTGTGAGGCCTGATACGAGGAGAAAAGAGATTAGAGCTGCTGGGGACTGAACTGGATCCCACCGCCTGCAAACGCATATGTTGAATCCCTAAACCCAACATGACTGTATTTGGAGATAGGACTTCTGGAAGGTGTAAAGTGAGGTCATAAGCATGGGATCTTTAATGGGAGAGGGTTGGTGGCCTTAGAAGAAGAGCAAGAGCACTGTGAGCATGCATCAAGGAAAGCCCACATTTGAAGGCCAGGAAGAGGGCTTCCACCAGAACTGGCCATGCTGGAGCTCTGATCTCAGACTTGCAGCCTCCAGAATGGTGAGAAAGGATGTTTCCGCATAGAAGCCCGCCGGTCTATGGTATTTTGTTATGGCAGCCTGAGCTGGAGACTGAGACAAGGGCTGAGCATGACCTGTTACTCATTTCTTAAATCATGGAATCAACACGTATTGAGCTCTCCCACTAATAAGCATGGGGTAGCATTCTAGTCGCTGAACAAAATCCCTAAATCTCTGCCCCTGTGGAGTTAGTGGGAAAGACAACAATGGATGTCGCTTCATGAAGAGGGGAAACTGAGCCAGGGCTAAGGGATGGGAGAAGTGGTGAGAGGCTGTAAGTTCAAAACAGAGTGGTCACTGAGGTGCCTGACTGACTCAGTCAGTGGAGCATGCGACTCTTGATCTTGGGGTTGTGAGTTCAAGCCCCACGTTGGGGGTAGAGGTTACTTAAAAATAAAATATTAAAAAAAATAGAATGGTCAGGGAGGGCCTCCTTGAGAAGGTGATATTTGTGTAGAGATCTGAAGGAAGCAAGGGTATAAAAAGTATCACAGAGTGGGGGACCAGCAAGTGCAAAGGCCCTAAGGTAGGAGTGTGCCTGGGGAGGCGAATGTGACAGAGCACAACGAGCAAGCAGAAGGGAAGTAGAAATGAGCTTGGAAAGGCCGCTGTATGGACTTTTTATCAGAGAGGTGGAAGGCAAAGTAGGAGTTTGAGCAGAGGGGGAATGTAGCAGAGGGGTTTAACACCTCAGTCTGGCTGCCATGCGAGAAGACACTATCGAGGGCCCAGAGTTGGCTGGAAGCATGGAGACCAGAGGGGCCGCTGCAGTGAGTCAGCTGACAGACACTGGTGGCTTGGACCAGGGTGGGAGAGGAGGCTGCGAGAAGTGGCATCTTGGATGGACCTTGGAGGTAGATCCAGTAGGGTTTGCTAATGAATCAGATATGAAGGGTGAGAGATCCTCGCAGGAGTGAACTTGTCCAGCCCTTCGGAGATAGCCCCTGACCCCAGGGGCCCCTGAGTGTGTTTTGGTGGCCCTGGTGGTGAGGAGATCGCCTCCAATGCCCCAGACATTGGCCATCGAACAAGAATGGTGGTGCCAAGCAGCTCTAATTGCTTTGAGTATTTGCATCAGAGGAAAAACCAGCTCTCTTTATAAAAAAGAGATTAGAAGGAGCTGCTCCATGGGCACAGCGGGCAGGGCTGGGACGCAGGGGGCATGCCAGAGGGTCGGTGCCTGTGGGATGCAGGTGAGGGACTGAGAGCCAGGGCGCGTGATAGTCATGGTCATGGGCTGCAGACTTCCTTGGAGCCACAACTGGACACACATTGGAAAGGGGGCAGGGACTTCACCTAGATCATTCTTCGGGGCTGATGCCCTCAGCTTCTGGGGCTATACAGCTGCCCTGGGCCTCCAAGCAGATGCCCCTCCTAGAGGCAGCCATGGCCAGTACTTGGCTGGCTGGGGGGCGTGAAAATCTGGTCTCTTTGTCTCAATTCTGGGCAACTCTGAGGAGCCATTTGGCTCCAGAGCTCAGGGTGGGGCAGAAGGCAGCCTCACTTGCAACCATACTACCAAATCCTGTCTTCCTCACTTCCTCCTGGTGCGTCTCCCCAGAGCACCCCACCCACCTCACTGAGCTGTACCTCCCAATCATTTTCCAGGGACCCCCATCTAGCACAGTGGGCTGCCATGGTTTCTGACAACTCCATTGGGTGCTCCCCTGACAATTCATCCTGTCTGAGACAGAGTCTGCCATCCTCCCTGCCTCCGGCCTTCCTCATCCATCGTCCCCTACCCAGCTGCCCAAGCCAGAAACACGGGTGTTTCCCTGATACAGCTTCTTCCCTTACCTTCTTATTATCCAGTCCATCATCACGCCCTGTTGGCTGCCCTCAAATCTCTTTCTCTGTGTCCATTCCAGTGGCCAGCCACCACCATCCCCTGCTTGGACAGCTAGATCAGCCTCTTCACAGGCCTCCCTGCCTCCATCCCAGTCTTCCTCCAATCTGCTCTTCCTAGACTGAATACATTCTGAAAATACAATTCAGATTTGTCCTCTCTCTCTCTTCACGTTTCCCTATATACATATATGTGAATAAAATACATATATTATATACATATAATGTGTATATAATGTGTAAGATATATAAAATAAATACACATGATATGTGTCTGTTTATTCCATCTATTCCAGACAAAGGTGATTGTGTGGTTATGTAGTTGATTCTGTATTCCATATGATATGGCCGTAAGCTTTTCTCTCTTTTCTTATTGAGGAATCATTTAGATATAGTAAACGGCACAAATCTTTTTTTTTTTTTAAAGATTTATTTATTTATTTGAGAGAGTGAGAATGAGAGAGAGCACATGAGAGGGGGGAGGGTCAGAGGGAGAAGCAGGCTCCTCGCTGAGCAGAGAGCCCGATGCAGGACTCGATCCTGGGACTCCAGGATCATGACCTGAGCCGAAGGCAGTTGCTTAACCAACTGAGCCACCCAGGCGCCCCAAACGGCACAAATCTTAAGTATTCATCAGCTTGATGATTTTTTTATGTAACCACCACCAAGGAATAAGATATAGAACATTTTTGTAATATCCCAAAGGGCTCCCTTGTGCCCTCTCCCAGCTATTACTCCCCAAAGATAACCCATATTATAGTCCTCATCACACGGGTACATTTTCTGTTAAATGGAATCGTATAGTGTGTGCTGTTTGGGGTATGGCTTCTTTCGCTAAATGTTATACTTGTGAGATCCATCTACGTTGTGGGTGGAGGTAGTTGGTTCTTCTGCTGCGGCTTAGCAATAATCCATTGCATGAATATACCACAAATTTATCCATCTTACTGCTGATGGAGATTTGAGTTGTTTGCGGTTTGGGGTTGCTATGAACATTTCACATATTCCTTTAGGTGGACAGAAGCAATCATTTGTCTTGGATGTATACCCAGCAGTGAAATTGCTAGGTCAAGGGGCAGGGGTCCATTTAGCTTTGGGAGATAGGGCAGTTTCCCAAAGTGGTTGCACCATTTCACACTCCCACCAGCGGAGGATGAGAGCTCCCATTGCTGCACAGCCTTGCCACCGTCTGGTATGATCAGGCCTTTAATTTTAGCCATTCTGGTGGGGATGTAGGATTCCTGGTGTGGTTTTATTTTTTTATGTATTTTTTAGAGAGAGAGAGAGAGCAGGGGAGGGGCAGAGGGAGAGGGGGAGAGAGAGAGAGAGACTCTCAAGCAGGCTCCATGCGGGGCTCAATCTCACAACCCTGAGATCATGACCTGGGCCAAAATCAAGAGTTCCGTGCTTAGGGCGCCTGGGTGGCTCAGTTGGTTAAGCGACTGCCTTCGGCTCAGGTCATGATCCTGGAGTCCTGGGATCGAGTCCCGCATCGGGCTCCCTGCTCAGCAGGGAGTCTGCTTCTCCCTCTGACCCTCCTCCCGCTCATGCTCTCTGTCTCTCATTCTCTCTCTCTCAAATAAATAAATAAAATCTTAAAGAAAAAAAAAAAAAAGAGTTCCGTGCTTAACTCCCTGAGCCACCCCGGTGCCCCTGGTGTGGTTTTAGATTGCATCCCTGTGATGACGTGGGCCCCAGCTGCAGTCTTTTTACTCGGCGACCCACCACCTTCCATCTGATTGGCCCAGCGTGTATACCTGACTGTAACCTGGGCCAATCAGAATTGGGAAGTGAGACTCCAAGATGTTCATGAGGCTGCGTGCCGAGCACTTGCAGAAGGCCTTCAAACCAGGGAGCTAAGAGGCGGCGGTCTCCCTGTGGAGAAGCCAGAAAGCCAGTCCGTGGAGGGAGAGGGAAGCAGACACAGGAGGGGACAGGACAGTGAGACATCCGAGTGCCGAGGAGAAGCAGGCGCCGAGAGAACCGTCCTCCGCTGGCCCCCGTGCTGTGCCCCCACCTGTGACAGACCCCTCTGTCCTCAGTAAGCTACTCCTTTGTCACCTCTCCTGCTGCCCCAGCTCATGGGGTGGATTTTCCCCCTTGCAACGTACTTTCTCAACGTATTTGCCTCCTTTCTGTCTTTCCCCCTTGTTCTTAGCGTGTCTTTTTGAAAATGTCGGCCTCTTGCTCGGGGGAGGGGTAGAGGTAGGGGGAGGGAGGCTAGCATATATCGGTGTCTTGTGTGTCAGGCCCCCAAATGGGCATCATCTCAGATGTGTTACACGCGAGCCTGTGAGGCAGGGGCTGGTGTTACCCTGTTGCACAGATGTGGGGAGGTGAGGCACAGAGAGGGTAAGGGCCTGGCTCAGAGGTGGCTCAGTGGGGGACGCCCTCCCAGGCTGGCCTGACTCTGAAGCCTCTGTTCTGCCAGGCTCCGTGCCCTTTGTCCGTCAGTGAGTCTGAGTGTTAAAGGTGGGACACAAATGCCTTTGTCACTGTTTGGAGAGTTTGTGTGCCCCGCCCCCCACCCCAAGACCTTGGGCAGCGTAGGTTGTGTTACAACAGAGGAGAGCGGCCCCTCACAGGGACTCTAGAGATGCCCTCCATTCAGAATTTCCTCCCATTCATATCTCCCTTCCAGCCATGCCTTGTTCCAAGTGCTCTTTGAGAGTAACATCATTTACTTCCAGACAGTTCTTCCTTGGATGCAACTAAAATCCCAGATGGCACTGTAGTGTCAAGGGGGAAAATGTACTGACTATGAAGTCACATAGACTTGGGTCCAAATCCTATTCTCCTCAGTGATGAGCTGAGGAGCCACAGGCAAAGATTGGGCCTCTCTGAGTCTGTTTCCTTATCTGTAAAATGGGGCTGATGAGTCTTACCGCGGGGAGTTTTTGTAAGTTACCTAAGTAGGTTGTGATCTTCCCGGGTCACAGGCTCTCACCACTGACTTCCCCGCTCGCTGTCATCCTGTGACATCTAAGCCGGCTACCCCTTCCTCCTTCCCTCCACCCGTCGCCTCAGCCTGGTGACTCGGCCACCATGTTCCAAGGTGCACTCCCAAGGTTTCCACGCATCTGGCTGTGACTGCGACTTGACCATGGGAGTGAACCCCACCAGCGTGTCCAATGTAGGAAACTGTGCCGGCAATGAAGACATCGTTAGGCCGAGGGCCGAAGCTGATGCAGACACCTTGGCACTGGTATTGGAAGCTCCAAATCAAGAAAAGGTTTCAGACAATGACATGAAGTTAATGGATTTACATGTTGAACTTGGAATTCCCGAATTCGAGTGAAGCTGTGGAGAAAAGATGACTTCTGGCGAATGTGCATCATATACGCTGAGATCTCAGCCATTCTGGGGACCCTGGTGTCACTTCTTGTGCAAAAGATGGAGTGAGCTTTTCTCCAAGGCCAGAAACTTGGGAGTAGAAATATAAAGCTATGGCAAACGAGTGATGTTGATAGGAGGAGGCTGTCGCCCTAGAGATGAGTGAGCCAAGTTCAGCTAACTTTTGCACTGAGGTCCCCAAATTTCTTTACAGAAGCGACTCCACCCTCCCCTGTGGTCACACTCGGTATGCCTGTGGACGGCCCCTTGTCGGAGAGCAACAGATTGCAGAAAATAAAGCTAAGCTCTCTGAGAACTCCTTCTAAGATGCCAGCATGTACTGAAGAATCTTCTGTCACGAGTGTGTGCCTCTGAGTACCTATGCAGAGACCATTTTCCATAAATAGCCATTTTTTCCCCGCCATTCTCTACAAGAATCCAGTCCAAGTCAGATCTAGTCTTGTTAATCTAGAAATACTTCCGCCTCACCTAGAAATACTCCTTAGGATTTTTAGAACAAAAGGGGTTTGACTCTAAATGCAGTTTTAAGACTTGTTTTCAGTTTAAAGGAGTTATTTGAATTTCAAAAGCAAACCATGGGTTAAATAAGTAAAAGTAAAGCTTTATTTTTTTGTTTAGCTTTACCCTTGGCACGTAAGATGCCAATACGTAGTAATCTTTTTTGCTATTTTTATAGTTTCTTTTGTCCAGGGAGTTCCTGATACCTGTCTCTGCATGGCTTAATGGTCTCAGTCTGGTTGCTGAACCCCGACATACCCCTGACCCCTCTGAAACGCTTCCTCAGCAAGGCAAACCTCTCTGTGGGAATTTTGGGGGCAGGATCACTCGCTAGGAGAACTTGGTTGTTGCTTGATGCAGAGAAAACAAATATTGTTTTAGAAACATTAATAATTGAGAGGTTTTCAGCACAGAATTGGCCAGCATTAGGGGAATTGAAAATTAAGACTAAGACACTACCTCAAGCAGATTTTCTGATGAATAATTCACAGAGCTAATGCCCGTGAAGACCTAGAAGAGAAAATACCTTCTGTGTCTGTTCTCCCCACCCCTGCTACTGACTCCATCACCTTGACTCCCCCCCCCCCCCCAGCCCTTGGCAGACGGGGTGTGGGGGAGGAAGGGGCATCTGGGGAAGTAAATAAAAGCCAACAACACAGCAGAGTTCTGATTTGAATTTTCATTGCGGTTTTGCCCCCATGTTGCTGTGTGACCGCTGATGAATTCTGTCCCTCTCTGAGTAGCAGTCCTGCCAACTTTGAACCGGACTCTGATTCTTTGAGGTCGAAGTGATGGAAAGGACTTTAAGTACCCACTGAGACCTCCATTCCCAGGGAGATCTATACCCCAAAGCATTTGTAGGATGGGGTCTATTTCATTTCAGATCTCCCTCCTCCTTTCACACATTTGCTGCGTGCCTACTCCACACTAAGCATGGGAGATTTTGTGTCCCCCGTGCATAATTACAATTCACAGTGACTTGGACAAAGATGGAGTGAAGCAGAGGGTAGTGGGTGCAGGAGTGACACCTAAATTCAGCCTGAGGTGTGATCAGGGAAGGCTTTCTGGGGGAGGTAACACGTGAACTGAGTCCTATGGAGAGAGTTGGGCAGGAAAAGAAGGGCAGGAGGAGGGTGTTCCAGGTTAGAGAGAAAATTTGTAAAAAGCCCCAGTAGAGAGAGAAGGAAAAGTCCTTTTGTGGGGACAGCAAGGGGACATGGGGAAGGTGGGGGAGGGGCCCGGAGAAGAGGCTGGATCCTGTAAGGCATTAAGGTTAAGTTAAGGCACTTGCCTTTGGACTTTACTCTGAGGGCAATGGGGAGCCAGTGAGGGTGTAAGCAGGGTGCTGGAAACTCGGTTGATTTGTTTTAGAAAGATCCTGGCACTGGTGTGTGGAGCACTTGGTGGTTCCTGTGTTCTGGTGTAAACCCTCAGGGTGTTGGTTTAAACCCTTCTCAGCGTCGTCAAACAGATTGCCTGTCACTATTTTTGAAAAAATTGTTCTTCCTCTTTCGACGGTCCATCCAGTCTCAAGCTGCGTTCTTGTCTCAGTTCATACATTACATCTGTTCTCTGTGGCAGGCGGGAGGGAGGGAGTTTGTGTGGGGTTCCCAAGAACCCCCCACCCCTCCATTGCCGAGTTGTCAGCTCAAACTTGATCTTACCAAGTTCAAGGTAGGAAGGCAGCCCGTCCCCAAGGAGAACTGGCTTCCTAGCCTAGACTTAGAGTGGAAGGCTCAAACTGGTGGCTCCAGGGGTAAATCCGGACCTATGGATATGTTTTGTTGCAGCAGTGTTTTGTTTGGGGGAAAAATGAGAAATAACCACTATTTAAAAATCAGGAGATTTCCATAAATAAATAAATAAATAAATAAATAAAATCAGGAGATTTCTCATAAAAAGTCTGGGATTCTGATTTTCTAGAAATAGCAGATATGGCCACCCTGGTATCCCCTTCCTTCAAAGCAGGCACTGGCTACCCTGTGGACAGTCCCCGCTCTTCCCTGTCACCTCCCTGTCCTGAGGCTGATGGCAGCCATTCTCTCCCATTATCTCTGCCAGTTGCAATGCTGGCTTCCTTCTACAAAATGTGGAAGAATGTAAACTATTTCTTGATATCCACATCTCCATCAAACACAGAAAAACGAAAGATAACAAAGAGGGCCACATATTTCAAGACAAATGGGAGAGCACAGATTTCTTGATGGAAATAAAAAATCCTTGTTATGTACACCAAGTGGGTCTGGTTGAAAGAGTCTAAGATGCTTTGACTAGTAGTAGTAAATCCGGCTCCCACTGCCCTCACGCCTGTTCCTCGCCTGGCCTGGTACTGGTGGGTTTGAGCCTGGGAGGACAGGTGAGATGTGGTTCCAGAATTCCAAATGTCAGAACCATTTTCCTATTGTTCTTCCCAGATTCCTGTGGCCAGAGGCCCCATGAAGGGGACAAATGTGGGGAGTGGGGGTCTGACTGGCTCGAGCCCTGCCCCACTGCCCAGCCTTCTCCCAACTAGCTCTGCTCATACCCATGTGTGTGTCTACTTTCATTTGGGGTGGGGGTGCAGGGATGGTTTCAAGTACTTTTAAAAAAATGCATAAAAGGGCGCCTGGGTGGCTCAGTCGGTTAAGCGACTGCCTTCGGCTCAGGTCATGATCCTGGAGTCCCGGGATCGAGTCCCGCATCGGGCTCCCTGCTCGGCGGGGAGTCTGCTTCTCCCTCTGACTCTCCTCCCTCTCATGCTCTCTCTATCTCATTCTCTCTGTCTCAAATAAATAAATAAAATCTTTAAAAAAAATGCATAAAAGCCATTGATCTGCTAGAGCCCCTTCATGTACCTTGGGGGCAAACTAAAGCCAGGGAAGGGGACTGACCTGCCCATTGTCACCTGCATGGTCCTATGTGGGAAAAGAGCCCATGCCCTGCCTTTTTGTCTCCCCTGGGCAGCAGGCTGCGGGCTGAGTGAGGCCCCTGGCCTCCTGGGCTCCATCCTCTGCACTGTTTGCCCAGGCTTGTAAACTCAAAGGCCTGTGGGCCAAGCCAACAGTGAGTTTGGAGCAGGGGAGGTCAGGTCCTGCTGCTTGCTGGCAGGTGGGAATGGGGGCCAGGGCTGCCAGCTCTCAGGTAGCCAGCAGTTTGGGTCTTTTAAGTGAAATCTGTGGGCTGGCACTTCTAATTTCTGGTCCCAGCGCAGAGCAACTTGCGGGCCAAAGTGGTGCCTTATTCTGACTTGCTTCCCTGCTGCCTAGCGAATGCCTTAGCTCGTGAATGCCGAATGAGTTCATTCATTCATTCCTCTTCAGTTTCTCATGTCTTCCTTCAGCAACCATTCGTCACCACCCACCTTGTGCTGGGCCCTGAGCCAGGAGCTGGGGCTGGGGTGGGGGGATAGAAGACAAGTAACAGAAACATAGCCTGAGCGGTGAGCTGCCCGTGAGGAGAGTCATGCCCGCCCTCAGGCTCATTGCAATGCTAACTGTCATTTATTGAGGGCCTATTATGTGCGCTGGGCCCCATGGGGCTTTATACAGAGGAGTGTACTCTTCTCAACAACCCTTGGAGGGACTGCTTTCATCCCCATTTTACAGATGATGACTCTAGTCATCACTAAATGAGCTAGTGTTTGTCAGAACCAAGACGCATGCCCAGAGATTCTGAACCCAGAGTCTGTCCTCGAAACCACTGTGAATTCTAGGATTAGCTTGAGGCCATCCTGTGCCCACACTGGGGTTAACGTGATATGTAAGGGAAGGATTTTCATCAGCTTTCACAGACTACAACTGATATCCATTGAGGCGAGCCTCAGATGAGCCCAAGAGGGACGTCTGTCAACGCTCACATTTATGACCTTGACAAACTTGATGGGTGGGTGGGGGTGTGTGTGTGTGTGTGCCACTTTCAACCTCTGTAGGCTCCCATTTTGTCACCTTTCATATTTTGAGAACTAACGTTACAATCGAGGT
>NC_058407.1:157798767-157927760 GCF_002201575.2 Neomonachus schauinslandi | reverse complement strand
TTCTAGATGCTGGTGACACAATGACACACCCATTACGAAAAGGCATTGTTCTAAGCTCCAGGGACACAACTGTGAGCAAAATAGACCCAGTCCCTGCTCCTGTGGAGTTGAAGACTTACGGGCGAGGCAGATTTTATTCCGAGAACCACACAAGGAAGTGTCAAGTGACGACCAGCCGTGAAAGTGCTGTGAAAGAGAGGGACGTGGTGGCCCGAGAGTGTGTTCTGGGGCGATTGGATCAGGTGGTGGGAGCAGGGAAGTGACAGGTGAGCTGAGCTCTGCAAGAAAGAGTAGGCAGTGACCAGGTGAAGGGGCAAAGCATATTCTAGATAGAGGAGTTGCTGCTGCCAAGGTACTGGGTCAGTGGGTCTGCGGAAGTGAAGGCCCCACAGAGAGGAAAGTGGTTTGTGATGAGGCTGGAGTGGTGAGCAAAGGCCAGACCCTTGCTGCTGGTGGTGGGAATTTTGTTCTTTATCCTGAGAGTAAGGGAAGGTCATCAGAGCATTATCAGTTAGCTTTGGCCATGGAACAAACTATCCCCAAACATAGTGACTTAAAACAACCGTGTCTTCTTTAGCTCGGGAGCCTGGAGGGTAGCAGTTTGTGCTGGGCTCAGCTGGTGGCTCCTCCTGTCTGGGTCAGGCCCAGCTGATCTTAGGTGGACTTGTTCATGTGTCCGTGGTCAGCTGATGGGTCATGTGGGGCTGGCTGGTTCATGATGGCCTCTCTCCTCATGTCTTGGCCTCTTGGTCACAGGATGGCTGCCGAGTGTGAAGTGTGTGAACAGAAGCCACAAGACCTCCTAAGGCCTAGACCCCAAAGGGCAGAGCATCACTTCCTGTCGGTCAGAACAAATCACGAGATGTGCCCAGATTCAGGGGATGGAGAAGTAGATGCCTCCTCTCCATGGGAGGAGTTGCTAAGCATTTGGGTCATTTTTGCCAACTATTACAAAGATTTTAAGTAAAAGACTGATTTTTTTTTTTTTTTAAAGAGGGTTAAAAGGTCCCTTTAGCATCGGAAGGGAGAACGGTTGGGGGGCAGTATTTAACTAGTATCTGTTCCTTCCTCCGTTATTAGTAACAGAAAGCCAGTTTTTATTCCTACACATTGCATCCTAGAATAAAGACTGGATTTCCTCCCCTCCTTTATAGCTCCATGTAGCTGTGTTGTGTGAGACTTTTAGAGAGTCTCCTTATAAAAGAAGGGTCAAGCCTTTCTTCTCTCCTTCCTCCCCCTGCTCTCCTTGATGTGTTGGATGGACATGTGTTGTTGGAACTTGGGCAGCCACCTTGGACCATGAGGATGCAGACTTCATCCTAAGGAGGGTGGAATGGAAATCTGGAGGAGCTGGGGTCCTGATCACTCTGTAGAGCCACATATCAGTTTGGACTACCTGCCCCACATGGCCCCTAGTGGTTCACAGCTTTCCCTTCTCTGGGGAGTTGCCCGTTTGGACTGGAGCTGTTCCACTGGTTATGTTCGCTTGGGGTGTGGGGGTACAAAGGGCCTGCTTCCCTTTGATTGATGGTAAGACCCACTAGGAGCTGCAGTAGATGCTCCAGAGCTCCCCATGGGGTTCACCTGAGGCAAGTCTCCAGCCCCATCCCATGTCCCTTACTCCCCTTCTCTTTGGAAAGCCCTTTCCATAAATCTTACAAGAACCCTCATCTCAGGCTCTGCTTCTGGAGACCCAACCTCAGGCACCCTACTCTGCTCCCTGCCCACAGTGAGCCACAGACCAAGAGCCTGGCTTACCCACCAAGCTCCTGGCTCCGAGCAAACCTTAATCACTAGACTCAATCCATTTTGCCCACAGTTTTACCGTGGACAGAAGAGGAGAGGTCAGGTGCTTGACTCCTGCAGAGCAGGCACTATGGTGTGAAGAACTCGAGAAAGATAAACTTTTTCTGGGCCAGGGGATGGAAGCCAAGGGAGCGCTCGGGAAGAGAGGCTTCAGATCTGGTCAGTGTGGAGCCCACCGGCCGAGTCCCTCCCATTCCCGCCTCCCTGCTCCAGGCCTGTTTGAAGTCCGTGGGCCGCTGGTCTGCTGGATGGACAGCATTTGTAAGCAACTCTCTCCCCAGCCCAGTTAATAATTCAGGAGCCAGTGCCTGCAGCCAACCCATCATTCCAACCCCGCTGCACCCCGAACGCCAAGCTAGTGGACAGGAAAGAAAAAATCACCGTACCCGCTTGAAAAATGGTCCTTGCTTCAAGTGCTTGCTGCGTCCCCTGTGCTGGGGTGGGAGAGAGCTGAGCCGAGACGGATCTGCTGGGCAGACAATGAGAGAAGTGTGGAGCTGTGCCCGGGGCTCAGGCGTGCATGCCGAACGGTATTTAATTTTCGGATCCTGAGCCACGTTTGTTTTTGGACAGTGGGATGTAGTCGCTGGAGTACAGGCCTTGGAGGATCCATCTTCTTTCTTCTGATTCAGCTATTCATCCTTCACTCACTGTCTCTCATTCATTCATTCATTCATTCATTCGGCAACCATTGCTGCCACTGACGGGGAAGTGGCATTGAAGATACAGAGGGGGCTGGGGGAGTGACACCTGTCCTCAGGGAGGCAGACACATACAGTGGGAGGTGCCACACTTAAGGGGCTCGAGACAAGAAACAGCTAGCTGGCTGGGGGCTCTGTGTCTGGGGCGGCCTGTCGCCTGGGTATGTCAGGACCCTAAATGTCCAAAGCAGGGAGGGCAGGGTAGAGAGGTTAATGGTTAAGATCATGGACTCAGGGGCCACAGCGCCTGGGTTCAAATCCCAGCCCCACCACTCACTCACACAGAGTTGGCCTCGGTGTGCCTCAGTTTCCCCATGTGTAAAACAGAGTTAATAATGGGAGACTGAGACAAACGACTTCTTACTGTTAAGACAATGATCAGAGACTTTGAGAGTGAAATGAAAAATCCAAACTCTGACAAAGACAAAGTGCTGGCGACTATAAAGTAAAGCTACCTTCGGAAAGTGACTGGGCAGGTTCTTATGAAGCCAAACACATGTCCCAGCCTGTGGTCCCACCCGTGGGTATTCACCCAGATGAAATGATCTGGGGTGGGAGGAACTGACCAAAAGGGGCAACGGGGGATTTTTGGCGCGCAATGAAACTATTCGGTATTCAGGGTGTGGTGGTGGATGCCTGACCCATCTATGTGCGTGCTTGTCAAAAATCCATAGAACTGTACACAAGAAAGGGAACATTTTGCTGCATGTGAATTATGAGAGGTTTGAGGTGGTATATATGGAGGTTTTGGAGGAAGTAGCAGGAGTCCAGGGGAGGAAAACGTAGTTAGGTCAGTTTGTTGAAGAGCTTTGAATACCGTGTCAGATCCTTTGGACAGTGGGAAGATTCAGAAGTTTTTTGTTTTTTTTTTTTTAAAGATTTTATTTATTTATTTGACACAGAGAGAAAAAGCACAAGTAGGCAGAGAGGCAGGCAGAGAGAGAGGGAAAAGCAGGCTCTCCACTGAGCAGGGAGCCGGACGTGGGGCTCGATCCCAGGACCCAGGGATCATGACCTGAGCTGAAGGCAGCCACTTAACCGACTGAGCCACCCAGGCGCCCCGATTCAGAAGTTTTTAAGCAGTTAAGGAATATAAGCAGGTTTTTGTTTCAGAAAGATCACTGCGTTCTCTGTTTAGACGCAGAAGCCTTTGAATGTGTGGTCCTGAGACTGCCTTCAGAAATTTTCATCCATCCTCCCCCTTTTTGGAAAGAATTTGAATTTGTGACCCACATTGAAAAATCAGGAGATCTTACATATAGAATTCTGGATTTCTGGCTTTTCTTTGATGGGATGCATGTCCTCCAGTAGGGCCGAGCCCCGTATCTACTCCCTTGTAGTAGCTTTCTGGCCCCTGCGGGTGTCCGTTTTAGACCCCAGGGGATGAAAGTGCGTTTGAGGGGGAACAGATCAAGGGCAGCGGTGCTTTCTGGCCCGGGCAGAACATGATCATCACCCGGGGAACTTTAAACCCTCCTGGTGCCTGGGCATCTGCATCTTGTAAATGTTCCCCAGGTGCTTCTACTGTGCAGCGGGGGCTGGGAACCACTGGTCTGGGGGGAAGAGGACAGCCTGGAATAGGGCGGCAGCAGTGAGGGAGGGGAGGTGTTAGGGACTGATGGGACATGGGGCTGAGGCAGGGGCAGGGTCCAGTGTGACAAGGGCCCCCGCTGGAACAATGGGGTGGGATGATGTCATTTGCTGAGAAGGGACGCAGGAGGTGGTCAAGGAAAGGGGGTGAGCTCGTTTTGGCCACACTGTGTCCAGGGAGTCTGTGGCCTCCGGTGTGCGGTTGTCTAGTGTTGCTGTGCTTACAACTTTGCCTCTCTGTACCCTCTGTCCTCCTCTGAGACAGGAGAGCCAGGCAGCAATGGGGGTGTGGGGAGGGAAAGCAGCCCCAGAGCCTCCCCAGAAGATCCCCCTCCCCCAGGGCCTGCCTGCGGACAAGGGCTCCCTTGGGCAGGGCTGGGGGCGGGGAGCTCCTCTGGTCTGCCTGGGTCATGGGTGCTCTGCCCCTGCTGAGCGATTTTGCCTGGACAAAGTGGGGGAGAATGTACTCAAAGGCACTCATGCTCGAGAGGAAGGGCCCCACCAGTCCAGACATGCTGTGCCCTCAAACCCAGAACCACTCACCCCTGAAACCTATCAAACCATCTGCTGATCTGTCCTGACTTCTAAGCAGATGCTATAGCTCCATTGTTTTTTTGTTTTTTTTGGGGGGCGGGGGTTGTTGTTGTTGTTGTTTGTTTCTTTTTTTTTTTTTTTTTGGTCAAGAGTACATCGTCTGTGTTAGCAGTCATGATCCTTTGTGTGCTGTGAGCGAAGCTAAGGCAGGAACCACTCTGCCCGTTTACAGACAAGTGAGGAAAGGGGAGGAAGCAAACATTTAGGACCTACTACTTGCCAGGTAATTCATAGACATTTTCACGTAATTCACAGAACCATCCTACCAATGTATGAAATAGGGGTTATTGTTCCCATTTTCCAGATGAGGAAACCGAGCCCAGAAAATGTAAGCATTTTGCCCCAGATCACCAGCCTGGAGGTAGCAGAATTGGCAGCTGAGCCCTCCTCTCAACACGGTTCTTTGGTGTATTTGCATTTGTCACTGTGACCTCGGCGGGAACACACACAAATGCACACTTTCAGCCTCTCCAGACACCTTTTATTGTCTTTGGTGCCCCCTCTGCTTTCCTTCTGGAACCTAGTGGATGTCTTCGTGACTGTTCTGACCTCCGCCCCTCAGTGGACACACCTCCCCAGGGTCTGCGTGGTCAGCCCCCGGGGGAGGGCTTTATTGTCCTGAGAAGGGGCAGATGGAGGTCTCAGCCTTCCCACCCACCTAGGAGACGTTCACTAAATGGTGCAGAGCTGTCTCATCCCAGCCCTTCTGGGCTGATTTGGTTTCTGTCACCATTAAGCATTGATCATGGCATTGTCTTGCCATAGGAAGCACTGTTCCTACCATCTCAACAAAGACAATTTCTGGCCTCCTTGTCTTTACCTCCTCTGAGATGCACGTAGAGACAGAGATGGGGCATCGGGGAACGTTTGCTCCTGGGAAGATTCTGGGCTGAAACTACCTGGCAACAGTGCTTAAAATTAAAGGGAGAAGCTCACTTGGAGGATGCTCTTCAGGGATGGGGCTCCTTGAACACAGCCATCGTGAACGTCCTCTCTGGATGCTGCTGGCTCTTGTGGGCGGCTCATCTTACAGAGCTTGGTAGAGATCCAGCTCCCCCAGGGCTGTGGTCCCCCACGGATGGTGTTTCCTTCAGCTGGCTCTCGATGTGGACAGTCCCAGCCAAGACTGGTGCTTGCTTCTTTTGAGCTTATCATGATTGGTGTTGGTTGTAGATGGTGTTCATCACTTAGCATGGTTTCTCCATGGGAGGTTCTAACTTCAGATGGTTCTAAATAGAGTTGGTATTTGCTGCTGATCACAGCTGTCCCCACCGATGGGTTTTGGCACTGGTGATCCCACCATGATGGTTCTCAGTACAGATGGTTTTGCCAGTGATGGATCCTGTTAGGGCTGGCTCATCACTGGGGCTCACAGTGGTTTGGCCAGTGGAGGTGGATGCAGGTGAACCCAGCACCGACGGGTCTCTATACAGCCGTTCTTCTCAACAGTGGTTCTCAGTAGAGATGGTCTCACCGTTGATTGCTGATTGTCAGTGTAGATGGTGCTCATCATCCATAGTTCTCGCTACACACGACCCTGCTGCTGATGGTTGTTGCTACAAATGGGGCTATCCAAGTTTCCAACACAGTCAGTGTATACTTTTTTAAAGGTATTTGCTCTGGCAATAACCACTCTGGGTGAAGTCTAGGTTTGCTGGGCCGTTACATCTGTATTTTTCAAGAACCTGGTGGCCGGCGAGCCGACTCATAAAGGCATGCACATCTGGGCGGGCTGCTCCCCCTTGGCGGCCTGGTCGCCGGCTTTGGCCTTGTCCCCAGACTTGTCCTCCTGAAGACTGGTGTTACTTTTCACCCCACTTTGCACATTACCGTCCACTGGGATGTCTGGGCAGCTGCTGGCCTGGCTGGCGGGAAGGCTGTGGGCAGAGCTGAGCAGCCCGCTACTCACCTGGTAGTTCAGGGCGCTGCTGCCCAGGCTGATGAAGCTCATGCTGGTCAGGCTGCTGGCCCTGCTGCTGATGCCGCTGCTGGGCAGGCTGGCCTCACTTTTCCCCTCCAGCCTGCCTGCTGCCGCGGGCTTGGCTGGCCACCTGGCTCCTGATCTGGCTGGGCGCGTAGATGGCACACAGCTGGCTTCTCGGGGCGCTGCCTGCCTGGGTGTGGAGCCTTCTCGGCAACCTTAAGATTGGAGTGTTGCCCACCAGGCTGACCTCACTGTTCTCCTCATCGCCCGCGTACCCGCTGCTCAACAGGCTGGTGTCACTTTCCTTGCATTTCCCCTGGCTGGACTGTCGCAGGCTCAGCAACCCGCTCTCACTGCTCCATGGGTTTCCCAGGTTACCCCTCGAAACTCTCAGGGGCTCCTGAGTTGCTCCTGTGTCATGGTGTGGCCACGCCGGGGGCTGGGGCTCTACGCTGGGGGCCGGGAGGCTTGGAGCTTGGCCCTGAACATTCCAGGCAGCAGACTCCCCGTTTCTACCCTCGAGGAAGGTGGGGGGCAACTGATCTGGTTTATCCAGGGGGAGGGGGCCCTGGGAGGCCTATGAATGGTAGGTCTGGTTTGTCTGGGGAGAGGAGGCTCAATTTATAGGGTGGCCTTTCAAAGGGGAATGTTCTGATTGGCTGGCCTGGTTCCCACGGTGAGGGGTTTATGAGGCGGGGTAGGGGTGGGAAGGACAATGCTCTCCCCGCACCAGTTACATTAGTGGCTGGGGCTGGGCATGGGCAGAAAAGGGGCTTAGGGCCAGAGAGTGGGGAGACCCACTTTCCTGGGGACACTTCCTGCAGGGCCTGTGGCCTTTGCTTTGCCATGTCAGGAGACCTGGGTGCGCATCCCAGCCGAGCCCCTTCTGAGCTGTATTCCTTTAGGATGGCACTTCTTCTGAGACACTTGTGCCATTCCGAGACCACTGGGAGGCCTGGGGACAATATGACAGTCAGGAGTTTATCCTAAATTCTTTGCTGGATCTCCAAGGGCCTGGCTGGTCTGGCTCCTCTCTCTCAGCCTGGTCCCACGTCACACCCTCCCCCTTCCTCACTTCAAGGAGGCGTAGCACTGGCTGTTTTCTTATTCTGAGCTCTGACCCCCTGCAGAGCCTTTGCACCGGCTGTTCCCACCACCTGGAATGCTCTTCCCTCAGCCCCTTGGCCTTCAAGCTTCAGCTCCAGTGGCCCCCAGGAAGTGTCCCTGGCTTCTACAAGAAGGTCCCTCTATTAGTCTTCGTGTCACTTCCTAGTTTATGGGCCTTGTGGCACGAAACACAATTTGCAAGTCTTTTTATGTGTTGGTTACTGAGTGCCTGTCCCCTCTGCTAGAATATCATCTTTGCGAGGGCTGAGATTTTGATCTCTTATTCTCTGCTATGCACCGACGGGTCTTTATATAGCCGTTCTTCTCAACAGTGGTTCTCAGTAGAGATGGTCTCACTGTTGATTGCTGATTGTCAGTGTAGATGGTGCTCATCATCCATAGTTCTCGCTACACACGAGTGTGTAGTTCCCACGCCTAGCATACTGCCTGGGACATAGTAGATGCTCATTAGGCAGTTGCTGAATGTATGAATGAATTAACTGCTCTAGGGTGTGCATCCCAACCACGTAGGGAACTTTTTATTTTTCTTTTTTATTTATTTATTTTTAAAGATATTTTATTTATTTATTTGACAGAGAGAGATACAGCAAGAGAGGGAACACAAGCAGGGGGAGTGGGAGAGGGAGAAGCAGGCTTCCCGCTGAGCAGGGAGCCCGATGCGGGGCTCGACCCCAGGACTCTGGGATCATGACCTAAGCCGAAGGCAGACGCTTAATGACTGAGCCACCCAGGTGCCCCTCCTAGGGAACTTTTTAAAAAAACACGTTTGGATTTTCTAGGGCAGTGGTCCTCTCCCCTGGCTGCACCCCTAGGCATCCCTAGGGTCCCACTTCCAGAGGTTCTGAGTTAATTGATCTGGGTGAGGCTTTGGCATCAGAATTTTAAACCACTCTCCAGGTGGTTCGAACGTGCAGCCAGCACTGAGAACTAGGGTGCCAGGAGGCGAGGCTCAGCCAGATGCACTGCTTGTAGATGATTCTGTGGCTACCCTGGCTAAGTAGTATTGTGGATGAGAACACCCACTGGGGCGCTTATTAGCGGACACTGAATAGATTTCCACTGAATGACTGAATTAAAACAAAATTCATTGACCCTTAAAGGGGTCATAGGTGGGTTTCAAGGACTGGGGGAATTTGTTGAAATTGTAGTAGACTTTGCGATGAGCTACATATATGCTTTCCCACCAGGAAGGAGTCACAGCCTTTGTCAGATTCTTAAAGGTATCCACGATCCTCCTAAGATCAAGAAGCATAATGATTCAGCTCAACTCTTGCCTTAGCATTTGGGAGACAGCTGGCCCTGGTGCTTGGCCTGATGGTATGCGTCTGGAGAGGGCTGGCTGGCTGTGTTTGGGATGCAGGGGGTGGGGAGGAGAAAGGCAGTCCTTGGAGAGTGCGCCACTCAGCCCCTTGGCAGTCATCCGTGCGTCGTGCTTTGGTGCTAATTATCACTGTCATCTTTATTACGAATTCCTTTCCCATTGCCCAGGGCCATTCAGCTTCCCTCTGCTGTACACAGAGGCATCTCTTTTGCTGTGGAAATTCTGATCCTTCTGGGATATGAGGGGCTTCTCATAGCTGTCTGGCTCCCTGTCCCTTCCTTACATTCCCTGCTAGGGACCGCGAGGGAAGGGACAGACACAATGGCTAAGCAGTGGCTCCAGAGGAGGCGGTGTGGTGGGATCCAGCCATCGTGACAAGCGGGGACCAGGTCTAGCTTTAGGGGGCTGGCAGGAGAGAGGCATGGTTGGGCTCCAGGCAGGTAGGCTGGGGCTCAAGACTGCCTCTGCCCCTGCATGAATACAAAGCAGGGCAGGTGCCCCAATGCTGGGGATTAATGGGGAGCTGACTGGGAGTCATATTCTCTCCTGTCCCCATCCTACCTGCCCCAGGCACAGGACATATGGGCCAGAGGACTGTAGTGAACACCTGAGGGTTTGTGCAGGGACCAGAGCCTTCCCTACTCTCTGGCTCATGTAACCAGAGTCAGTAGTAGCCTGTGGATACGGCAAAGCCGTGTCAATGGCCGTGTCTTGGCCCAGCACTCTCCTGAAGGTTGTTCTTGAAGTCTCAGGAAGGCATCTCAGGCGAGCTCTTTATTCTTTGGGTCCAGTCTTCTCATTCCTGCCTGCACCTGAAGCCACCTGAGGGTGGTGCCCTTGTCCCTGCGCAAGCTAGGGGTCAGACCAGAGCTGCCCCGCCTGGATGCTGTTTCAAGACCCCCCCCCCCCCAGAGGTGCAGGTGCTCAAGGGCCAAACAGAGCAGCACCCTTCTGAGCCGCAGTGCATCTGGGGAGAAGGGGGCTGGGGGGGGTGCTTCTCCACAGGGCCCTTTCTCTTTCTGGGGACCGGGTACCAGCTGCCTCTCTGGTTTCCAGTCTTTCTTGCTGTCTGCCCCACCCCGAAACCCCTCCAGGGCCTACACACATATTCCAGCCTCTTTCTCCAGGTTTCCTTTCCTTCATGACTTTCAGATACTTCATACAGATGACGGGCACCCACAAGACCTCAGCCTGTGTCCCAGGCAAGGCTCAGACAGGAAACCTGGCTACAGATCCCAGGATCTGTGTGTCCCGGAGACCGGTCCCTCCCTGATGTGACAGACAATGCTCCATGTTCCCCAGACCATCCCAGTTCTCTCCTCGGCCCATAGGAGAAATACAGGTCTAACCCGCTGCGTCTAGGTGGGGCCGTTAGGGCAAGGGCGGCAGGCCGGGGATAGAAACCTCTCCCGTGCAGCCGCCTCACTTCTTCCGTTCTGCGGGGGCCTTGGAAGCCATGCAGCAGGCCCCACAGTGGATGGAGCCTGGGTCCCTGAGTGGCTGTGTGCGTGGAGAAGCCCTGCCCGCCACCAAATGCATTTGCACTGTCGGTGAGCAGTGATTTCTATGCTCGGCTGCCACGGCCGGGGGCTTGTTCCTTACCATGGCAGAGTCCGCCTCCCATGCACTAATGTGCCCCGTGCCCACACACCCGCCAATGCACTTCACTGGGTTGAGCTTCCTCTCTGAGAGGGTCTGCAGTGGCCCCCGGAACTGCTTTCCCACCCCGACGTCTACCCTCAGGATCTCAGCATCCAAGTACCCTGATGGGGATGAGAAAGAGCTTCACCAGCCCGGAAAATAGCCCCCTCCCCTTAATCCTAATATTTATCCTGAATATTCCAGCAGAAGCCCTGGCTAAGTCGGGCATCAGTTCTCTGGGTATGACACACTGTGATCACTTCGAACTCAGGGAGGTGTAAAAATATTTCCTGACCTCCTATTCAGGCTTCCCTCCCACCAACACTTGCTAAGTGCCTGCCCTGCGTCAGGCTTGGGAGGGGCTGTGACCTCAGGGATGGATGGAAAGATGTAAACAAGTATTTGCTGTGTGATCATAAATGTGAGCAGGGCGCAAGGACAGAGATGGAGGACGTGTGCATGCGCACATATGATGTGCGTGTCCATACGTGCATGTGACCATTGCAGGCCACTGTCCCTTGGGCAGAGCCACCTAGCACCAGGAGGAGAGGTCATAGAGGCAGCCATGGGGAGGCTGGGATCTGTGGCTCCAGGGAGCTGGAAGCCGCTGCAGACTTTTCAGCAGTGATGAGTGGACTGGAGTTTGAACAGGCTGCCGTGGCGGGGGGTGGGGGCATTAGGGATGGGAAGATGGGGCCGGGAGCTAGTTAGCGCTAGCACAGGAATCCCGGGAGTGATGGGGAGGGCCTGGACCACACAGTGGTAGGAGAGCTGGACAGCAGTGCTGGGATCCAGGGTGTATGTGGGAGGCAGGGCTCGACGAGAGACTGGATGTGGGGTTTAGAGGAAGAGTGGGGTCAAGGCCAGCTTGTGGGGTCCAGGAGCCTCTGGATCAGGGGCGATATGGCCTTCTAGAAATGACACAGCTTCCTTCTGAAGCACACAGAGCGGTGTACACCTCACTAATGGCCGAGAGGAGGGGCTGAGCTTAGGGGCTCAGAAGTCAGATCAACATGAGTTGATCAGCTTCCCCACTTTGGAGCCGTGCTTAATGATGCCCCAAATGGGTGGTGGGGATTACATCTTCCACAAACATTAACTGACAGGAAATAAACGGGAAATGGCCTGTGAGACCCTCAAGAGACAGCCAGGAAGAAGTACCTCCCTGGGTGGACCTCACAATTGAGAGTCGGCGGGGAGCACCGGCGCAGCGGGAGGGGGTGGGTGGGAGGGTAGCCTGGACAAGGCTCCCTGAATAGCGTAACTGTCCCTCTCCATCTTGGGGCTCTGGCGTGCCATGGGTCACATCCTGCGTCCTCCATCCAGGTGACATCGTGTGACCAAACTAACCTCTCTGAACCCCAGCTTCCCGGCCTGGGAAATGGAGCAACACTGGTCATAGCACTGCTGGGAGGGATGCCCTGAGGACTGACAGGAAACACCTGGCCAGGGTCTGCCTGGAGCTTCCAGCACACGACCTCATGGAACCTTCTACTTTAAGACAGAACATAGGTGTTCGTGTGAAAAAAAAAAACAACCACATAAATGCATACACAAGTGTATATGCATACATACACATCTATATGAATATATACATAAGTACATATGTGTATGTATGCAAATACATTCACAGTATATGTGTTTATATAGAAATACATAAGAATATGTGTAAAGATGAATATACACATAAGAATATATATCCATATGCATATATACATACATAAGTATATCCGCATAAAGACATACATAAGGATATATAAACACGCACACTTTCTGAAACCACGAAACCCTCTGGCCTTCAGCATCACCCTGTAGGGGCACCCACTCTCCCCTGAGATTCTCCACGCAGAGCACTCTTATCCCAGAGCCTCCCCTGCGATCCTGTGATGGATGCCTTGTTCTCTTTCCAGAAGGCCCCATCATCGGGCCCCATGTGGGCGAGGACCTGCATTTGCTCCCTATAGAGTGCTGCTGCGTGCTCCCGGGGCCGTGAGGTGAGTGCTCCACCAAGAGAGAGTCCAGTGTGGGCAGGTGAGCATGGAGAACTCCCTGGACTGGCGCTAGCGCAGTGGAAGGACTGTGTAGGGAGGACATGTTGCTCATCAAGCCCCGTGCTGGACGTTGGCGTGCATGTTCTCATTTAACCTCATTCCGTCTTCCGTCCGCCCCGAAGCCCAGCTCCTGACTGCCTGCTTGTCCTGGGGATAGAGGCATTCTTAGGGGCCCGAAGTGGGGGGCACCTCCCTACTCAGGTGCACTTGGCACTTGAACAGGTGGGAGCCGGGGCTGGACCTGGGTCCCTGATGGCAGGACCTTGGACTTTCTACCTTCTCCAGGGAGCCAGACAAAGAGCCAGCTTAGCCATGGCCTGGAGGGATGATCTGTCTCGGAAGAAAGGTAATTCTTCCTCTGGGTTGGTCATGTGATTGATCTCCCCCCCCCAGCTGTTAAAATTATTTGAGACATACAAAAACAAAAGGGAAGAATAAGGTGAACGTCCGTGTCATCCTTGTATTCATCACTCAATTCAAGAAAGAAGACAATAGTGACAAACCTCCGAACCCATTTACCCCTCCCCATGGTGTCTCTCTGGGGCAATCCAGAATCTCATGCTCATCATTGAACTTGATGCACATCTTAATACTTGGACTATAAAAGGACGTATCCCTAAACCAACATGGAATTGTTCTGCATGCTATTAATCTGGATATAAATGGCATTCTTTATGTCCGCTTCTACAACTTATGCTCGACATTACGTGTGTGAGATTCATCTGTGCTATATGCGTGGCTCACGTTCATTTTCACTGCCCTGGAGTGTGCTATTGGTGAATGTCATAATCCATCCATTCTAACTGATGGACATTCAGGTCATTTCCCCCTTCTCCCTCACAGTAAGTGTGCCTTTACGTGTGTCTCTTACAGGACATTTTCCCTGCGGATTTCTGGGGAGTCTCCTGCCAAACAGACTATGGAAGCTTTAACTTGTTTTAATTGCACATAATGAATAGAGCAGACACTTCTCCTCAACCCTTGGGCCTCATCTTCTCTCTGAATGTTTCTATGAGGTTCAGCCTAGGGATGGGCTGAATCACTGGGCTGCCTGCGGCCTGCATTATTTGGTCATAAGACACGGCTATTCAGAATGTTCAGCTTCAGCTGAAGATGAGGTCACAGAGTTGCCTGACATGGGCGGGGTGAGGGGTTGGGGGGCGGCAGGAAATGAGAGGAGGCTGGGGTGGCTGAAAGCTCAGGGCTCATCACGCAGCTCCTGTAATCTGTGGCAAAACAATAGTCTTGTGTTCTTCATTGTGGACTCAGTGTGTGGGGGAGGGAGAGGGAGGACGAAGGAGAGGCTGCCTGAGGATGAGGAGGGACACAAATATTCCCTAGATCAAGCCTAGAACTGTACAGCAAAGTAACCGAGCCCTCAGTATCTGAAGCCAGAGGTCTGAGTTTAAATCCGGGGCATACCACTTCTCAGCTGTGTGATCCTGGGCAAGTTCCCTAACCTTTCTGTCCCAGCTTGGGTTCCCTCGAAAGCAGCCCTGAGGCATGGACTTGGATCCAGTAGTTCATTTGGGAGGTGGTCCCGGGAAGTCCCATGAAGAGAAGGGGCAGCAAGACAAGGAGGGAAGGAAAGCCAGTGAAGGGGGTGTTGTAGAGAAGGTGCCCGTCGGCTTGGGCCCCTGCTTCTGGGCCTGTCAGAGGCCGTGTGGAGCGCATCTCCGGCTCAGCCTGGAGGTTTCACCGGCTCCCTGAGCAAGCCTCTGGGGTGCCTGAAGAAGTCCTGAGGCGGAGTGGGGCAGGGGGAGGAGGGTAGCAGGTGCAGTGCTTGGGTGAGCAGCCGTCATTCAGCACCATCCGTACCTGAGGCTGTGACCCCAGAGGGTCAAGAGGACATGGATGGAGGCTTGTCTGCTAGAGTTGCCTTGTCTGCAGGCTGATTGTTCCTTAGGTTGTTGCGAGGGTTCCATGAGGCCAGTAAGCACTCAGTAAGCGCTAAGTGTCAGGAGCCTGCCTTGTGCTCTCCCAGGTTGTGGGAGGACCTGCTTGGACAAACGGAAGCCTGGAGAGATGAGGTGAAATAGACTCTGGCCACCAAAGTACTGACTGGATAGCAGGGCCATGATTTGGGCCTGAAGGCCTTCTTAGAGAAAGCTGTGTCTCCTACAATGGGGGCTTCAGGCTGCAGGGCATGGAGAGGTCAACACCCCCAGAGCTCGATGTCAGCCTCAGGCAGCACACAAGTATTGATCGGGGTGGGTCTCAGGAGCCCACCAGAGGGAGACCAGTGCCCCCCCGCAAGGCAGGGGGAAGGGGGGATCCCCTCTCTGGCTAGCAGAGGTCGCTAAGCACAGAACTCGGGGCAGTAACCAGTCTGTGGCAATTAATGTTCAGTACGTGACCGAGGGGGTTTCTGGGATGTGGGACTTTTCTGTCTTAAAACTGAACAGTACTGACTAACCTGGGATGAGCTGGCCGTCCTAACCTGAGCTGAAGTCACATGTCATCAGTATGAGCTCTGAAAACCGATTTCACTGGTCAGGCCCACAGTTTTGTGAAGAGATTCCTCCTCAGACATTCTCAGGCACACTCAAGCTTGAGAACCGTCTGGTGAGGCGCCAGGTTGTGGGAAGTCCATTCTCTTGCCAGTCCTCGGGCTCTAAACCACCTGCAAGCCCTGGGCGGTGTGGCGGCTCTGTGAGGGCTCTGTGGTGTGAGCTCTGGGGTCAGACAGACATGGCCTCCACCCAGGCCCTGCCTCCCACCGGCTGTACCAGCTGGACCAGTGACCCAGACCTCCTCAGCCTGCTTTCCTCTTGTGAGCAAGGGGGCCAGTAAATGCTCTTGATGGCCTTGAGGTCGGGGAGGGCGGGTGTGCTGACAGTGCTGAGGCCCCAGAGCCTGGAGGAGGCACACATGTTCCAGAAGGTTTTGCTGAATGAATAAATGGAGAGCCTCTAGAGCGGTTGACTGATACTTGGGGCAAGTTCACTAGGTTTAATTACTCTTCTTCTTCTGTTTTGATATAAAACCTCTTTATCATCAACAGAAGGCAAGCCACGACGTGCTCATTTTGGAGGTGGATTAAATGAGAGAGTAGGGTTGTATCTCACCCAGGTGCTGCTGAGTCCTCAGGCCAGAGGGATTGGAACGCGGGTTGGGCAGGATTCTGGTGCTGGGGTGGGGTGTCAGGGCGGGGGAAGCTTTGGAGAACAGCCCGGGCTTATGAAGTCCCAAGTGACAGATGAGGAGACTAAGTCTCAGTGAGCAGAAGGCATTACCTAAGGCCGCGTGGCTGGTATGCAGCGGGGCTAGGGTTCGACCCCATCTTCTGGCTCCCGGTCCAGTCTACTCCAGGGGGCACCCGGCATTATAGGTTCACAGATAGGGACTCAGGTTCTCAGAGCGGGGAAGCGTTGCCTGAGCCACGAAGCAAGTGGGGGGCAGAGCTTGAGGGAGAGGCCACTCGTGTCATGGAAGGCTCGGTGTGGAAAGTGTGGGGGCTGCGAGCTCAGGGACATCGAGAGTGGCAGCATGGCACAGCAGGACCGGGAGGGCCCCAGCAGCCGTCGCCCCCAGGCACTCTGGACTCTGGTGCCTCAGTTTCCCTGTTTGTAAAGGGAGGCAATGCTGCCAACTGCCTCTCTCCCCGGGCTTTTGGGGTGCAGGTGGGGAGCCCCCTGAACTCCTGGAGGAGAAAGCATCACCCAGGCCGCAGTCAGGCCCTGGCTACCTGCCCTGTGGCTCCCTGGCGCTTCTCAATTAACCCCCACCCAGGCTGCTCACAGGCAGAGTGCATCAGCGAGGGCTTGGCTGGCCCCGAGTTAGCACAGCCAGGGCTGTCCTTGGAAGGAGGCCACTGCTGAAGGGCCGGCTTCCTTTTCATCAAATTATTCCTCCACGTTCGCAGAGTGGAGGAATTATTGGCAGAAAATGAGGATGTAAAACCCTGCTAGAGCCGAGCACCTTTTAGGGGCCCTGAACGCTGAGCACTTGGATGCTTTCCAGCAGATTGGTTCATTTTTAATGGTCTAGGACTATAGTTCATCTGTTTAATTCAAACGAGATGACATAATATCTTTCATTTGGACTTATTACCAGCACGGTGGTGATTCAGCTCCCAGCATTCTCTGGGCAGGATATTCTGTCATTACTGCACATTTTCTTTTTCTGGCCAAATTGAAAGTCCGCGGGAAGGGCTCTAGCCTTGGAAAGGAGAGATCAACCGAGAATAGGTCACATCGGGTATTAAGGAATGAAAATGAATTCATTCTTTCCTCCATTGAATAAGCAGCTGTACTTGCGTCTCTGTGATCCATGAAATAGGCTGTCAGGAAAATAGGAAATGGGCTGCATTTGAACTTCACCCGCCGATTCTGCCCCGTTGCCTTGGAGACTGGTACTGCAGCTGGGGCAGGGGCAGGAGGGGCGCTCATTCATGGGGCACCCACCCTACGCCAGACACCTGGCTTCAGCGGTCCTGGGAGGGGGAGCCGCCTACGATCCCCATTTTGCAGATGAGGACATCAAGGCTCAGAAAGACCCAGAGACTTGCTCAAGGTCACTTAGGCACAGAACCCGGCTTCCGCTTGAGGTGCCCAGCATCACAGCTGGGAACTTGGCCTGAAGAACCTCAAACCCTCACTCTCCCGTGGGCAGGCTGTTCGACCTCAGGAATCAGCTTGCTACATGGTAGAAATACCCACGGTCACTGTCCTGCAGTGAGGGTGACCTGAGGGAACGGATACCTTGGGCTCGGCACCATGTCTTTGTTGTTATGAACTTTCGCTTTTTCCATGTGTCCGATGATGGAGCGCAAGAAGGAAGCCTGGAAAGCAAGTGACTTGCCCTAAGACCTAGTGCAAGTGGGTCACGGGGCTGGGAGCTGTCCTTGGAGTGACCCAAGAGCCCCTGTGCCTTCTGCTACACTGGGTAGTAGAGAGTCTGGTGTGGGGAGGGGGTTTGGAGATGTTTACAATGGAATTACCCTCTTCTCTGCTTTATTTCCCTCCATCAGACCCTTCACCAGCCCTCTATATTTGACTTGGTTATTTGGTTCATTGTTTGTCTCCCACACATCCTGGCATTTATGTGAGGGACGGACCGGTTTTGATCAGGTCACTGTTGTATCCCCAGTGCTTAGAATCCGGGGCTGGGGATGGGTGAGACAGGTGAGGCAGGTCCTGCAAGTGCAGGCTTAGATCCTCTCTGTGATTAAAATTTGGATGTTTTGTTCATTGTAGATACTTTTGCATGCATTTTTATTTTTAATGATATTGCATAAAAGTATTGGTTATCCTGATTTCTGAGTTGTTTTTATCATTCTCTTCAATTTTGCACTTGAGTTGAGTACCCCACTTGTCTTACCCTAGTCCCAGTTCTGCCCTAGAACAGTGCCTGTCACCTACCGATATTCAGTAAAGATTTGTAGAACGAATGATGCCCTATTACGTATCAGGACATTTCCTGGGTTCCCAGGGAAGTTTTCCAATGGGTATTCCAGGCTCTTTGGGTCTGAAGGAAGCCAGAGCCCCACACGGAACTGCTTTTATTTGGCTCCATAATCTGGGGATGGCTGAGTATTTCTGCTAGTGGTGAGCTAAAGAATAAGGGCGTGTCCCTTCCAGGATCTGATTGAGGAACCCATTAAAACTCAGACCTCTACGACTGCCTAAATGGGAGAACGGAATGCAAGAAATCCACGGGGCTCTGAAAACCTACATGGAATTTCATGCTGTCATTATAGAGCACTGCACCTCTCCCTCTCCTGGATGTGTCTTGCAATTAAAAGCCACATCGGTTTGTACTGACAATCGTTAGCGTAATGAGATCCGGCTGTATGTGCTACTAATCCCCTTCTCCGAGGTTGAGCACACCTGGGCTGAGCCAGTTCACGCTCTGCTGTGATACCCGAAGCTCCATTTCGATGAAATAGTGGATCTTGCCTCTACCTTTGGCTTTATTTCCCTCCAAAGCTGAGGCTCCATCGAAATGCATTTTTCTAATTAAGGCGGGAGTAAGAAATAACCTCCTATATAATTTAAAATGGTAAAATCATCGATACCTTTTCCAGCCTCAGCTTTAAATCTTAGCCACCAATGACTCCCCTATTAACGGGCCTAATTAAATCCATTTTTCAGGACATCTTTGGCAAATTCCATTTTAGTAAAACTGTAGGAAGCTCAGTTTGATGTGTCTCTGCTTCCCAGGACTCTCCTATGAAAATGAGGACGGGGTGGATGCTTATCTCTATGTCTCATATTCATTGATTCACTCGACAAATATTTACTGAGCACCTACTATGTGCATTGGCACTGAACTAGAAGAGGAGGAAGGAGAAGTGAAAAGATAATACATTTCCTATCCTAATGGCCAAAAGGGAATGGGGCTCATTCATTCATTCATTCATTCAACAAACATGTATTGAGTCTACCAACAGTCTACTAACTGTGCTAAGCCCTGGTGTTGGGGTGATGAGGTGCTGCAGACAGTTCATACTCAATGTGGTAAATGTTCTGATAGGCTAAAGCAGAGGGGACTGTGAGAGTTCGGAGGACATCTCCTAGCTCAGACTGGGAAGCTGGGGGTCAGGAAGCTTCCCCAGAGCTGAGCTTTAAGGGATAAGTAGGTGTCAGCCATGTGAAGCAAAGAGACAGGAAGGTGTTGCAGGAGCAGGGGTGGATGGGCACGAGGCATGGGAGAACGTGGGATGTGTGGGGAATTTTAAGCCGTTCACTGTGGTTAGGGCACTGTGGTTAGGTCTGGGCCCTCTCAGCTCTGGGGGCACATTGGAATCACGTGGGGCCTTTGAAAAATACCAGTACCTGCACCTCACCCTTGAGTGTGTCACTCATAGTTTCTGGGGGTGCAGGTCAAGGCTTTGGTATTTTTTTTAAGCTCTCCAGGTGGTGCTAGTGTTCAGCCAGGGTTGGGAGTCACTAGGCTAAAGCATGCAAAGTGGTGGGAGGTGAAGTTGGAGAGGTAGGTAGGGGCCATATCCTGGAGGGAGGTGGAAACCTGTGAAGGTGTTTGAGCCTTACCTGAGGGTGCTGACATCATGGAAGGGTTGAAGGCAAGGGAAGAAGGGGGGGTTCATATTACACTTCAGAAGGAATTACTCTGCCAGCAGTGTAGGTGATGGGTGGGATGGGAGTCACTGGAGCCAGAGAAACTAGTAAAGAGGTTATTACAGTGACCTGAGCAAGAGATGATGTGGTCTGGACCTAGGGTCATGACCGTGGGGATGGAGAAGGGAGATATTCAGGAGGGGCAAGGTTGACAGGACTGGGTGGTGAATCGTGCATCCTGGGTGAAGTAGGGGAGTCAGTTTAGGATGGCTCCAAGAAGCTTGGGTGACTGGGGGGATATTTGTGACATTAATTAGGGAGGGGCAAAGAAAGGATGATTTGGGTTCAGGACATTTTGGGGGATTTGTAGATATTTTTGCATTCAGAAAGTTAGATTGGCAGTTAGAGTTGAGGTCTGACACTTGGAACTGTGCTCTATGTGTACAGAGCAATTGGGAAGTCAACTGTTACTCTTACTTGGCAGTAGCAACCAAGGAGAGTGTGTAACCTCAGAATAAGAGAAGAAGGCCAAGGGTGGTGGAGTCTTTAGGAATCTCAATGTTTAGAAGGGAGTTGAAGCTTCGAGGAGCTGAGAAAGAACTTGATGGGGAATGGCAGAGAGGAGGTAGGAAGAAAGCAGAGAGGGTGATGTCATGAAGCCAAGAAGGAGAGAGTTCTCAGAAAAGAGTGGGGCAACACATTGAAAGTTGTACTGGAGCCAAATAAAATGGAAGGCAGTTCTATACATTCAGGAAAGAACAGTTTTGATGAGACACGAGCTGGGAACCAGACTGTGGTGGGTTGCGGATTAAATGGCAGAGAGATGAGTATAAATACATGCTGGTCCAAGACAGAGAAGCAAGAGATCAGGTGGTACCCAGAGGAGATGTTGGATTGAGCAAACCCAAGACAGAATTAAGTGCAAGAAGTTTATTTTGGAGGTGATCCCAGGAAACACCAGTAGAGGAGTGAAGAAGTGAGACATGAAAGGTAAGAAAGTCAATGAAGTGTGTGCTCAGTGAGCGAGTAATCACTGAGGGAAAATGGAGCTTAATCTCACTGGGTAACTCTGGAAGACAGTACAGACATGCACCTGAGTTATTGTCCATGAGCGGCGAGGGAGCTGGGGTATTTATCCACCAGTTCCCACCAGTCTTTGGTTGAAGGCTGAACCTCAGGGGTTGAAGAAGCATGAGTTCCCAGGCACTTAGCTTGCCAGGTGCATGGGGAGCGTGGGCTCTGGCAACCAGATAAAGTCCTCAGGCGAAATGACAAAGGTGATGGCAATTGGACATTGGATCAACTTAATGCCAACAGTAAAAACTGAGGGGTATGGATAGGGTACTGAGAGCATCTGCTACTGGGGGGATTTCATTTTTCCAGACTGAAAATAGTTTGTCATGATTGAATGGTGAGGATGAGGGAGAAGTTGAAAATATAAGTAAGAATGGAGATCACTGGTGGAGAGTGGACCAGGAAGAGATGGAAGGGGTTGTGAATATGAATGTAAGTGGGGGGTTTGGTTGAAATGATAGGAGGTTGTGGTTGACAAGGAGGAGACTGGGATTCAGGCTCAAGCTTGAGCATGTCATGATCATGGATGTGGGTGACTGAAGCGGATGGAAAAGGAAGTCCATTGGAATGGGGAGGTTAAGGGCCAGGGAGGTAAAGAAGGGAACTGGTTCATTCACAGTTGATGTCGAAGTCCCCAAGGACTTGGGGTGGAGAGGAAGACTAAATCAGCTGCCAAAGTTATTAATGAGTATTAAAGGTCACCGTGGACCCTAGTCCCACTCACAGGGTAGGGTGAACCAGGGGGGTTTGTCAACCACTGGGTCCTGGAGCTGGAAGGAGCCATGTCGTTCAGAAGAACAGATCAGTCTGAAGAGGTCTTATCTAATGGGTGAGTCTGGCTGGAAGTTTTGGAAAGAAGTCAGAGGATAGAGATGAAAAGGTGGTACTGAGAGTCTCAAATCCAAGGGGTAAGCAGGAGGCCTTGGACAGGAACCAGGGTTAGGAACCAGGGAAGTCAAGAAGAGGTTGATAGCCAAGTTCAAGATTAGTTGAAGTACGTGGTTCCAGATGAAGGCTGTGGATAAGGAGAGGGAGTAGGAGTTCCTGATTCCTGGGGCAACATGTGTAGTCAAAGAGATGGACCAAAAGTAGAGGATGCTGACCCTGCTTAGCTCTTCTTTGTTCCCTGTTGCTTCCCGCCGAATCGCAGGGCTCCCGGGAATCTGGTTAGCTGACCACTGGTGAAAGGCAGTGAGTTCAAACTCTGGAGTCAGATCAACCTGGGAACAGAAGGAAGAAGCTGGAGAACCACATGACTCTGGTGCCACAAAAGCCAAGGGGAGGAAGAGTTTCAGAAAAAGGGTGTGAAACACAGTGCTGAGTATTGCTGAAACTCAGGCAAGGGAAGGAGTAAAATTTTTATGATTCTCTCATGTTCCTGATGAAGAACTTGGAGGACCAGACAGAGTAAATGCTCATATTATTCATACAGCAAGTTGGGGCACAGTCTCCTCTGCTGGTTAGCTATTGTTTTGTAAGAAGGAGCTCCAAAATGAAGACATGGCTGAAAGCTGTGAACACTTATTATTTCTTCCATCCGCAGTTCGGTTGTGTTGTTCTGCTGGTCTAGACCAGGTGTGGTTGATCTTGAGCAGACTCATTCATGGTCAGCTGGTAGGTTGGCCGGTCCAGAATGGCTTCAGCTGGGACAGCTTGGCGGTGTTCTCTGTGATCTAATCCTCCGGCAGGCTAGCCCATGGGTTATGGTCCAGGCAGAGGGAACAGCATGTGCAAAGACCCTGAGGTGAGAGCAAGCTTGGATGTTTGAGGAAGATAGAGGAGGCCAGCCTGCACGGACGGGGACGGGGTCAGTGGGAGATGAGATCAGGGAGCTAGTGCGGGGCGGGGGGGTGGGGGGAGTGGTATCATGAGCACCTTGTAGACCACTGTAAGGACTTTGGTTTTTTTTACTTTTATTATTATCATGAGACTTGTTTTCTGCCCTGCTACCCTGGCTGACTCCAGTGTCTTCCACTCCACGAAAGAGGTTTTGCATTTCATCTGGCTGCGTTGTTGGGGACTCTGCTTCTCCCCTCCCCATGCTGAGACGTCCTACACCTTGGCCCCACTGCATGATGCAAGACAGCTCAGTGTCATAGGTCCAGAAATCACACCACTCTTGCTCCTAAAATCCCCGTCCTCCAGGACAGGAGGTTATGACCGGCAGGTGACCTCTGGCCTGCTGCCTGTTCTTCTAAATAAAATTTGATTGGAACGCAGCCATGCCCATTCATCCACCTGTTGTCCGTAGCCACCTCTGTGCTACCATGATAGAGCCTGAGCCTTGTGAAGAGCTGTGGGGCCCGCAAAGCCTAAAATATTTATTGTCTGCTCCTTCGGAGATAAAGTTAAACCTTCTGGAACTTAAGAGGGAATGCCTTCAATTCTCTCCTGCTTTGAAGGTGGGGGAAGTTCAGGTCGGTGGACTCACCTAAGGGCAGTGGAGGGTGTGAGTGCCTTCCAGCATCTTGCCCCTGTCCTCCCTGCCTCCCTGGGCTGACCTGCAGCCCCTGCTCCCGCACAGAGCGGTGCTTCTCTTGTCTTCGTCTGCTCCGGCTGCTGTAGCAAAATACCGTAGACTGGGCGGCTTCCACACACAGATTCATTTCTCCCAGTTTTGGCAGCTGGGAAGTCCAAGTTCAAGGTGGCAGCATGGTCAGGTTCCCGGGGAGGCTCTCTTCCTGGCTGGCAGACGGACGCCTTCTCACAGAGTCCTCACATGGTGGAGAGAGAGAAAGAGCGAGGGGGAGAGAGTGAGAGCACATGCTCTGGGGGCTTCCTCTTCTTATAAAGACACCGAAGTCATTAGGGGGTCCCCATCTTCATGACCCCATCTAGCCTAATGACCTTCCAAAGGCCCCGCTTTCCAATACCATCACATTAGGGCTTAGGGCTTTGATGCATGAATTTGGGGGGGCACAAACATTCCATCCATCACACTGAACATCTATTCTCTTTGTCCCTGTGCCCTCTCTTGGAGCTAATGGGGGCTAGCAGGGCAGGGAGGGAGTTAGGCACACCTGCATTCATGTCCCCTGTAATCGGAGCGGGGGGGAATCCCAGAACCCCAGCGGAAGAGCTCATGGTAATCCTCCCCTCTGTGGGGTGCTGGGAGGCCTCAGGGAGTGTCGCTTGGACAGGGCTTAGCAGTGGTTGTCAAAGAGTAAGTGCTCCGCTTTAAAATGGATCTTTAGAACAAATGTTAGGAGACCACCTTTCTCCCCTTTGCAGGAAGACAAGAAAAGTCCGTGGCAAGCAGAGCAGGTGGCATCAGCAAATCCATATTCATCCCCCATCTCAATAATTTCTGCAACTCTGGGCAGGATACCCAAGTTCAGAAAAGCGGGGGGTGGGGGGGTGGGGGGTGGAAATCAATAACTCCGAGCTTGCAGCCAATAAAATCTCAGGAATAGCAATTTCATCTGTACCATGCCCACCGGGATCACTAACAGTGTACTCAACACGAGGGTGGTGAGGAGTTTGGGGTAAGGGAGGCTCGTAAAAACACCTGATGCAGATATTAATGATTTAATCTGCTAACATGGCGTGGCTGCCTCCGAGAATCCTATTCGTCAGCATCCAGGAACCCATCAGGAGGAGGCTGGGTGAAGAGCACCGGGGATAGCGCACGGGGATGTGGTACGAATGAAGATGAATCGCGGAGCACAGTATTGATTTGCCTTGCCTGGAACGGCCGCTATCTGTTTGGAAATACGGAAAGCAAATTAATGAATAAATGAGCTGGCTCGGTGAACTGCGCCCCGCTGGGAGCCCCGGTGGTTAAGCCACAAATGCCAGCAGGCTCTGATCAGAGACTGGGAAAGGCAGGGTTTGCCGAGAGGGAGAGCGTGGCTTGGTGTGGTGGCCCGAGAACCCGCACCCGGAAAGGCTTTGGAAAGCAGGGCCAGGTGTCCTGGGGTCAGACAGATTCTTGCTTGGATTTTGGCTCTGCTTCCTGCTAGCTATGGGGCCTCTGAAATCCATGCAATCTCTCTGAACTTGAGTTTCTTCCATTGGCAGAAAGGGGGCAGAAGGGGACCGATGGAGAATCACATGAAATCATGTATGTGCTATATTGGCTCTATCTCTTACATGCTGGGAGGTATTGGGCAAGTTTTCTGACCTCTCTGTGCTTCACATGTCCCTCCTATCATACGGAGATAGCAACACCTATCCCTGGAACACAGTGTTTTTATAGCTACTCAGCATTGGACAAATATTAAGCACTTACTATGTGCCAATTAGTGTGCCAGGTGCCTGGGGTAGGGCTCTGTACAAAACAGAGTGAGGGGCGCCTGGGTGGCTCGGTCTGTTAAGGGTCTGACTCTTGGTTTTGGCTCAGGTTGTTCTGTAAGATTTTATTTATTTATTTATTTGACAGAGAGAGACACAGCGAGAGAGGGAATAGAAGCAGGGGAGTGGGAGAGGGAGAAGCAGGCTCCCCGCAGAGCAGGGAGCCCGATGGGGGACTCGATCCCAGGACCCTGGGATCATGACCTGAGCCGAAGGCAGACGCTTAACCGACTGAGCCACCGAGGCGCCACTCGGCTCAGGTTGTGATCTAGGGGTCATGAGATTGAGCCCCATGTGGGGCTCCTCTCTCAGCACAGAGTCTGCTCGAGACTGTCTCTCCCTCTCCCTCTGCCCCTCCCCCCACTCTCGCTCTCAAATAAATAAATCTTTCAAAAAAACAAACAAAACAGAGTGACATCCCTTCTCTCATTGAATTTATTATTATTTTTCCCATGGCTACCCAAATGCTCCAGCTCCATTTATTGAAAAAACTGTTCCTCCTCCATTGAACTGCCTTTGCACCTTTGCCAAAAACCGGTTGGCCATACTTGTGTGTGGCTGTCTGTGGGTCTTCTGTTCTGTTCCACTGATCTCTGTCTGTCCCTCTCGCAGTCACACACTGTCTTCATTTCCGTAGAGTAAGTCTTGAAAGTGGGGAGTATAGTTCCTCCCACTTTGTTCTTTTACAAAATGTTCAAATCCTAGTTTCTTTGCCTTTCCATGTGCATTTTAGAATAAGCTTGCTTTTACCTACAAAAAAAGATCTTTCTGATAGGAGTTACGCTAAACCTGTACATCAACTTGGGGAGAATGGATATCTTTACTACGCTGAGTCTTCCAATTCATGAACACGGTATATTACTCCATTTGTTTAGATCTTCTTTTTTTTTTTTCTATTTATTTATTATTTTTTTGATGTAGTGTTCCATGATTCATTGTTTGCATATAACACCCAGTGCTCCATGCAGTACGTGCCCTCAATACCCATCACCAGGCTAACCCATCCCCCCACATCCCTCCCCTCTAGAACCCTCAGTTTGTTTCCCAGAGTCCACAGTCTCTCATGGTTCGTCTCCCCCTCTGATGTGCTATGGTGAGCGCTGTGAATTGTGTAAGACTTAGGAATCACAGACCTGTACCTCTGAAACAAATAATAGATCTTCTTTGATTTCTTTCATCAACATTTTGTAGTTTTCAGCATAGAACCCTTGTAATATTTTGCTTGATTTATGCCTAAGTGTTTCATTTTTTCTGGGTAATTGTAAATGGTATTTAATTTTAGATTCCACTTGTTCATTGCTAGTATATAGAAATGCAGAGGATCCTCGTGTGTAGCTCTTGTAACCTGTGACCTAGCTGAACTCACTTATCAGTTCTTGGCGGGGGTGTGTGTGTGTATGTGTGAATTCCTTGGAAATTTCCACATGGATAATCATGTCATCTGCAAATAGGGGGTTAGTTTCATTGCCTCCTTTCTAATCTATCTGCTGGAATTTGTTATTATTACATCAGAAATCCTACATCCAAATGCCTGAAAGGGCCCATGTGGCAGACACTGTGGCAAATGGGAGTCCATGCCAGTCAAGAGGGGCTGCTAGTCCCCGGCTATGCGGGTCCAGATCTCTAGATTGTGTTGAAAGAGATTTTGTTGTTAGATTTTCTGGTATTTAAATGTTGGTAAGTTATTCAAATATTTAAACACCTGTCAGGCCAAACAAAACACATCTGTGGGCTGGAGTGAGTTTGCACCCGTTTGCAACCTGGCACAAAATGGGTGTTCTGTAAACAGAAGCACCTGCTCCTGCCGCCTGATGTCTCAGGTGGGCAGTGCTCAAGGGATGTGTCAGGCAGCACCTGCGGCTGATCGGCCCCAGATTTCCGGGATGGACGAGAAGGCCTATAGGAAAGCGGCATCTGAAGGTTATCTCTGGGATTCTCGTGGCTTGGAACCACCAGGCTGGATGCTTCACTTTCTCTCTGGCAGCAGTATAGCTGCGCCTCTGGTGGGTGAGCTGGGGGATGGGGCTGCGGACTAATCCACCACGAGGCCTGATGGCTACAGGGGTGGAGTCAGGACTGGACCAGACAACCCTGGGGAAAACTACAGAAAGTGGCTGGGTTGTCAGGGGGCAAAATGGGAGACGGGGTAGGAGGGGATGAGTGAGTGCTGAGCATCTGTAATATGCTGGAGATAATAAGGTTGGTCCTTCTCTCTGTCCTTCCCTCCCTCCGGCCCTCCTTCCTTCTATCCTGCCTTCCTTCCTTCCATGCAACATGCATTTATCCGGGGCCCACTCTATGCCAGGCCCTGGGCTAGGCACATGTTTCCTATGTATTCCTTACATATTCCTACAAGATAGGTATCACCCCTCCATTTCACAAATGAGGGAAGTTTCAGAGAGGGTGAGTGACTTGCCTGGGGTCCCAGATCTGACTTCAAAGCTTGTGCTCTTTGCATCACATTCACCTTGCTGTCTCACCAAGGGCCCAATAGATGCTTCTAGTGTCTTCTGGCAGTCTGGTTCCCAGAGCTCCAGTGGGGGGCGAGGAATGCAGCAGGAGCAGAGTTCAGGTGGCTGCTGGGTCCATGAGTCAGGCCAACCACGAGATGACTTGTCTACAAAATGGCACGAGGCACCAGCAGGAGGAGAACCCGGGGCCACTGTCCTGTAACTCATCTACAAAGAGACAAGGAGGGATCAGGCAGTGCCCGACAGTCTTAACCCCAATCTCACTCATGGAGTGATTGGTAGCAAAGGAGGCTTGAGTACAGGGCTAAGGGAGGCTTTGTCTCGGATCCTGGATGGGAGATTTCACTCCAAAGCCCACCAGATGCGCTGAGCCGAGCTGCGGGGCCATGTTGCACCTCAAGCAGATTTGTCTCCGGTAGGGAAGGTTGGATCTTACAGATAAGCTTGGGACCTGCCACTGAGGCTCTCTGGGGAGAGACACCCTCCTCAGGCTCCTACCACTCCTTCTGATTTCTGTCTGCTTCCTCACGGGTAATCAAACAAACAGTAAGAACTGAAGGGAGGAGGATGGCTTGAGGGAGAGTCTGTTAATCAGGACTCTCTGGATTATAAGTGACAGAAGCTCCGATTTTAACTTATTAAGCACACACAAAAAAGGGGGGGGGGGCGGTATTCGTTGCTTTGCATAACCAAAAGCTCCAGGGCATGGAGTCTGTCTGCAGGCATAGCTGGATCTAGAAGCTCGAACAGTGTCTTCAGAATATGTTTCCATCTGTCATGTCTGCTTCCCTCTGTGCTGGCTTCTTCCTCTGGCTCCCTCATGGCCTCAGGGTGCCACCAGCCCTCATCCCGGCAGTCCGTGCTATAGAGACCATCCTTGGCCCAGAGGTTCCAACAAAGGCCCTAGAGATCGAGTCCTAGGGGCCTGGCTTTGCTCTATGCCTGTCTCTGAACCAATCACTGGCCAGGAGAGGCATGGAGTGAGGTGATTGGCTAGGCTGCGTCACGTGCTCCCTGTTGGCTTTGGTGGGAAAGAGTGGGGCCAGCCTCGGTTGAGCCACGCGAACTGGCAGGAGAGGGAGTGCTTCCACAAAGGGAAATGGACACAGTCTCTTCCCTCCTGGGGAATGTCATCAGAGGCTGGCCTCACAAGGGACTGAGAAGTTGAAAATGTTCAGTGATCTGGGGAGGGCTTGGCTTCTCGTCCCTTTGCTGCATACAGCCTATTTTATTTGTCCTGCTCTCTGCCTCTGTGCACACATCATCGCCTTGAAGATTCCTAGCTCATATCTCCATCCGCGGGATGAGCCCAGGTTGACAGGTGTGGAGTCCTGATCCCCGAGAGACTTGCAGAATGTCTGTTGGGGGCTGTCCAGCAGTCACCCACTCTTCTGGGAGCAGCGCTTTGATTTTCTGTTGGGGAATGCCTCCCCACCCCTGCCCCTGAGTCCATGCAGCTGAGGCAGGACTCTTCCCCTCCCCACGTGACCCAGGTGGGGTCAGTCACCACCTTCTAGCCCCTGGCCACTGTGATTCTGTTTTCCAGGATGGTCATATGAGCTAGATAAGGTCCTCACCTTGGAGCTTTTGCTAGGACTTTTGGGAGAGAGACATTCTCTTTGTGCTCAATTGCAAAGGTGGTAGGATTAGCCAAGCGGCACTAGAGGTCACCCATGACGCTGAAGAATAAAGTCAACCTAGGGGGAAGCAGAGTCAAAACAGAGTCTCAATAAATTGTTGTTTTTGAGCCTCTGGAGCCAGCTAAGCCTCGGCTCTTCTCTCCTAGGATTTTTGTTCCCATGAGCTCATACATTCCCATTTTGCTTCCGCCAGTTTGAGTAGGAGGTCTATCTTTTGCAACCAGGACTCTGTGGCATGCACAGAGAGGGTCCGAGTGATCCATTTTAGTTGGCTTGTGGCTGTGCCTATCAGGGTCCTGTGGTACAGCATGGCTGTGGGCAGAGGGGCAGTTTCCAGGGAAGAGACTTGTCGGCTGGCCCAGGTTTTCTGGTTTGGGGGATCATGAGTGGCTCAGGGCATAGCTGTGTTGAGAGGGCCAGGGAATGGCCCAGGAGGTGCCAGAAAGGGAGCCTGGACAGCTCCTCAGAGAGAAGCTTGGCTGGGTGGGTCAGGCCCGGATTTGGAGAGGCAGGGGCCCTGGGCATAAGCTGTCAGGGCCTCCTCCAGGCCCTTTTGGTGCTCTCCCTGGGGCAGCAAGGCTCCTTCTAGTTCTGTCCACTGTGAGACGGCATTTCCAGTGTGGTCAGGCTTGGGACCTCGACTGGAGATGTGCCTGCGGCTTGAGGACTCGAGGCATGGAGTGGGATGCCACAGCCCTAGGATCTGACACCTCCCCACAGACTCAGCGAGAAGCTCGGAGAACACTGGGTAGGTGGGCCACTGCATGCCGCCGCACCCCTATGGACACAGCCATGCACGTGAGAGCCCTGGAATTTGCCCAGCCCAGGTGCCATGTTGATGGACCCAGCCTGGTTTCCAGTGTGGTGGGGAGACAGCTTGGAGTCCGCCCTCAGAACACCCCATCACTGGCCAAGGAGTGCCACGAATAGCCTTTCATTCTTTCCCTTTCTCCTGCCTGGGTGTCCGTCTGGACAATCAGGAAAAGACAATTCAATGACAAAAAAAAAAATAATTGCGTTTGTCAAATGGGCTTGAAATGGTCCACAGGCTGTTTCTCTGTCAGCATAACAGACAAGGGTCTCAGAAAATGGACACTGTTGACTGTTGAGCTGTGTGGGTCATCTGCGATGCTTTTGGAGAGGTGGGGAGTGGAGGGTGGGGTGTGGAGGCGACAGACATGGCTCTCCAGACCTCTATGGGTGACTGTCTCTAGCTCTGTGGAGAGCGGACCACGTGCCAGGTGTGTGGAATAGCTTAGCTTTAACCTTCACATCCGGGTAAGGAAAGTGTGCGCAACTCCCATCTATCTCACAGCGGGGGAGACTGAGGGGCAGAGATGGGAGGTGATTTGCCTAAACGCAATGCAGCTGAAAGCCAAGCTTTCCCCTCTGGGCTGTGCAGACTCCGGGTCCTCTGAGGTGAATCCTGTGGCCCTAACTTGTGCCTTACGTCTGGGGATGCAAAGAGTGTGGTTAGTTAAGATGCCAGACTCTGGAGTTGGCCTTTTGGGTTTTGATACTTCCTGGCTTACCTCGGACAACCTGTTTTCTCATCTGTAAAATGGAGGAAAACCAATGTCCTTTCCTCCTAGAGTTGTTATGAGGATTCAGGCAGCTAATGTCTGGAAGACACACATATGACACAGCCACTTAGGTTTTGGTACCCTGGAGCAGGAGGGCCTGGTTGCTTGGGGGAAGGGACCCCCTGGAGAAGGAGAATAGTGAGGAGCAGGAGAGAGTAGCTGAGCGCTGAGGAGCATCCACAGGACGGTGGTGGATTAGTTTATTGTTCAGAAAATATTCCCACTCCGCTCCTCGATGTCAGGCTTCCTCAGAGGTTTGTTTGGGCTAATAGATTGTAAGCTACAGGGACCATGCAGGAGTTCTGAGCCCAGGCCTTAGGGAGAAGAATATGTTCTGCTTGCTACTCTGGGAGTGTCTACCTTCCGGCCTGGGAAAACTTTCCCCACATAGTCACTGCCCCTGGAGTTTGGGCCTCAATGAGATGCAAGGAGCAGAGCTTCTGTAGTCAACTTGCAGCCCTGTGAGTGAGAGAAGTGATGGTTTTAAGCTACTGATGTAGGTGAGGCTGGTTATTCAGAGCTCTATTAGTATGACTAACTGATACACGGAGACACAATGAAACCAGGGGATGTGTGATGTTGTCTGCTCAGCATCATTGGGTGGACTGCCCCTCTCCCGTTCTTGGTTCGAGGGGACACTGCATTAGCCTGTTAACTAGTGTTCCTGACTCCACCTTTGCCCCCCTACAGTCTATTTACCATCCAACAGAGGGCAGATCCTTTAAAACATAAGTGCAACGAGGACCCTCGTTGCTGATATTCCTCCTACGGCTTCCCCTGGTGCTGGGAATAAAATCCGAACTGCTCACCATGGTCTATAGGACCTCAAGTGATTTGGCCCCTGGCTCTAACTCCAAGACCTCATTTCCTTTGATAGTTCCCCAGTTCCTACGGCTTAGAAACAGTGGGGTGACCTAGGAGGAGGTGGAAAGGAGGAGGGGAAAGTCCTGGTGGTACTTTTCTGCCTGGGATCAGCTGGTTGACCACTTGTGAGGTTTAAGATGATCAGTTCACGATCAATTTAGCTCCCATCCCTGAGCTAGTTTCTTCATATCTTGCCATGGGAGCCCCCGCCCCCTTTATTCCTGTGCCTTAGCAACTCTTAAGCCCTGCCCCCACTTCCTTGGCCTGGGTATTCTCTAGGAGGAGGAGCCCAGTGGGTTCACTGTTGGGCGGTGATGGGCAGCATAGGGATTCGGGGTTGGACAATGGCGTCCCACTGCATCCATCAGCACGGGGTAATGAGCTGGGCCCAGAGAGGCCCCCTCCCATTCCCCTGGGGAACTCTGGGGCACATTGTCTCACCCAGGAGGGGGGGTCCTGGGCATGGCCCAGGGGTTCCAAGACTCATTTGAGTGATCTAGGGCAGGCATGATCTCATTGGGGAACAGTTCCTTCTTCTGTAAAATGGGTATGAGGAGAGGTGGGCTACACTGGATCAGTTTGTGACCTTTTTTTGAGCAATAATCCTCTAAGAGAATCTGATGCAAGATATGGACTGTTGCCCCAGGCATAGGCAGGTACACCTCTGTGGGTTGTTGTTATTTTATATATAACTTAGGAGGATGGGGACCTCCTGAAGGCTTTTTATGGACCACGGGTTAAGAACTTTTGGACGTCATGAGGAACAGCATTGTGACTCTAAGCAAGCTATCTGGAGCCAGTCTGCCCGGGATTGAATACCTCTCCAGCACTTACTAGCTGTGTGACCTTGGCCAAGTTACTTAACGTCTCTGTGCTTCCCTGTCCCGATATGTAAAAGGGAAGTGATGAGAGTACTTCCCACCCCACAGGGTTGCTGAGAGGAATAAAGGAGATTTTATGTATATGGCACACAGCCCAATATGCCTAATGGACCTTGTGAGTGCTCTCAGATCACGCGATCATTCAGGTGGGGCAAATCTAGGACCCAGAAGCTTCTCTCTTTTTGCCTCCTGCTGACACCCTTTCAGCTTCTCTCTCCCAGTATCAAGCCTGGCAGGAGATCTTGGTTCGAGGGTGGGTCTTACCGGAACAAATAATTCATGACTTACTGACTGCCTCCAGGCAGGCACCCCTCCTGCTCCAGCAAATGCGGCGGGGTGGGGGGGGCGGGCAAGAGGATGTGAGAGACCAGGTGAGCACGTCCCCTGCCTCCTTCCTTCACCTTCTCTTCCTGTTTCTGTTCTTCTTGCTGCTGTCCATCTGCCCCAAGGTCTCTGTCCGTCTGTCTGTCTGCTCTCAGTTGCTCCCTCCCTCCATGTCTCCCCGACTCGCCCCACCGCAAGCCAGCTAGTAATGAACCTGCTGACAGGTGGAGGCCCCCCCTTGGCCAGGCCTGTGCTGTGCGCTCTGCGTCATTGATTCTTTAAATCCTCATGACAGCCTTATGCAGTAGGTACTGGTTTTTATTCATTCACTGAGTCTTTATCAGACGCCGGGTGTGATGCCAGACTCTCATAGGTGTGGGTGGTCCCAACACTAACATAACGGACAAAAGACAGAGCCTGTAGGAGCTGGTCTTCTGGCCTCCGGATGAGGAAACTGCTCGGAGAGGTTACGTGATGTGTCATTAGTACGAGGCTGTGTCAAGCGTGGGTACACCATCTCTAGAATCAGACTCTGGGTAAGGTCTCAACCGCCACGTTAGACAGCCTCTCATAGAGCTCACAGCCCGGTCGAGAAGGAGATGATCAAATACGCAAAGTACGGTAAAGTAAATGCTAGAAGACGGGTGTGCCGGACAGAGTGGCAGCCCCTCCTGCCCCCCACCCCACCAGGACATCCATATTCCAATCCTGCAAACACATTACTTCACTTGGCATGAGGGCAAGTGTGATTAAGCTGAGGACCTTGAGATGGGGAGATTATCCTGAGGATTTGGGCAGGCCTGGTGCAATCACAGGGTCCTTCCAGGGGGAGGCGGGACGGTGGGAGGCAGAGTTAGGGATGATGTGTTGACTGCTGATGGAACCAGGGGTGAGAGAGAGAGGTGCTGGAAGCTGCTACACCGCCAGAAGCCAGTGAGAGCAGGTGGACTCTAGAAACTTCAAAGGCAGGGACTCGGAGGAAGCAGACTCTCCTGTCCGAGAGTGCAAGCCTGCTGATGCCATGACATCAGCCCGATGAGACCCATGTTAGTTAGCTTTGACCTCCAGGGCCGAAGGTAAGACATTTGTGTTGTTTTAAGCCGCTAAATTTGTGCTGAATTTTTACCGCAGTAACAGGACAGTGAGGTCACTGGCGGGCCTGTCGTGCTGGGCACTACGAAAAAGGGCACTGTGGCATTTCACTAGAAGCAGCAAGCGAAAGCCAGGGACACCTAATGCTTCGATCAGCACCACGTTCCCAGGCACATTTCCCACTTGCCATGTTCCCGAAGGCGAGAATGCTGCCCAGGGTTCCGTCAGGAGGTAACAGGGACCTGCTGTAACAGTCACATGCTCATTTCCTCCTGAACCCTCACTCTGTTCTCTCCGTCCAGACTTTCATAACAGCCTGTCCAAGGCAATATGGGCTCTCTCCAACACACCCTGTAAGGCCCACTCAGCACCTGCCTCTGCCTTGTCCCCAGCGCCGGCCCCCCATTTCCACACACCTGTTACAGCAGAGCTTCACTCCCAGGTACCCAAGTCTGCGTCACCTATTAATGGCCGCAGAACAAATTCCCCATGCCCCCCACCCAACATGGAGGCTTCAAACAACAATCGTCTTCGTTTGTGGGTCAGGAATCGGCATCCCCTAGCTGAGGCTGCCTCCCAAGGCTGCACCTCCAGGATCCCCGTCTGAGCTCCTTCATGTCTCCGCTGACTGCCAGTGGGGGAGCCTCGGGTCCTTGTCACGCAGGTGTCCCCTTAGGGCAGCCAGAGCTCCGGAGGTGGAAATAGTCCAAGCTGTGGTGACCGAATCTCAGAAGTGCCGTCCCAGTACTTTTTCCATCTCCTGTTTGGTAGAAGCTGGTCCCCAGGCCCGGCCCACTCTCAGGCTGCCACACAACGGCATGAGCCCCACGCAGTAGGGGGTCACCGGGAGCCACCTCAGGCTCTTGTATCCCCAGAGGCATGCCGCGGTGCTGGGGACCACCACTGGTGAGAGACTGAGGGGGTGCTGTGTCTGTCCATTTGCCCGGGTTACAGATGGGGAAACCGAGGCACAGAAAGGCTGAATAATATGCCCGAAGTCACTCGGCTCCTAAGAAGTGGCAGAACCAGGCTTGGGACCAGGCTTCCTGGCTCCGGAGCCCCCACTTGTAACCCTCAGACTCCTCACTCTGTCGGGCCAGGGGGCGCCCCTGCTGCCAGCGTGCTTTGCTAGTAGTCTGCTTCCTTCTCTTCATCCTCCACCTGCTTCTCTTAAATCTTCTGCCCACTTCGGTCCGTCAGCTGGGCTTCCCCACACCTTCCACCACACTTGTGATGTCACCCTGTGTCTCTTCCTCCTGGTCACTGTCCTCTGCTTCTTTCACCTCTGCCTCCGTCTCCCCATCTATCCCGACCTAGCTCATCTGTCTTGACATCTCATCTGGTCCTAGTCTCCCCATCTGCCTCTGTGTGTCTGGTGTGTCTGTGGCTCTCTCTGTCGCCATGTCAGCCTTGGGCTTTGTCCGTGGGTCTGTCTCCTTATTCCCACTACCGTCTGTCTATCTGTCCCGTGTCCCTGTCTCCCTGTCTCTCTTTGAGCCCGTTGCTTCGTTTTCCCCTCTGCCCTGTCCCTCTGTGTGTCTGTCTTTCCCTCTGAGTGGGTCTGTGTGTTTCTCTCTGCATTCTTCTGGATGCTGTCCATCTCCCTCCTTCTCAGGCCACAGTGAGCCACTTCTAGGTGGATCCAGTCTGGGAGGCCGTTTGGATTATTTACGATGCTATCACTTATTAATCAGTATCTTTATAATAACATCAAAACAACAGGCTCCGAGCCCCGACCCACTGGCGGGCAGCGACCTATCAGCCTCGTCCTCCTGCCACGCAGACGGATGGCACCTCCCCACTTCTATTCATCAGGCTTCGATACGCATCTTCTTTGGAGACTGTCGGCTCCAATGTTACAATCACAGCAATATTAAAATAACAACTTAAAACCAATCATTTTTATGGGGACACACACAGTATAAAAAGACCTGCCTATCTGAGGACACATATAACATCAGCAGCTACTGTCCCATAAAGCTGTCAGTTAGAGAAACATCTCGGGGAGTCCTTGAACACCATCACCCAAGTTTAACGAGAGAGAGAGAGAGAGAGAGACAGAAAGAGAGAGAAAGGAGAGAGGAAAGAGAGGAGAGAGAGAGCTTTGCAAATCATTTCTCATAGAGGTCTAGGGGAAAAAATGTGAGCGATTGATTCCATGGGGAGCCAGCGGATTTAGTTAAATGGCTCAGACCTGGCCCCAAGTGGCACTTGACATATGTCTCCTGAAATGATGGAGTAGGCTTAGAAAGGGGCAGGGCCAAGGGGGTGCCCAGCATGCATGGCTTGACCCGCTTCTAGGTTCAATTTCCCTGAATCAGACCCTTGGATGAAGTTTTGTGTGTTAAGATTTTTTATTAGGAAGCATTCCCAGGGAAAATCAGTAGGGGAGTGAAGGAGTGACACAGAAGGGAAGAAGGCCAGGGCAAAGGTGACGTCAGGCAAGGCGGTCCCCACGCAGTGGACCTTGGGCTTGGTGCCACAGGGGGGCCCCTGAGACATGCCGGTGACCCCTCCTCATCGGAGCTGGACTGGGAAAGGCAGCCGGGCTATATATTCTCCCACAAGATTCATTGGTTAAGGGCTTCCGAGGGGCAGGTGGGATACAAGCCCCCAGCCGCTCCTGGCTCTTCCCACACACAAGCAGTGGTTCCGGCCGCCGGGGAAGGTGGGCCTCCTGAGAAGACGGGCAAGTGCTGTCTGGTGGGGTAAAGCATATTGGCAGCCGGGGTGCCTGGGACTGGGGAAGGCAGCAGAAAGCGGACATGCAGAGGGTTGATGGGGCCCTGGCCAGTGCTTGCCCCCAGTGGCAACATGGGTCTCTGCTGCTTTAGCTCTGCTTGGGATTGAGGTGGAGGTGGACAGGGCTGGGATTCCCTGGGCTGATGGACCCCCAACTGTAGTCACAGCGGAGTAGTGTCTTTTTTTTTCTTTTCAAGATTTTATTTATTTGTTGGAGAGAGAGCACAAGCATGAGCGGCAGGCAGAGGGAGAAGCAGGCTCCCTGCTGAGCAAGGAGCCTGATGTGGGGCTCCATCCCAGGACCCCAGGATCATGACCTGAGCAGAATGAAGGCAGTCGCTTAACCGAATGAGCCACCCAGGTGTCCCAGGGGAGGAGTTTTTTTTTTTTTTTTTACCTCCGAAGAACTGGGTTTCCTGGTTCCCCTGAGGCTCCTGGGTGAGTGATAGACTTTTTGAGATACAAACCCTCATGAAGAAAAGTTCACCACCAGGCATTCTGCGAGAGGACCAGCTTGCTTGCTTTCTTTCCTTCTTTCCTTCCTTCCTTCCTTCCTTCCTTCCTCCCTCCCTCCCTCCCTCTTTCTCTTTCTTTCTTTCTTTCTTTCTTTCTTTCTTTCTTTCTTTCTTTCTTTCTTTCTTTCTTTCTTTCTTTCTTTCTTTCTTTCCTCCCTCCCTCCCTCCCTCCCTCCCTCCCTCTTTCTTTCGATTTTATTTTATTTTATTTTATTTATTTGAGAGAGAGAGCGAGAGCATGAGCACTGGGAGGGGCAGAGGGAGAAGCAGGCTCCCTACTGAGCAGGACGCCTGATGCAAGGCTGGATCCCAGGACCCTGGGATCACGACCTGAGCCTAAGGAAGACGCTTAACTGACTGAGCCACCTAGGAGCCTGAGGATCAGCTCTTTGGAGATGAAATGAAGCAGGCATAAGTCTTGGGCTCAAGCCAATGGACAGACAATGGAACCAAAGGCCTAGTTGAACAGTAGCAAACACAAGCAAAACCCTGACCTGTAAGACAGGGGGTGGGAGTGGGAGCAGCTTTGACCAGGTCACGGTTATTCTCCATGGCGCCTTTGTGTAAATTAGAGCAAGTGCCCCCTGCTGGGTGGATGTGGCACTGCCAGCGCTTGGCTTGGCATGTCCAAAGGCAACTTTCTTAACAGAAAAGATGTCTTTTGGGATGGATTCAGCTAAGTGCCAGAGCACAGGGTTTGGTGAGGTGAGGGAGAGGTGGATTTCAGCCCTCATTCACCCCTTCGGTTGGGTGCCATTGTGCAGTGTGCACACTGTACAACTGTACATGACAGCCCTGAGCCTTTAGCTGACTGTGTGCTCAGCATTACTAGCAAGAAAATGCAGATTGTGCATTTCATGAAGGCAAAGGGTAGGTCAGGACTATTTACCACTGGTAAATAGTGTCTCCTGGCACTAAATATAGTGTTTGGTACAGAGCAGGCTTTCAAAAATGCTTGTTGAAGAAATGGATGAGTGGATTTTAAATGTCTCATAGATTGACTGACATACCACAGTCAATAAGTGTTTGCCAAGCAAATGAATGACTACTCCTGTCAGGAGTCTTCTGTGAACTTCTGTGGCACCATAGAAGGAGAGACAGTAGAGCATACAAGCTTGAACAAGCCTATTTGGATTAAATCCCAGTCTTCCACTGATTAGCTGTGTGATCTTGGGCAAGTTACTGCTACTCTCTGTGCCTCTGTTTCATCTTCTGTAAAATGGGGCTAATTAAGGGGACTTACTGTCAGAGGGCTCTTATGTGGATCAAAAGAGTTAATACATGAAACGGTTGGCAGCCAGGAACACCTCGATAAATGTTAGCTACTTATTGTTATCATCATCATCAGAGGTGACAGGTCCCCAATGCTCTGTGCTGGTCAGACCTCCTGGAGAGCTGGGTTCCCTTCTGGGTGTCATAGTCTAAAAGAGACATTGACAGCTGTCTTGACCATGAGCACCCCACCAAACTTCCCTATAAATAATGGTTGAATGAATAAAGTGTATCCCACAAAAATTGTTCAGAGTAGGGGTAATTTAGTATGGATAATATAATTTTTAGTATATTTAGTATATGATCTTTAGTTCATTTGTTTTCTTTCCAGTCTATGCACTTTGGCATAAACTTTTTGTCTTGAATACATCACTAATTAAAGAAGCCCCGCTTTGTCCCACCCCACCCCACAGCCCCTCAGTGATTGGAGGGGAGAGACCCACAGTCCCAGGAATGAGTTCTCATTGAATTTACCCAATCTGTATGAGTCATTCCTCCAGGGATTGGTTCAGAGATGGACATGTGACCTGTTTTGGACCAATGAGAAGAGAGAGTGTTGGCTGGAGGGTTCTGGGAGGAGCTACCTGGAGATGCACGCTTGCCTGCCCCTTGCAAGAGGAAGGCCCTGGAAGCCTCCGACAGCCGCCTTGTCTCCATGGAAGGCTCCAGCTGTGGTTTGGAGCAGCCCCCATTGAAGGCAGGGAGGGCGGGTGGACCATGTGGGGTGACGCTGTTGAGCTCCTGGGCCAGCCAGCTCTGAAGCAGCTCTCCCTCTGGCCCTGTCCGTCACCTGAACCAGTGAAGCCCTTTTGAGGTTTTAGCTCACTCGATTCGGGTTTTCTCTTATCTGCTGGAGGATAGATGGTTCCTGGCTGCTACCCTGGCTCTTCATGTATTCTTTTTCCAGTCTGTTCCGTATGGTATGAACCTTGTACCTTGAATTCAGCAGGGCTCAGTGTTTTGAAGTTTTAAAGCCTCGCTCATTTCTTGCATCTCATTTCTTCCTCGGAGCCCCCTGTCCCCTGAGTCAATACGTGTGTGACTCAGTAGCAGCAGGGAGACAAAGGGCTCCAGAAAACAGAGGGGAAGAGCATGGGTTCAGATCTTAAAATAGTAGCTGCCACACTGTGTGAGGCAGGGTACCAAGAGTTTCACCTATGTGCTTGATGTTCACTTTTCCAGCCCCATGACAAGTTACCGTGATTGTTTCCATTTGCAGGTGAGGAAACCGAGCCCCCGGCTTGTCTGTCACCCACTCAGAGTCACACACCTGATAAGTAGCCTCATTTTGTGTTAAACCCACAGAGCTGATGGGCCCTAATCGGTGGCTGTGCCCCAGCCTGGGAGAGAGCCGTGGCTAAGAAGCAGTCCAGGCCCTGAAGATCCATATGGGAATTGCACACAGAGTAATTTTATAGACAATTAAATCTGTAAAGATTGGCCAGTATGTGTACTTAAAGCTGTGTGCAGAGGTAATTGCCAAGTTTCCTTCCATCTGCCGAAGAGATTTTAAACAAAGGGGGATGGTCTAGCAGGCTGAACACTTAGCAGACCAATTAGTGCAAGGGAGAGTGGGGCTGGGCTCCCAGGAGGTGGCATGGAGAGGGGACAAGGCTGGGGGTGACCTGCCCCACGGACCCTCTCTCTCAGGAGTCTGCGTGCCCGAAGCAGCTGGGGCCTTGCAGTCCGACTGCCCTGGACTGGCCAGTGCCTGCCGTCCCACTCACCGGCTGTGGGACTCCAGATGGGCACAACCTCCTTCTGAGCCTCAGTTACCCCATCTGTGCAATGGGGACAAGACATCTACCACGTGGCGTTGCTGCCAGGATTAGATGGGATCATGTCCAAACTGTCCTGCTGTGCCACGTTGTCCAGAACCTTTGTTGTCTGTTTTCCTACCAGCCCAACCTGGGGGTTTGTGGATAACAGTTGGGAAATCTGCCAGAACTGAACTCAGTATTCATGGAGTTTTCCAGCAGCCTCGAACACTTGGGGCCAATCTTGCCTAAGCCTTCGGGTGACCTTCTCTGAGTGATATGGTGGAAAGTGATCTGGTATGACATTACTTAGAATCATCCACTCACTTGGCCAATAGTTTTCGTTACTTCACGTCCTTGTCCTTATGTTGTACCCTATCAGTTACGTATTGTCATTGTAATGCCACGTAACAACCCAACCCAAAGCTCGCGACTTAAAACAACAACCCGTTATGGTTCCTCACGAGTCTACGGGTCAGTCAGGTAGGTTGGCTGTTCTGGGCTGGGGCGGCTGCTCACGCATCTCCAGTCAGCTGATGGATCAGCTGGGGTCTGGCTGATCTAGGATGGCCTTAGCTAGCCTGGACATGTTCTCATGGCAGAAGCAGAGCGGCAAGAGAGGGAACCCAAATGCACAAGCACTTTCAAAAATCTCAGCTTGTGCCGAGTTTGCTGGAATCCTCTTGGCCAAAGCAAGTCCAGTGGTCAGTCCCAGAGTCTGGTGGGAGGGCAGTGCCAAAGGGCATGGATAGAAGGAGGCAGGAATAACTGGGGTCAAGACCACAATCTGTCCACTGCATACCCTCCTGGAGACCCGACCGTGGGATCTCCAACTTTCCCCTCTGACTTTTCATTGTACAGGCAAAGAGAAGAACCCACCGATACTCTTGGAATGATGGTGCTATAATCTCATGGTCTCCAGTCTCAGCTGCATCCTCTGTGTTTCCTAGAAACCCCCAATGAGCTCTTTACCCTCCCATTTCCCCCGTAACAGACGACACCTCCCTCCCTCTTAGCAGATGATCTGATCTCCTAGCTCATAGAGATGATAGAAACTGCCAGAAGGGTCTTTGAACTTCCTACATCCTTTCGTTCATTTGTCCTTGATTTATTTTTTTAATTGAGCACCTACTGTGTTCCCGGCACTGTGTTAGATGCTGCTGCTCAGTGATGAGTGGGACGGAGTCCTTGACCCCATGGAGCTTGTGTGTGAACGGAGGGAGCCATAATGAACAAGCGAGCAAGTGAATCCATTTACACGGTGATTCAGGCAGTGCTGAATGCTGGAAAGACAGTGGAACTGGGAAGAGGGATAGGCATGCCTGGTTGTATACACGCGTGTGCTCACTCCGGGAAGGCCATTTACGGAGATGTGACTGTGAAGGTGAGCTCTGAACGCCACCAAAAGGCCAGCCTTGAGGAGGGCTGGGGAAGGGTGTTCTCAGGGAGGAAGCAGCCAGTGCAGAGCCCCTGGGGCTGGAATAAAGGGGGCCCATGTGACCGGAGCACAGTCTGTGAGGAGAGTGGGGGAGAGGAGATCAGAGGGGCAGGGGCAGATCGCGCCGTGCCTTGAAGGCTGTAGTGAGCACTCTGGGTTTTCTCTAAGGGCAGTGGAGGGTTTTGACTAGGCAAGTCCCATGATCTAGTTGATAATTCTATAAGGGCACGCTGGCTACTGCGTGGAGAATGAGCTTGCCTCTGCCTGTACCCACTCCTCCATGCTTTCTTCCTCATGATGTCCTTTGGGCTGTCCCCTGCACTCCAGCCGGGCTCTGGATGCATCCCCTCCCCCTTGCAGGCCTCTACTCCTGGAGGATCTCTTCTTGGGTCTGGTCAGTCCCCTCCACTCTCTCTGTTGGTTCCTCCTCATTGGTTACTAGAGTGTGCATGTGTGTGTGTGCCTTTGTTTATGTATCATCTTTTTCCATTTAAATAATATGTATTTTTAGACAGGTAATATATCTCTGGGGGACCTCTTCCTACACCCATGCCTTTTGCCAGGCACCTCGGAAGCTCCTCGCACTGGGGATGGAGCGTGCGTCTCTGCCCTTTGATTCTGGGGCTCGCTTTGGCAGAAGTGACAGCATGTCACGTCTGAGCCTAATGCTCCTCAGCCATCACCATGCCCAGGGAGCCAGGAGCCAGAGACGTGAGGAGCAGACCCAGCCCACCACCCACATCCAACCTGTAGCCCACAGCCCAGCCGGGCAAAGCTCAGTCTGAGATTCTGTGGCCTTTGACTTTACAGCAATAGTTGATCAATACAGAGATAGAAGCAGAAGGTTCAAAAGTGTGAGTCCCCCCTCTTACCCTGTCATTACAACCCAGTTTTCAAACTTGCTAGTTGCAGTGTAGGGCTCCAGAGAATCTTACTCACACAAGTCCATATGGATGTGGTCCCATTACACAGTGTTGGGTATCTTCCTTTTCTTTACCTTATGTATCTTGGAGATCATTTCATATCAACACACAAAGAAGTTCCCAGCCCTTTTAGAGCCATATGGCATTAGGTTGGATGGATTTTCCATAGTCGATGTGAGCAGTCCCCTCCCGATGGACACTTGCGTTGTCCAATCTTCTACAGTTTTGGAGGAGGCTGCAGGGCATACCTTGGGGCATACGCATCATTTCTCGCATGTGCCAGCATATCTGTGGTGTACATTCCCGGAAGCAGAATTGCTTGGAGCATGTGCACTTACAATGCTTCTGGCTGGAGCCACATTGGTCTTCATAGGGCAAGTCTGGTCTTCTCTCAGGGATCCTCAAGTCTTTCCATCTTAAACCAAACAAAGCATAGGAATCAAACAGCAATAACAAGAGGTCTCAAACTACCCTGTCACCACTTTTTCCTTCAACTTTGCCCGGTCACTTTTACTTCTGGACAAGGGGTCTACTTTCTCTCTGATTTGTTCTCATGACAGCCTGTCTGCTTTTACCTCCGCCATCTTGTTTCTCTTTCAAAGATTATGTGGACAGTCATTGGGCACAGTTCAGCATTCACTGAAAGCCACTGAATGCTGAAAGCCACTCCCTCCTCCTTGAATGCTCTCTTGTCTCTCGCCCTGGAGGATATTAGGAATTCCTCCAGTGGCCCCCACAGGAAACAAAAAACACTGACATACTCCATAGGAGGGTTTAGAGAGGCCATTGAGTGGTCTTGATTGCTGTCAACACTTCATTCACAAGTCAGCCAAGTTGTTTGGATGGTGTATTGGGGAAATAGTTTGAATATTCCAGCAGAATGAGACTAATGGATAATAAGATGGGGTTTCTCTTGGAATGGTGTTGAATCCCTGGGTTGAATCTGAGGTCCGAAGTGTGGCCCAGACCAGCGTTTCTTAAACTTTGATGTGCACAGTCACTTGGGAATCTTGTTTAAAATGCAGATTCTGCTTGACTAGCTCTGGGGTGGGGCCTGGATTCTGCATTTCTAACAAGATCTCAGCACCATACTTTGAGTGCGTGTCAGTCTGAACGGTATTGGTTGGAGAAAGCTGTGTTGGAAATAAGTAAAGGGACTGTTTCTGTCTGTGACTCTTGATGGCAGTTTTAGTCTCAGGGCTAATTTTGTTTGCAATGTGGAGCTTCCCCAAGGAGTTAAGCATGTTAATCCCAAGACCTTCCCTTTTGCCCTGCCCGGAAGCAGCCATCACAAAGACGGCAGTGGTCTGCATCCAGGCCAGATCAAGGTCAACCTCAGGTCTCTGGGAGCCTGGGATCTCTTAGACACTTTGTTGGAGCAGAAAAAACAGGCAAGGATGATTCTTATTGGCCTGCCTTCCTTTCCCTCCTTCTTAGCCTATAGGCTAAGACAGGGATCTGGGATTGGGAAAGAGAAATTCTCTGAGGGCAGTGTTATCCATGGCTAGGTGGCATGTGGGCTCCGCAGCCAGAGAACTTATTAGCTGGTGGCCTTGGGCAAGTTACTCAGCCTCTTGCCACCTTACCTTTCTTTTCTGTGTATTGGCACCGCAGTACTACATGCCGGGAGGCTTTCCGAGAGTAAATTAACTAAGTAAATGATTTAATGCAGAATAGTACCTGATACATATACAAGCATTATATATTGGCTAATAATAATAATAATGACAATTCAATTTCCCCTCCCCATTTTTATGACATACCTGTCCCCCTCCATATAGAATCAATCCCCAAATACCATCAAGTCTACCTACTAAATTTTAATAAGTCATTCCACATATTTCCAATTCTTCAAACACCACTTTCATTTAGATCACAGGGGAATATTCTTTTCTTTTCTTTTCTTTTCCCCAGTGCTCATCACAAGTGCCTTCCTTAATCCCCATCACTCATTTAACCCGTCCTCTCACCCCCTCCCCTTCAACAACCCTCAATTTGTTCTCTATAGTTAAGAATCTGTTTTATGGTTTGTCTCTTTTTTCCCCCTGTGTTCATCTGTTTTATTTCTTAGATTCCACATATGAGTGAGATCATATGGTATTTGTCTTTCTCTGACTGACTTAATTTGCTTAGCATAATACCCTCTAGTTCTATCCACATCATTGCAAATGGCAAGAGTTCGTTCTTTTTGATGGCTGACTAATATTCCATTGGATACAGATACCACATCTTCTTTATCCACTCATCAGTAGATGGACATTTGGGCTCTTTCCATAGTTTGGCTATTGTGGATAATGCTGCTATAAACATTGGGGTGCAGGTGCCCCTTCAAATCACTACTTTTGTATCCTCTGGGTAAATACCTAGTGGTTGCTGGATTGTATGGTAGTCCTATTTTTAACTTTTTGAGGAACTTCCATACTATTTTCCAGAGTGGCTGCACCAGCTTGCATTCCCACCAACAGTGTAGGAGGGTTTCCCTTTCTCTGCATCCTCGTCAACATTTGTTTCCTGACTTGTTAATTTTAGCCATTCTGACCAGTGTGAGGTGGTATCTCGTTGTGGTTTTGATTTGTATTTCCCCGATGCTGAGTGATGTTGAGCATCTTTTCATGTGTCTGTTAGCAGTCAGTATGTCTTTGGAAAAATATCTATTCATGTCTCCTACTCATGTCTTAACTGGATTATTCGTCTTTTTGGTGTTGAGTTTGATAAGTTCTTTATAGATTTTGGATACTAGCCCTTTATCAGATATGTCATTTGTAAATATCTTCTCCCATTCTGAAGACTGTCTTATGGGGGAGTATTCTTTTTGTTCAATACTTTGTTCTCTGAGCCCACCACAGAGCCTGGCACATAGTAGGTGCTCAGCGAGTACTAGAAGAACAAAAGAACACATGAATGAATGAATAAAAGATCTGCTTTCCAAACCTGCACCTGCTTCCTGCTAGCTGCGTGTCCTCTGGCAAGTGAACAAACCTCTCTGATCCTTCACACAGAGCTGTGAAGATTAAATGAGATAACAAATATAAAGCCCTTGCCTTGTCATAGTTGACATTCACTTAATGCTGAAGACAAAGTGTGTGTGTCCACAGGTTTCTGTCTTGCTTGTGTCTGATTGCTCAAAGCACAGATATTCACTGCATGCCCTTTGCATTTTCCGGCCCCGTGCAATGCCTGGTAGAGAAGCCTGCCTCCTTGGGACCTACTATTCAGGGTGCGGGCTCTAATTAAAACTGTGCTTGCAAGCCTCCAATAACTGCACATGGGTTTTTTCCGAGGGCGGTTGAGGGAAGCCTGCAGTTGTCTGGACCATGGCTTTCGTGAAAACTTTTCTCTAAACGCCTCCAGCGTTATTTGCTTTCCCTTCCTTGACTGCTCCCTTTGTTTTATTTTCTGCAATGACAAAGCAGTGTGCCTTTTATCTGTTTATCCTGCCAAAGCCCCCGTTGATACTAACAGGCCAGGCTTTGAAGGGGAGGTGGGCGGGCTGGAGGCAGCTAGATTCGTTTTGCCAGCTAAGCTGGAAGCTTTGTGGGCACGTTCTCAGGAGGGAGGTGTGGGGCTTCCAGAGCTAAACCTGGGTATGGGCCTGAGTAGAAAAAGACATTTTAAAGGGGGAAAACCAGTGGATGGAAAATGAAGTTTGCCCTTGTAAGTGGGGGGTTCCTGTTACCAGGGAGGGGTGCAGGAGGGCGCCTGTGTAAAGATCCAGGAGGTGGGGGACGGGAGAGGTCAGGCTGGAGTGAGGTGACCGTGAATGGAAGCTGGTGCCCTGAGCCTTTGTGGGGTGCAGGTCTCTGCGCGTGCACATCGGGGCACATTTGATACATGTTTCCATGTTGTTTGTGTGTGTGGCGTGGCATAGCTCTGTGACATGCTTTCTGAGCGTACATGTGGTTTGATACGTGCGACGCAAGCCAGCGTGCCTCTCTCGGGTGCGTGCATATGGCTCTGATGACTGGATTTCTCACGAACGTCTTGTCTTGACTCACTCAGCCATGTAGTCTGCAATCTGCGGAGCACCGACTGCACATCAGGGATCGGGATCTAAGCAGGGGAGGGGTGGGGGGAGACAGGAGAGAGGACATGTGTTTGCTGCCCTCCCAAAGCCAGACTGGGGGACATGGACGCGGGCTAGGAAGGACAGGAGTACACGGGAAATGGCACTTGGCACGGGTGTGCAGAGGCCCTGGACGCCATGGGGGGCACGTAATGGGGGTGCTGTCTGAGTCAGGGAGGCCGTGCCCTGGGCTACGAAGGGGGAGGGGAAGCTGTTTAGGTGAAGAGAAGATGGATTTGCGGTAACCTGATTTTTTATTTGTATTTTTGGACCGCAGTTGCGCCCAAGTGAATGAGCCACACTTCTCGGGTTGTGTGACGCCGACAGTGGGCCAGTCGATGTACCACAGACATTTTCTCTTGATCTCCCTTCTCCCATGTCGTTTCTCCCCCAGAGGCAGCTGCTCTAATGCATTTTAAATGTGTTCTTAAATAAGTATGTATTTTGGGGAAATCTTGCTGATTTTTTTTTTTAAGATTTTATTTATTTATTTGAGAGAGAGAGAGAGAGAATGAGAGAGAGAGCATGAGGGGGGGAGGGTCAGAGGGAGAAGCAGACTCCCCGCCGAGCAGGGAGCCCGATGCGGGACTCGATCCTGGGACTCCAGGATCATGACCTGAGCCGAAGGCAGTCGCTTAACCAACTGAGCCACCCAGGCGCCCTGTCTTGCTGATTTTTAAGTCAGTGTGTTTTCTTTCTTTCTTTCTTTTTTTTTTTTAAGATTTTATTTATTTGAGAGAGAGAGACTGAGAGTTCGCGTGAGAGAGAGCACAAGCACGAGCCGGGGGAAGGGCAGAGGGAGAGGGAGAAGCAGGCTTCAGTGGGGAGCCTGACACGGGGCTTGATCCCAGGACCCCTGGACCATGACCTGGGCCACAGGTAGATGCTTAACCAGCTGAGCCACCCAGGCGCGCCCCCCCAACTTTTTAAAAAGGATTTTATTCATTTATTTAGATAGAGCAGGGAGAGGGTCTCCTCTCTTAAGGAGAAAGAGAATCCCAAGCAGACTCCATGCTGAGTGTGGAGCCTGACATGGGGCTCCATCTCACCATCCTGAGATCATGACCTGAGCCGAAACCAAGAGTCGGAAGCCTAACTGACTGAGCCACCCAGGTGCCCCTGTTTTCTTTTTTAATTACAAAAGCAATGTCATGTTAAATTTCCCCTCAGCCTTATGTATCCGAAACCTTCCCATGGGGCTTCTTCTCCTTTATTCCGCTACATCTGACTCCCCCTTAGTATCTGTTACCCCTGGTGTTGGGCACTATGTTAGTTCCTGCCCCATATTACCGTGAGCAAGGCTGTGACGAACATTGTCAAATGTGTCTTTGCATGGATCTGGCTAAGAGTCTGTCTTCATTTAGGTGCCCTTGAACCCAGTGCCTGAGTCAAAGCTTTGGGTGCAGTTACTCCGTTGAGGAGGTGATTCCAGGGAGCAGAAATGAGGGAGCAGGGAAAAAAAAGAGGGAATGAAGATGCATCAGTCAAGTGTGCTTGCATGAGCTGGTTCCCTGCATGGCCACCAGGGACCTCTGAACCTCTGGAGGTTGCTTAGAGGGTCCCCAGCAGATAGAAAGGCCTCATGGACAGCCGTTCCCAATCCTAGCTCTTGGCACCTGTCTTTTGTCTCAGTTCTCTATTGCTTCTTTCTTTACTTTCTTTCTCCTATCAGGCACTAATCAGCACTCCAAGGATATAGCAGTGAACACAACAGATGGAATCCTAGCTTTCATGGAGGTTACATTCTATCTGGGAGGTGTAGATCATTAGCAAGTGAAATTTCAGGTAATTTCAGACTGTAAAAGTGCTATGAGAGAATTAAGACATGGGAATGGTTCAGAGAGTTCCTGGCATAAGGGTAGGGCTGAGTGCTTTAGATTTGGCAGTCAGGGATGACTGAGCCTCTCTGAGGAGGGGACCTCTACTGGGCTGAGCTGAGAAGGAACCAGCCATGGAAAGGTCTGGAGGAGGAGCATTTCAGGCAGAGGGAACAGTAGGAGCAAATTCCCTGGGGTAGGAACATGCTTCTTCTATTCAAGGACTGAACAGGAGGAGAGGGGATGTCAGGGAGAGGGGACAAGGTAAGGTCAGAGAGGTGAGCAGCAGCCAGATCATACAGGATGTTGCATTCCACAGCGAGGAGCCACCAGACAGGACCTCAGAGAAGGGCCTAGATAAGCCAGTGATCACTGGGCTGATTCATCCTTCTGGGAAATACTGACTTTCTGCCTAACTGCTTAACAAAGAACCCTAGAACCTCACCAAGAAGGTCCTGGAAGGTTATCCCTGAGAACAAGAACGGAAGGAATCTGTTGTCCATCTTCCTGTTAAGGCTGGAGTCCTGCCATCACATCCTACCCAGACTACCATTCCGCCTCTGCTTGCACACCTGCAGTGAGCGCGGAGCTCATACCACACCCATTGCTGTCATTTAGGATTCTTTTGTTGCTGGAGGCAGAAAACAAACCAAAGCAGCTTAAGTGTAAAGGGACTTTGTAGGTTCAAGTAATAGAAGAGACAAAGAATAGCTTCAGGTCTGGCTTGATCGGGTCCTAAAGGATGTCACTCGATTCAGTCTCCCTCCATCACTGAGCTCTGCTTTCTCTGTGTTGGTTCCATCTCAGACTGACTTTCTTTCCTTGGAGCAGCATAAAACCCCTCCTGCCCAACAGTTGGAATGAGAGTCTTACCCTGTTCCTAGACGGTGTGGCCCGGATGCACATCCCTGAACCAATCACCTTTGCCACCTGATTGCTTGGGATCCCTGGGTTCTTTCTGCTGTTTAGTATCAGAGATTTTTTGTTGTTGTTCAGTCACCAGGCCGATGTACCTTGCTTATATTGTAGCAATTTTAATTTAGGCACAAACGCTATGCTTGGTGAGTATGCTTTACTTTCAACGATAATATTTTAGAAAATCAATGGACTATAGAGGGCGACTTGGCAGCTTGGTTGTTCCCTGTTCTGACTCCTCTGATCTCACCCCAATGGGAAGCTTGGGGTGCCTTGTTACCGCCTCACAAGCGTGGAAAGGTGGGCTCTCCCTTTGGCATTTGCTGGTGGGGGTGGTGGTAAAGTCACAGTAGCATGGTTACTGCCTAAACGTTTCCAGTTGCTCTAGGCTGCCCCTTGCTCGTCCTCTAGCTAGAGAGATCAGGCTTTTGTCAGTGCTTAGTTTTATCTGTGGCAGTTGGTTTTTCCAGATTGCTGCTTTCTCAGGTTCCAGGCCTGAGATCTGTCGGGGGAAAGGAAAACCCTGCGAACTTACCTTTGTGTTTTCCCTTGGGTCCCCAGTTTCCTGACTGGTCTGTCTTCTTAGCTCCACCCTTCAGGCTTCGGAGGTTTGTCATATGAACCACATCCAGGGATTCTGTTCGTGCTTCGCTGGAAGAAAAGGGCACAGTATGTCTACCACATCTTCCCCAGAAGAAGAAATCTGGCTACCGGGACTTTTGAATATTTGTCCCTGTCTTCGGCCTTCACGGAAGAGTGATCCATTGGTCCCATCCTGGCCACTGGAGTGATCCCAGAGCAATTGAATGACAGCCCTTTGGATGTTGGGAGACTGTGGCCATGCTCCCTCTTCCTTAGGCCAGAGACTCTGAGATTTTGTATTAGTTGCTCAGAGCTCATCAGCGTTCCTGAAATGGCCAACCCTGTGTCATTTCAGTCACTTGATGTTTGTTGGTGAATGTGGAGAAGAACACAGGTACTGTCTCTGTCTGTTTTCACTTCTTTCACACGATCATCCATCTGTTAGCTTCTCCTGCGCCCTCTGACCTCATCTCCTTCACTCCTTGAACCAGAACCACTCCATTCCAGCAACACCGACCTTGAACATCCAACGACGTATCCATCTCAGGGCCTTTGCATTTGGCACCTTGCCTCTGCCTGAGTAGCTTTTTTCTGCTGAAATTGTCACGCCCTGTCCCATCCATCTGCTCCACCAGGGCCTTCTTACTGATGGAGAACTTCTCTGAGAGCTACATAAAATAATGCCTCTTCCCCACCCGTGTGGCTCTCCCTGCACTTATACCCCTTGTTGTAACTGAATGTCATGTCCCCACAGATTTATATGTTGAGATATTGACCTTCAATGTGATGGTATTAAGAGGTGAGGCCTTTGGGAAGTAGTTAGGCCGGGAGGGTGGGGTCCTCCTGGTGGGATTAATGCCCTTATAAGAAGAGGAGGAGACACAGGATCTCATTCTCTCTCTCTCTCTCTCTTTTTGTCGTGTGGGGATACATCGAAAAGACAGTCATCTGCAAACCAGACAGAGGGGTCTCAGTAGACACCAGATCTGCTGGTACCTTGATCTTGGACATCCCAGCCTCCAAAACAGTGACAAATAAATATTTGTTCTTTAAGCCGCTAAGTCAGTGATATTTTCTGGTAGCAGCCCAGACAGACTAGACAGCACCAATATTCCAAATACTCACTAGTTTGCTTACTTACTGTCTGGATGCCCTCACTGGACTCAAGAGGGCAGGAGCTTTGCTAGATGCTGGGGATGAGAGCAGGAGACACCCAGTCGCTGTGATTGTGAGTCCCATGGGCCTAGAGTGGAAGCTGCCTATGAACAAGCCTGTCACATGAATAATGAATTGCACTGAAATGCCACGAAGGAAAAATACAAGGTGCTAGAAGAACAGCAAAGAAGGGACATCCAGCTGATTTGGGGGTTTTGTTGTAGGCACTCTGGAAAAATGATAAATGGGAATTAGGCTGGTCTATTGATAAGATTATTGGCGCAAGGTATTTATCCAAACGATATGTATTTGATTATAAATACAAATGTATACAAATTATTCATCCAGCATTTATTGAGCACCTGCTACATACGAAGCACTGTCTTGAGCAATTTATGTTCATTCTCTTACACTGCAGAGCAATCCTGTCCCTGAAACCACCAGCCTGGAATCAGGCCTTTAGCTTTGCCACTTTTCACCACAGAGACAAGTCCCTGGACTTCTCTGCGCCTTGTTTTGTCCACTTAAGAGACGGCGATAAAAAATAGTACTAACTTTGTAATTGAATGAGTTATATATATATTTGTCATTTTATATATGGGGGCATTGAGGCTCAGAGGGAATAAATAATTTCCCGAGATCCCAGGCACAGGATTCAGTCCCTTATCTGCCTGCTCTGTGAATTTTCATCTTGCCAGTCACTGCATTATCCCACAGTAACCCACCTCAGCCCTAATCTATTGCTCTAATATTTATAACAACACAGCTACAATTCATTTTTCTGCTGCTTCAATGAATCACCTCCTGATACTTTTGATTTCTAAGAGCAAAATGCCACCTCGATTTCTATTATCTGCCTGAGCCCAAGAAGCAATCCCCAGGTATCCTCTTTGCCTGGGTGTTTTTTTTTTTCCCCATGCGTTATGGCCCATGCTGCCTGATATACAGCAAAATGGGTTTGTGATTTAGCCGCAGAAAAGGTTAACTCTAAATAATGATCAGAAAGTTAAAATATAGAGCCAGAACGTTGCTTTAGTTTTTATAGGTTTTAAATAATTTCGCCTCCTTCCCTGAAGGATTTAGCATAATTCAATGAGAAAATTGCATTCAGGTCCTGTGGGCTGCTTTGACGTGACTGAATTCCAATGAGCAGAAGAGATGCAAAGTGTCTTTCTCGGGATGGACCTGCCTGAGCCATGAGCTCAGGGAGGAAGGACCCTGGGGAGCGTCCTGGCTTCCCCAGGCTCCGGGGCCTCGTGCTGGGGGCGGGCCCGCGGGCCCAGCTGGAGCTGACAGTGGCCGCGACAGGTGTTTGTGCCAGGCAATGAGGAGAGCAGAGATCACGTGCCCACAGAAGACTCCATGGGATCAGTGCCGCCCCAGAGAGAAGTCTGATGTTCTCGCGTCTTCTGCACGTTGGGCTCTGCTCCCCCACCTCTGCAGGCGTGGTTAGAGCCCATCCTTGCCATTTACAGATTGTATGAATTAGGATTGTGTCTGGCTGCAACGGACAGAAAACCTCACTGACGCTGGCTTAGGGACACTGGGGTGTGTCTGTCTGTCTACTTGTAACAAGAAAACTGTGTAGGCATTCCAGGGCTAGTGCAGAGCTCAAAGAGACCTTCGGGGACCCAGACTCTGCTTTTCGCTGGTAGGCATTATCATCATGCAGTTTCTGGGTCTCGGGGTCAGCGTGAGGATTAAAGTGAGTTAATATATGTAAAGTCCTTGGTATAGTTCTTGGTACGTGGCAGAGGCTGCGTGCTTTCTTAACCAGGAGGCTTATTTCAGTCTGATTTTCCACTAAATGCTGGATCAGGAATGTTTTCCCATCTCAATAAATAGAGATCTGTCTCACTGTTTTTAATGGGGGCATCATTGCCATTTATTGTCTAGTGGATCCCCTGTTGTTGGGTAGCTGGGTTGTTTCCAGTTTCCCATCATTGTCAGCATCCCTGTTCATAAATATTTGTACACCAATCCAATGATTTCCTGTGGGAGAATTACCAGAAGTGGAGTTGGTACAATAGTGCTTACAGTGTGTGTGTGCGTGTGTGTGCACGCACACCCCTGCACACTCGTGTGTGTGGCCACAACAGGCTGGCACTGGTGCCTGAGTTCCAATGGTTCCTCTCCTGTTTGGCTCTTTGGCCCAGTGCTTAGTTCAGGTCCTGCCTCGTGTTGTCCCTGCCCTGACCTCCCACAAAGGCTCCTACCGATACCGCTGGGGTTGGGATGGCCCTTCCCCACGGCCAGCTGTTCGGGCTCCTCGGAGAGGCCTGCAGCCAGCCTCCAGGGCCCCTCAGCCTTTCTTACCCTACAACTTCAAAAACGAATCTCCCAGTGCTCCCAAAAGGCGCATCCTCTAACGGATCCTGGACCAACATGTTCCAAAGCCAGGGGATGTGAAGACTGACTTCTTCCTAAGTTGAAGCTCAGTAACAGCTAATAGTTACTGTAAGCTTGTTCTGTGCCAGGCTCTGGGCCAAGCACTTTAAAGGCACTAGATGATCACAACACTCTTGGGAGGTAGGTAACGCTGCTATTCCAATTTTTCAGATGAGGAACCAGAAGCTCAGCATGGGTGAATCCTGTGTTCAAGATCGCAGACTGAACAAGAGGTAGATCTGGGAACTCAGAGTGTGTGTCCTTCTGAGGTTGGACTAGGTGATCCGCCGAAGCCTGGCTGGACACAGGCCCCCATTTCCATTGCCTGACATGGTCTGGGGAGGGTTTTGGGGTGCTTGGCATTGTGCGATCATTGCACATGGGCATGCTCTTGTGGGCACAGTGCTGTCTGGGTCGATGCACTCAAAGCGCCACTGCTTACCAGACTTTCTAAGGAGGAGACTGGGTTTGGGGAGTTTTAAAGGGATATATGGGACATTGACTTATGTCAAATGAAGCCTCTTGTGTGCCATGTGAAATCTAAGCCCGTTGTGGCCCAGCCTCACTGCGAGACTCCTTTCCTGTGGATGTGCCTCGGGATCCAGCCACTCCGAACCCCAGGGCTGCCAACCAGCTGGAACTTGGCAATGCCCTGATTTGCTGCAGGCCACACATTGTTGGTTAACACAGTGATCAGAACTGAGGAACCGAAAGGTGGATGTTAATACATGGAGACTCCACACAACATAAATCAATTTAAAAAGCAATTTACCTGCGGTTAGCAACTAATGCTAAAATGATAAGATTATGCTGTGGCAGAGATAGCCAGAATTGTGTGCTCTCTCGTGTGGGGACTGTCACCACAGCTCCCTCATTTCTGAGTCTCCCTGGCTCCCAGATGTGGTCACATGACTAGAGTCACCAGTGGAATGTGAGTGGGCCTGTTCGTGGTCACTCTGGGGCTAGGACCTCTAGGAAGTAGGGTGAGCTCCGTGTCGAGGGGGATGCAGAAGGCTCCGAGGACCTAGGGGATGGGGGAGCTCCAAAACGGAAGGAACCATAAGGTGGAAGGAGACTGGGGTGCCGATTCCCTGAATGCAGCATCAGCAATGGCCAGGAACACCCACATCATGCTGTCACATTTGGGAGGGATAAAAAAAAGCTCAGTGTGTGGTGAGCCACTGAAGTTTGGGGGTTTATTTGTTCCATCAGCTAGCATCATTGTAATGAGTACATAAGCCTGTCCAAAACATTTCAATAATTGGGTGAGGATGTTTCAAGTGGCAAATGGAAAAAGACAAAAAGGAATGACTTGGAGCTGTCTCTGTATAAGTGTGTTTTCTGGGGTGTAGGAACACCTGAACTAGTTCTGGTCACCAGGGGCTAACATGGGTTCTGAGCGCCAGTTTCCATGTGGGTGGGGGGGTGCCCCATACCTCCAACAAGCAATTCTTGGGACACCAGCTGTGTGGCTTACAATCCAACTCAATTCTGATACTATCTATTCGGAGATAGCGTCAGATCCCATAGGTTACAGGTTTATTATAAAAGGATGTAACTTGAGTGGCACAGTTGGTTAAGCGTCCGACGGTTTCGGCTCAGGTCTGATCTCAGCATCGTGAGATGGAGCCCCATGTCAGGCTCCCCACTCAGCGCAGAGTCTGCTTGAGATTCTCTCTCCCTCTTCTCCTTCCCCTCCCCACCTCTCTCTTGCTCTTTCACTGAAATAAATAAATATTTAAAAAAATATATTAAAAAAAAGGATGTAACTCAGGAGCAGCCAGATGGAAGGGATGCATAGGGCAAGGCATGGGGAAAAGGGGTAGAGCTTCCATGCCCTCCCCAGGAGCACCAATCTCCCCAAATCTCCACGTGGTCACCAACCTGGAAGCTCTCTGAGCCAGTCCTTTTGGGTTTTTATGGAAGCTTCATTGTATAGTCACGATTGATTAAATCATTGGCCATTGGTGATTGGTTCAAACTCCAGCTGTTCTCGTCTCCCAGGAAGCCAGGGACTATGACTGAAAGTTCCAGCCCCCTAGTCATGTGGTTAATTGTCCTGACAACCAACCCTCCTCCTTGGGTGAGGTCCAAGAGTCACCTCATTAACATAACAAACGACACCTTTAATGCCCTTTGTCACAGGAAATTCCAACAGGTTTTAGGAGCTCTGTATCGGAACCAGGGGAGGGAGAGACCAATACATGTATTTTCTCTTATCTCACAGGGGCCACTCCTCCTCTGGGAGTGGGTTAGGGGTGTCAGTGTTTGGTAGGCCTGGGGTCTCTGTGCCTGTTTCGGAGAAATGATTTCCCAAGCGGTCAGGAAGTGCCCTAGGCGTGAATCCAGGTCACATTTTAGAGAATGCCAAGGTCAAACATCAAGTCTGAGGAACACACTTGAGTCTGAAGTGGAGGACAGAGGCAGGAAGAGCTTCAGAAGCACAGCCCCAGAGCTGAGCAGCATGAAGCCAGAGCACCCGGGATGGTAACAGGGACAGGGGTGACAAGCACTGAATTGTTGATATTGGCCTTCAGCTATGTGGTGGGCAACGGGGAGCTTGTCTTCCAAGACACAGGATGGGAGGCCAATGAGTGTCTCTTCCACACATGGATGGGAGGTGGGCGAGTGGCTTGGGTCCCCCAGTGTTATATGGCTGGAGACAGAAATGAAAGCAGATAGTGGTGGGATTGAGTCAGGGCCAAGCAAACCCTCCCCACCACCGCCCCACCCAAGGCCTTCCGCCATTGTTGCCTGCCCAGCAGCCATGTTTCCATCTTCTGAAATAGTACCCTGATCTTCCTGTGGGAAATCATCCTTTTCGCTCTCAATCCTACTGGTTCAGGTGGGGCTGAGTTGATGATCTTCTAGCCACAAGAGGTGACCAAGTGACCTGTATTGGACCAGTTAGCACATGCCATCCATCCTGGCTGTAGGGATTGGTTCAGTGACAGGCATGGGGCTTTGAGGCAGGCCAGGAAAGCCAGTGCCGGGACTTTTGCCAGACCTGCTGGAAAAGAGGTTCTCTTTCTGCTGGGGCTGCCCGCTGCAGCAGCATTGAGAAGGGAGAAGTTGCCCACCCGTGACGGCCACACTGAGACACAGGCTCCTGACACCATCCTTCAGTATCTGGATACAGCCGTGCTTGAAGGCGAACTTCCAAGTTACATGAGCCAATCCATTCCCCTTAATCAACGAAACCATTTCAAGTTGGTTTCTTCCAAGGACAATGGAAAGAATCCTGCTTTCTGGGTTTCTCCTTCTGCCCTTTGCCTTCTCTAAGGGCTTACTTTTGACCTCCCTCCCTCACAAAAGACAAATGGGTCTTTATAGGCAAGGCTTCCCTCTGCCCATTTTCCAGTTGAGCCAGTTTCTCTGGGTATGCCCAAAGTTCCATTCCTTTACTTTGTTAAAAAAGAGACACCGGGCCCAAAATGGAGTGACTCGTGCTAAGCCCACAACACCAAGTCAAGACTTCATCCCTAACCCAACTTCAGTTTCAGCCTCTCTCAGGAATGCATCCCTAAGCAGTCGGTCTGGAATTTCTTGGTTAACACTGGTGGGTAATCCCCCTGATAGATCACTATGGTCTCCCAAAGGAAGGTAACCTGGCTTGAAACAAGCAGCTCTTTGCTAGAAGAACTTCCTCACCCCACCTCCTGCCTGCGAGAGTCTGCCATCCCATCTAGCTCATCCTCAGGCCTCCTTCCGACCTGCTAGATGGGATGCCACCCAGTTCATGAATCACCCAATAAAGCCAATTCGATCTTTAAATTTACTCTGTTGAATTTCTTTTTTTTCTTTAAGAACTTATTCCTTCTTATTCCCTCATTGGTGAAGAGAGTCGCCTTCATACCACTGAGAACCCGTTAACTCCTGCTTTTGACGTGATGGAGCCTCATCTGAGGCTGGCTCTATGCTGCACGTGCCATGGACATCAAGGTTCTCCTAGGCACATCTTACAGATGAGGAAGAGACCTGCCCAAGATCCCAGAGTGAGTCGGAGGCAGCAGGTACCAGGTCTCAGGGCAGATCCCACACAGGGGCTGTGAACGCAACCGGGGTCTCCCCCTTCTGGGCCATTATTTGCAAAGAGTGAAGCAGCAAGAGGGGGTAGAGGAGCTCCCCCAGGATACTGTTTTCCTCCCCCAGGACCCCAGGGCCAGGCCTGGGGGAGGGCAGTCAGGGGGTCATTCCCTCCCCCACTGAGCTCTAAGATCTCCTGACTGCAAACGGGGAGTTCCCACTGCCAGGAACAAAGCCAAGGGCAGTCATGCATGATTCACCACCAGTCTCCCAGGCTTTCAGGATTGTCCTCTTTAAAAGAAGCCAATTTATTTTTTATTCAAAATCCATACGAAACAATTGAACAATAAAACTGTCAGCCTCACTGTCTCTTTCAGCAGGAAACATGATCACCCCTGAAATTGAGCCTCCTCCCTCCTTCCCTCTCTCCCTCCCTTGTACCCTTCCTTCCATAAATATTTTTGTGAGCACCTACTATGTGCCAGGACTCATGCTAAGTTCAGATTTCCCTTTCACGTATGATTCTCTCCTGAGATTTACATTTAAGGCATCTTTCCGATTTCCAAACTTGGCTGTCATCCATTACAGGGGTTTCAAGTCAGTAACCTTTAAAAGAAAAAGTAACCAGCTCTGTGACTCATAAACTGTGACTTTGGCTGGGGATGCCCCCCCCCATCTCTGCTCCTAAATGCCACATATGAAAATGGGCGCGAAGTTTCTCATGCTATGTACTTCGTCTCTGGAATGTTCTCTAAGAGGAAGTCTCTCTCTTGGTTGCCATTTCTCGCCGGCACCTAGAGCGGCACCTAGAGCACCAAGTAGTTGCTCGATGCATTTTTGGTGAGTGAACAAATGAAGGAGTGAATGAATGAATGAACATAGGTTGGGGTTAGGACCCGCATTCTGGAAGTCCAGGGAGCCTGATTCTAGCCCCCTAGGGGCCCCCAAATCCAGAGCCATGGGGCTCCACCCCAGAGGTTGAAGCCTCTGTCAGCAAAGGAGGGTGTGGTGTGGCACCCAACGTGGGAAACTCACATGACCCTGAGCTGGGCTCCACTGAACTTGGGTGGGAGGAGGGCGCAGGGGGTTCCTGCTTACATGTCACGGTGGCACTCCCAGCCCCAGCACCTGGGGTGGAGGGCTGTCTTGGGAGATAGATGTAACCTTTGCAGGTCACATCTTTTATGCTGGCCCAAGGCAAGGCAGGAACTGCCTTCATCCGAGCTGGGAAACATAAAACCCCGTGCACCATTGATGAGCTTCTGCTAGCAGCGGTTACGGACACACTTTATCTCTCGGATGCCATACATTATTACGCTGCCTCCCCCGCCCCTGGACCACTACTGAAGGGCAAAGTGGGCTCTGTGCAGGGAGGCAATGGCTCCAAACACCTGCCAGACTGGGGTCTCATCTGGAGGCTTTGGCAACCCCTGCCCCCCGCGGGCCTGGCCCCCCCCCCCCCCCCCCCCCCCCCGCCCTCAGTTGCAGGGGACTGTAGTGGTAACAGCCTGGATTTTAAAGTCCCAAGGTTCGGTTTTGTCTTTATCACTCCTTTCGTCCCTCTGGTCCTCTTATTATCTCATCACTACAAAGAGGGGGAGGACTCTGTCCAGGATTGTGGGAGGATTAGGTGAGACAGTGGACTCAAGGGACTTCACACAGCCCCACAGCCTGGCACATCGCAAGCCCTCAAGAAACGGAAGCTGAGTTATGTCCAGAAGGGGTTCATAATAGTCAATAATGCCTGCAGGCGAGAGTCCAGCTCCAAGGCAGAGTGGTCAAGACTCTGGGCCTGGGGTCGAAGCCCAGCCCCACCACTTAACCAGCTGGGTTGGGCAAGTTCCTTGGCTGCTTTGCACCTCAGTTCCCTCATCTGTAAAATGGGACAAAAATAGTGCCTATCTGATAAAGCTGTTGTGGCAGTTCAATGAGTTGACCGCAGAGAGAGCTTGGAACAACCCCTTGCTCATTGCACCCCCCGCGTAAGGACTGCACTAGGCTCCCCCGTAGCCTGCACTCAGCACTTCGTCTGACTCTCTCTTTGGCGCAGATACTTTTTCTCATATTATAGGACTGGTATTTGCCCTCCCCTCCATGATGGGGATCGGGCTGATGGATGTTCCAAGTCATTGTGGCAGACGGAATAAAGGTCCTCCAAAGAAGTGCACATCCTAGTCCTGGGAACGTGTGAATATGTTACCTCATGGGGCAAAAGGACTCTGTGGATGAGACTAAGGATTTTGAGATGGGAAATTATCCTGGATTATCTGCTGGGTCCATGTAATCACATGGTCCTTATAAAAAAAGGCAGAGTCAGATTCTCTCCTAGAACCTCCCATGGGAACACAGGCCCCTTTATTTTAGGACTTCTGACAGCAGAACTATAACAAAATTGTGTTTTTTGGAGCCTTTCAATTTGTGGTAATTGTTCTAGTGAGAATAGCCAATGAATATAGTCATGCAGCAAGAAGGGAGAGCTAACCCCCCACCAGCCGGCACTCATCCCTGCCACGTCAGTAGGATGAAGTTTTGGGCACCAGGTGGTCCTGAGTCCCTCCTCTCCTTTGCTGTGAACATTGGATGAATTACAGGGCTTCTCTGAGCTTGCTTTTCTCATCTGTACAATGGGGATGGATAAAAACCCAAGGTGCTAAAGGCTCAGACCTCTAAACCAGAGAGCCTGGCACATATTAGGTGTTCAGGGGAGAGAAGCTTCCTCCCTACCTCCTTCCAGGCCAGCAAAAATGGAGCCCCTCCCTTCCCTCGGCTCTTTGGTGACCTCCTACTGCAGGGTGGGTGGGCAGAAGTCTAGCTTGGGTCAGCCTGAAGAAGAAGTGCTTAGATAGGGGGAGAGGGCAAGAGATCAGGGCTTAGGCTGTTACTTGGTGGAGAGTGAGCAAATGGACTAGTTTATTCTCTTCAGCTACTTTCTCACGGTCTGACCACTTCTTGTTCAATCTGTGTTAAGCAGACCCACTCCTTTGTCCATACTGATTGCCCTCCCGGCTTTTTGCCAAGGTCTTAACAATAGTTCTATCAGCATAGTAACTTAAACCCTGTTGGAGAGCTGGCTCTTTTGGAGAATGTGACTTTATCAAATAACCGTCCCTCCTTTTCCCCAGAAATGTTGCTGATGCTGGGACCTCAGCCTTCACTTGTTCAACAAACATTTATTGAGCACCTACAATGTGCCAACCACTAGGTGCTAGGGATGTAGCTTTTTTACGTTTGCGCTTAACTTCTGCTGGACAGAGACTGACAGTAAATAATATGCCAAGAGGTAATTGAATAGATTGGGAGATTTTAGATTCAGTCAGTATCATAGAGAAAATTAAACAGGGTGATAATGAACTGACCGGGGGAAAAGAGCTCTCTGGGGAGGGTGTTTGAGATAGGCATGTGAAGAAGCTGGGGAGGCCCGTGGGGACCCTCTGGGTGGGCCCCACACTGGGGGGGGAGCTGTCACAGCCCTGATTCATTTTTGTTGTTGTTGTTGTTTGTTGGTTTATGTAACTAATCTTCATGCCCAACGTGGGGCTTGAACTCACGACCCCGGGGATCAAGAATCACATGCTCTTCTGACTGAGCCAGCCCCAGCCCTGATGGGTTCTTGTCAGTGCTGATGTCAAAAGGCCCATCCAATGGGTGAACGGGAATGCACAGTCTTGGTTCAGCACGGGGAATCCATTGGGGGCAGAAGAGTGGGAGCTATTGGGGTGGGGGGTGTTCCAGGGTCTGCTGCTGATGGACATGCCGAAATAATGCAGCCATGCTCTGGGGGAATATTTTTGCTCTGCAAGACCTCTGTGTTCCTTTAGTGCACGGGGGAGATCAGGAGGTCCCTGTGGTCTGGACCTCACCTTCCCCAAAGACTTGAAGATGCACCCATCGTGACGGTTACAAACATACACTCTCTAGCCAGATGCCCTGAGCTCAAATCCCAGCTGTGCCGTTCAGTGGCTGTGTGACCTTGGGCAAGTCATTCAGGCCTTCTTTGCCTCTGTATCCTCATCTGCAAAATGGGGTGGATAACAGTACCTACTCCTAAGGTTTTTGAGATTTAAATGCCTGACTGTCTACAAAGCTATATTGTGTGCTCTATCTGGAACATAATAAATGCTGGTGTGTATGTGTGTAGACACACAAATGTACACACACACACACAATTTAGATTCCTGCCATCACATCCAAATAAGGCTTACCCATCATTATATTCAGAGATCCACCAACAGGTTCAGAAGAAGTCATTTATTCTCAAACTTTAAATTTATGTCCCAAACCTGGACCTCACTGCCCATAGGGAACACGGAATTGATAATATTTTAGAACTCCCATAATTATCTTTTGAAAAGTATAATTACATTGCTTTGCCTTTTTTTTTTTCCCTGAGGGTTTTAAAATGTTAATATGTTCACTAGAGATGTGCCATGACTCTTGTGAGGTTTTTTTTTTTTTCAGGGGGGGGGCATTCTTATATTTTTTAATATGTCAGGAGCGTCAAAGAATGGCAGAGGCTCAGGCACCCCACCCCGGGCTCTAGGAGGGGCTGTGGAGAAGGAGGAGGGGTGGGGACATGCCCCAGCTCCAGCGCGTGGGCTTCTTCCTCCCACTTCGGGACGTCATTACTGCAGAGTACTGAGCTCCCGGCACTGTGCTTCTCAATCTTAATTTCCCGACTTGTCAGGCCACCTGCAGCCCCGTTCGTCATGTCACAGCCCTGCATGCAGCGTGGCGGAAGCCATTACTGCTGACATGGTCACGTTGCCATGGTGTTTGCTACGCCACCTGCCGCCAGTGGTCAGTGCCGCAGATGTGGCCACTCGATGTTTCTCCCCGCCCTCCTACCACCTGGTTTGGGGAGCTGGGAGAGGCAGACAACCAGCCTCCAGGGGCGGGCACAGACGCCAGGGCCATCAGCCCCGCCTTGCTGGCCCCTGCCCAGCTACCCGGCAGGCAGCCCACACCCGGAAGCAGACCAGCCCCAGCTAGGGACGATTTTAGGATTTCATGGGGGCCGTGTGGGTGTAGAGGTCACAGAGACTTGAGTTCCCATCTTGGCTTTTCTGCTTGACCTTTTTTTGATGCTATCTAAACATTTATTGAACAGGATGTTACCTCTTTACTTGGATGACATCATGTATTCTACTTGGCCTTGAACAAGTTACTGTGTATCCCGTGTCCTCAATTTTCTGTGTCTGTGAAATGGGCTTTGATTTACGGTGCGTCGGCAAGACCCGGCTGAGATGAGGTTGGGTTACATGTAAATACAGAACGGCTAGCTCAGCAGCGGGCACCTAGCAGGTGCTCAGTAAATCATCATCAGGAGAGGGGCTGCCCAGCCCTGCAGCCCCAGCACCGAATCTTGAGGATCTGGGCAACTCTGGCTGCCTTCTTCCCAAACATCACTATATTTATATTTCCACCCATCTTTCTCCCCATTCCTGGTCACTGTCTCAGTTTTCCTGGCCCATGGTCCTTACTCTGGCTTGACCTCAGTCTCCCAAATCCAGCTCTGTGACTCCCAAGGCAAGTCCCCATCAGATCATCAGGCCACCCTAGGGAGCCTCGCTGGAGCCTGAGGTCCCTAGACTCCGTGGGGCACTGGGTGGGGTCAGTGGATATGCTCCTGTGGGGTCTAGGCACCCTGTAGGGCTGGTCTGTCAACCCCAGAGACCCCTCCCTTACCCCAGCTCCTCCTGGTTATGACATGTGTCAGCTTTATTACCACAACCGCCAGGAGGCACTGGTGAGTTACAGCTGTAATTGTCCCCTGGTGACCACAACTATGATCAAGACCCCAGCATTAATACACACTGGGGGAGGGGGGACCCTTAGGCCACCATACTGAGACCTTTCCCTTTGTAATCTCTCTGAATGCTCAGAAAAACTCCAGGCTTTTAGAGATGAAGAAAAGGGACCAGGAAGTTAGGTCCCCTGAGGCCACATAGAGTTATGGGTAAGGGGTAAGGGGACAGGGTGAGGGTGGCAATATTTATCACTGGCCCAGACATCCCTGTCCTATCAGGACCATGATGGCTGGAAGACTGGGTCCGGAGCCCCCTTGGATTGGGGGAGAGCTGGGGGGTCTTGGGTGGGGACAGGCTGGCTGGGAGCCACTTGGGGCAGCTATTCCCCAACTATTAGGGCAGGTTGTCAATATTTTAACAACCCGTACAGCCAGTCCTGGGTGGAAATTAAACTCAGGGCTCCTCTTCTTTTTCTTTTGGAAACTTCTCCCTTTGTCTCTCTTTCATTGCTTCCATCTCTTCCTCTCTTCCTCCTGCCCCCTCCCCTTCTTCTTTGATCCCCCCTTCCTCCAGGAGCCCCCACAGGGAGAAGTATCCCTAGGGAGCTGTACCGGTCTGCTGGGCTGCCAGACAAAGTACCACAGCCTGGGGTGGGGGGGGTTGTCAATGGCAGGGATTTGTGGTCTCATGCTTCTGGAGGCTGGATGTCCGAGCTTGAGGTGCCGGCAGGGCTGGTTTCAACTGAGGCCTCACTCTGTGGCCTGCAGATGGCCTGCTCTTGGGGCACGCACATCGGCGATGTCCCTCCCCGTGTCCTGTCCTCCTCCCCCTCTTGTAAGGACACCAGTCAGATCAGGTTAGGGCCACCCTAACACCCCCGTTTAGCCAAATCACTTCCCCAAAGGCCCCACCTCCAAATATAGTCACATTCGGAAGTACTGGGGCTTGGGGCCTCAGCATGATTCCTGGGGATGTGGTAGAAAGGGGGAAGGCCCCAGCATGCCTTTTCACTTATTTGTTTATTAAACGTTTGCAGATTTGCCAAGATAGTGCAGACTTTCGGAATACCCTTCACCCAGCTTCTGGTTATGTTCATGTCTCACCTTACCGTGGTGCGTTTAGCAAAACAGAAATGTTCGGGCGCCTGGGTGGCTCAGTTGGTTAAGCGACTGCCTTCGGCTCAGGTCATGATCCTGGAGTCCCGGGATCGAGTCCCACATCGGGCTCCCTGCTCAGCAGGGGGTCTGCTTCTCCCTCTGCCCTCTTCCCTCTCGTGCTCTCTGTCTCTCATTCTCTCTCTCAAATAAATAGATAAAGTCTTTAAAAAACAAAAAACCAGAAATGTTCACATTGGGACAATGTTATTAAGTCACCCATGGACTTTATGTAGATTTCATTACTAACGTTCTTTTTCCTGTTCTGGAATCTTCCATTGCATGTACGCTTTCCCTTGCTAGATTTCAAAACTGACAGGTGGAGTGGGGAGGGCCTGGCTCGCATTCCCACGCAAAGGCAGACTAAAGCTGGCTCTTGGTTTTCCTGCTTGGGTTGCACTGTGAAAGGCCCCGGGAGATCTTGTAATGCCACGTTCCTCCACTGAAGCTACTGCTCCCAGCAGGGAGCCCCCGCAGCCTGGGTGATGGCCACCATGTGATTCCCACTAAAATGCCACGATGCAGTTCCATCTCCACACCATGTAGGGACCATTGGGGCAGGCTTCAGCTTCCTTGTTTCTGGAATGGGGACAACGATAACTACCTCTACCCTTTATGTTCCTTCTCTGTTCTGTGCCTCAGTTTCCTCCTAGAGTAAAGAGGGGCAAATTCATATCTATCTCCAAAACCTGTCAGAGGCTTTGTTGATTTATGTATGCAAATCGGCTGGTAGGAACAATGCTCTGATGGCAATTCTCAGCGCACCCTGGATACCTCGGGGACTTAACACTCTGATGCTTGGGTCCCACTTCCCGAGATCCTGATTTTATTGGTCAGGGCTGCCGTCTGGGTATAAGGATTCACAAAGCTCCCTGGGTGATTCTAATGTGCAACTGGGGTGGAGAGTCACTGGTTTACATAAATATTTCCTCCCGAGCCCACCTATCTCCAGCTTCAGTAAAAGAGCAGGAGTCAGAATTACAACCATCTGGAAGGAGGGGTACTGGGTGGTAATGGCTCAATGTTCCTTTAAAGTAAGGCTGCCAACAGCAACGCAACAACCATCAGTATTAAAGCTACAGGCAGGGTGTTGAGTACTTTCTCTGCCTTATTCTCATAAAGACCTTCAGACCCATTTCGCATTCAGAGAGTTTGAGTTACTTGCCTGAGGTTGCACAGCTGTTCATGGTCAGAGCTGGGCTATAACCCAGGTAAGTTCGATGCTAGAGCCTGTGTTTCTTTCTGTTTTTTTTTTTTTTTTTTTAAGAGTTTATTTTTAATAATCTCTACACCCAACACGGGGTTCAAACTTACAACTCCGAGATCAAGGGTTGCATGCTCTACCAACTGAGCCGGCCAGGTGCCCCTGGAGCCTGTGTTTCTTAACCAGAATGCTGTCTTATTCAGAGCAGTAAGATGGCCTTAGGATGTAACCATATAGCTCAGTGGCTTTACGTATAAGAAGGGATACCAGTCATTATCCACCTACTATGTACCAGGCACTGGGCTGAGTCTCATTCCTTCCAACAGCCCTGTTGACGCCACCCAGGAGCCACACTGAGCCTGAAGCTGGATTCAGGGAGGTAACTGATATTAACTCCAGAAGTAGCCTCCTGGGCCTGGAGAAGGTAGAAATAGGTAGAGTGAATCTGGAGGGACACACAGAGAACATTGGGCACAAACCCTGCGACAGTGAGCTGCTACCCCCAGGTGCTGACATGAGCTCCACCCTGAATGATGTCACTTTGGGGAGGAGCAGACTGGAAAGGCAGTCTGCGCCTCTGATATGCAGGGGACAGGAGAAGGGCCACCATCAGTAGAACAGGCAGACACAGCTGACCCCTATGCACACGCCTGGGGCCCAGTGACCCGACCCCAGCTGGCCACCTCTCCCGGGGTATGAGCAATGATCGGACATGCTTTGTCACTTGTCACTTGTCTAACCTCCTTGACACCAGCTTCCTGGGGACAAGGAACTGGCGTATATAACACAGTGGATAATTATCCTTCAAATGAGTCAAGCTATCAGGGGGCACCCCGGCTGAATAAATCAAAGCAGATGGGGCAGATTTCATCGAGCCGAGTGGCCACAGCTCCTCTTTGTGATGGATTCTTATAAGAGGTCTCCTTTGCCGCCACCCAACATTTATAAGCAATGCCCCCCGCCCTCCGTGTCTTACAACCATTTCCCATGCCAAATGAAGATAAATGTCAGATGAGCAAAGAGCCTCCAAATTGCTATTGAAAATATTTTGAAAAAGTCACGAAATGCCAGGCCTTTCTCCCATCCATAGAGACTCTATTTATCTCTTGAGAAATGTTTCTCCTCCTAGAAGCTAAATACTACTTGGCGAGGTGGTCAGCATTGTTTTGTAGTCCATAGTAAGAGATTTAAATTTGATCCTAAGTGTAATAGAATTCGGGGGGGGGAGGGGTGGGATTTTAAACCGGAGTGGCACGGTCATCAGAGTAAGACTGTCGTGGGTCTGTGGGAAGAACTGATTGCAGGAAGAGAAGTAGGAGGGAAGGCCGGGACCCAATGTTTGGGGAGAAGAGGCAGAGAGGTGGCTTCGGGCTATCCTTGGAGGTAGACACAGGAGGGTTTGCCAATGGGCAAAGAGGCAAAGGGAACCATCAAAGTTCTCCCAAGGTTTTTGGATTGAATAGCTGGGTGAGAGATGTTTACCTTTACTCATATGTAGGAGGAGTAGTTTTGGCAGAAATTGCGAATGAGAACTTCACTTTGGACATATTGTATTGTAGATGCCTCTGAGAAATCCAAGAAATTCAAATTGGCTGTTGGTATGTTGACTGCAGCCACAGGGCTGCCGCGACATCCCCTGTTCTCATGGACCCCTGTGGACGTTTGGCTCCCACTTCAGGGCGGTCTTACCCCAATCTGACCCATTCTCCTGTGTCATCAGAAGCAAGGTCAAGCATACCTAACAGTATAAGTATCTGACCCTTTCCTTAAATTTTAAGGTCTATCCATTTCATTTTACAGTTGGGGGAACTGAGGCTCGGAGAGGAAGGGGCTTGCTCAAAATCACACAGCGTGTTAGTGGCAGAACCCTCATCCCCTTTCTCTGTGCTGAGATGATTTCATAGGTCCCTTTGGCTGTGGGAGAAGGTACCAGATCTGGGGTGTAGAGATGGCTCTATGGCATGGACCCTGTCACTAAAAAGCGGGCCCTTAGTTTGCTGTTTCTCTGCTTCATCTCACTGGTGACTTTCACGAGCTCCTAGATTTTCCAAAGTGGAAGTCTCTTGGAGGCTAACTCGACCAGGGATGGCAGTACATGGCCCCTGTTCCACCACTGCCCACGGCAGACCTTGCCAGTTGGTCTCAGATCTCCTCCTCACCGCATCTTAAAATCAGCCTCCACCTAACATTCCAGGTAGTTGCCGTTCCAGATTTGGCAGGTGAGTGACACCCAGACCATTGCTTTCTGCATGGAGATTAGATTTTCCAGCCAGCATGTAAGGAGAAAATAGTGGAGAGCCCAAATTTTGGAAAATGATTTTGAATTGTTCGTGAAGTTCTGTGCCTGTTATCTTGTGCACATTGTGCTTTTCCTCAATGAGTATGACAGAGTCAAACATTCCCCTAATTTTGGTACAGGTGACTATTGCTTTGTTGAGTACTGGATGAAGGAAGTGACCTGCAGTTAGGAGCCATTCTGTGATATGTACCTTGAATCATGAGTAGAATGCACAGGGACAGTCCTCCACGGTGCTGGCCATATCCCTTCCAGAACAACCCTCAGCTCCACCTCCTCTTTGTCATTAATAACATTAGCTAATGCTTCTTGAGTGCTTGCTGTGCACCTGACACTCTTCCAAATGCTTTCCGATCACTGATTTATTTAATCCTCACAACAACCCCATGACATGAGTACTATTATTAACCCCACTTTTCGGAGGGAACACATGACAATCAGAGAGGGGAAGTGATTTTCCCAATGTCACACCACTGCTAAGAGGTAGAGCCAGGATCTGAGCCTAGAGCTTTGGTTCCAGAGCCTGAACTCTGTCCAGAGATGGGGAATTAGTGGTGAACTCACACTAGAACCCAAGCCTTGTTGCCCCCAGCCCAGGGTTCTTTACATTCCCCCCGGTCCCCCTCTTGGCTGGCTTCCCTGCCCTCTCGCCTGGGGCTGCCACATTTGCTGGCTGCGGCATTCATCACCTTTATCCATGCTGGTCTCCAGGGCTTTGGCTAAGCACGTACGCTAAGGCTCAAACCTCATTTCTCCAATCCATTCAGAGCTTTATTGATCTTGCCTGACATTCGCTTCTTTTGGATTCTCAGCCCCATGCAGCTGGACAAACGGCCTCTGCACTTCTGGGTCTCATAGGAGCGGCTGGCTGTTTAACCAGTCAGGGCTCTGGGTTCATGGAAGAGGCATGGGGTGGGGAAGGGGACTGCCATGGCAGATGGGAAAGGGGCACTGACTTCCTAGGGACTCCAGAATACTCCCCCAGGGACTCCTAAAAGGCAGTGACCTCAGCACTTTATTAGATTTGGGGCAGCTCTCCAAGGTCCTGAAAGACCCATGAAGTCTATTTACTTCAGGGCTGCAGCAGAAGGGACCATTGGGATGAAGACAGGAAAGCAGATTCATGGGGATTAGTGAGACTAAGATGTTTGTCTAGACTGCCCAGAAGTTGACAGTTTGGAGCTGGGATCTCAATGTTTTATCCTGCACTCTCTGACCCTGCACTCTCTGATAGCTATATCCTTGGCTTCCCAAAGCAGGTTTGTGGCAGGAGCTGGAGCATTTCGTGACCCTAGATGAATGAATGGTGTTTCACTGCCAAACAGAAAAAAAAAATGGCCATTTTCAGTTAGGTTTTCTGAAGTCAGATTTTTGATAGTCAAAAACACATCCACAGAAAATTTTCGTGTGCTGGGTACCGTTCTACACATTTTTAAAAAAAGATTTTATTTATTTATTTGACAGTGAGAGAGGGAACACAAGTGGGGGGGGGGCGGTGGGAGAGGGAGAAGCAGGTTTCCCGTGGAGCAGGGAGCCCAATGCAGGGCTCGAACCCAGGACCCTGCGATCATGACCTGAGCTGAAGGCAGACGCTTAATGACTGAGCCACCCAGGTGCCCCCTGTTCTACACATTTAACTCACATTTAATATTAACTCACCTAATATTTATGGCCACTGCACAAGGCAGATACCATATTTCCCCCCACTTTATGAATGAAAAGATGGGGGAAAAAGGAGTGTATCTGGCCCTCAGGATTCACACTCAATCATCTGGTTCCTGAATTTGAGGTCCCACCAAAACCTACTGAAAACATTCTTCTGCCTGACGTTCGTTGTCTGGTCTTGTAGTTGTCATGGTTGCTAACCTGTCGCTCATGTCTCTCCGATTTGCTGGGTCCCTTTCATTGAGAACCCCTGAGACCACCTAGATATGCCGAGGGAGTAAAGGTGCTCCAGAAGCTGTTTGTTGGGGCCAGTGGGTCTCTATCTGGTGCTGGAGACACATTCAGCCCAGTTCAAGCACAAGCTTACAGAGGAGAAAAGGCAGATTGTGGATTCCATATGCTGATCACTTGTTCCTTTATTCAGTTACTTGCCACTGTTTCCAGTAGTAAGGTTTTTTTTATGAGTATTTGTTGAGCACCTACTACATACTTGGCTAACATGTTTATTAGCTTAGCCACTAATAAGTATTTGTCCACTCAAGGAGAGAAGAGTGGGGAGACAGGAACTCTATAGAGGATGTGATGTTGTTCCTGACAGCTCTACCTGGAGCCTTGGTCTCCTGGTTTGAGACAAACAGCATGTGCAGAAATCCCGCCTCCTGTGTCAAGGTGGTCTGCATACATCTGTGCTGATCACATTTATGTATTTCCTCCTTTGACCCTCGAGACAGCCTTCTGGGTTAGTGACATCACTGATTTTACTTTAAAGATGGGGAAACTGAGGTGTCACGTGGCTGCGCTGGGGCTCCCTTGACCTTGCCTGGCTCCAAAGCCTCTGCTCTTTCTACTCCGCAGACACAGAGGGCAGGAAGCTGCAGTGGATGAAGTGCCCTGGGATCCTGGCGTTTCTGGCCCTTCCTGGCCTTCTCTGAGCTCTGCAGTGGCAAACTGGGGCTGGAGGAGATGGGAAGTGCTGGGGATGGTTGTCCTAGGGCTTGAGGGTCATTCCCCTGGGAGGGGAGGTCTGGCAGGAACTTTTCTTGATCAGGGCGAGAGGATGATAGGACACCTTCAAAGTCTCCTGAGCACCCTGAGGAAAAAAAGGTCTAAACTCCTTATTCTGGAGTTTCGAGCCCTCCACAGCCTAGATCCTACCTACTTAGAGATCCAACATACTTCTAGATCTGACCTACTGCTAGATCCGATCTACTTCTAGAGTTAAGCCCTTTTCATAGGACTAGCCTGCTGGGACCAGCTGCTGTTCCCATGGAATCCTTCCTTCTCTGCTTGGGTCTCCAGCTTCTTGCTTGATAACACTCTGTGCTTGCCGCTGGCACAAAGCACCATCCCCCTGGGGATGTCTTTTCACCCCCACAGAGGCCAAGGCAATCCAAGGGAAGGTGAGTCCCTTTGGTGTCTTGCTGTTTGAGTTATCCTCCAAGGGCAAGGTCTCTATCAAAGTGTTTTTTGACCAAGGATCACTTGAGGAATCTCTGTCATCCTGTTAAGCAAATACCTAAAAAGGACATATCTGTTTCTCCTGAGGCCTAGCTGGTGAGGGACACTGGTGGCTGAGATCCCAGGGATGAGCTGGGCGAATTAGTGAATTCTTCACCCACCATGGAGGTGGCTTAGCATCTGCTGGCTCCCAGGCTCCCTTCTGTGATGCCTGTGAGGTCTCAGGGCTGGGACGGGCAGGTGGGATATTTTTCCAGAGTGGCTAAAAAAGCAGGTGAGGAGGACAGTGAAGCATGGGGGAGTAAGACCAGAAGTCAGGTCTGAGGGGGAAGATGATGCCACAACCGGACAGAATATGGGTAGGTACCAAGAAAAAATGATCATGGAGTCACTTTCCGAGAGCCAGGATGCGGGGGAGTGGTGTGCAGTTCAAGACGGTCCAAGGCAAGTAGTGCTAGATGGGGGCTTTGTGGCATAGGACAAGTCTGATGGACTGAGGGTGCAGTGCTCTCCTCCCACCCACTGGGCCATTCCCTGGACACAAGACTCTCCTCCTTCTTGGAATGACAACCTGGACATCCTTCAGTCTCTCCCTTCCTGTCTGGGCCGCCATAAATGACTAGAGTTCTTCTAGCTCTCCCTTGGGGCTGGCCTGCATGAGAGAGGGGAGGGGTGGTCACATTTGGGTTGGGATGGTGACGTGGAGATAGTACAGATGTTGGTCTTTGCCCCCAGTTCTGAGCCCCTCAGGGTGAGTTTCCAGGTGTTGAGGGGGAGGAACCCCCTGCCATCTGCCTGGAAGGGGGCTCACCCCAAGGGATTTCCTTAAGGGAGATGAAGTTATTCATCCAAGTCAGATGCATTCACCCTCGGGTCCATGCTGATGTACCTGCAAAGGGCATCAGAGCATATTTTTTCCCTGGAAGCGAAGAGGTTGAGAAAACCCAGCTGTTACCACAGGGCAGCCTCGGATTGTGAAATGTAATGGCAATCCCTCCTTGGTTGGGGGAGGAACGGGTTCAGGGATTAGCCCCGGAAGGAGGGAAGACTCAGGGCAGCCTTCAGGTTAGAAATGAGATTCAGAACATTGCTCTTTGAGGCTAAGAGCAGCAAGGGGTCGGTGTCTCTGCTTCCCTCCTGGGTCCTGACCCAAGTTGGCCAGGAAAGTGCCTCTCTGAAGGCTAATCCAAGGGGAAGCTTCTAACTTGGGGGATGTGGCCGCATCTCCCTTTTTGGTGGGTGGACCCCTGTTCCAGGGGCAGACAGAAGATGGCTTTCCCATACTGGGAGGCTGCTTCACTGGAGATCAACCCAGGGGCGGAAGAGAAGGTCTTCAGAAAACTGTCTACCCTCCTCCCTTTGGTAAGAGAGACAAATGGGTATGTTTGACAGGATAGGCTGATTATGTAACAGTTTCCAAATGTCAGTGGCTGTAATGCAGCAGAAAAATTTCTTACATCACATCACCGGCCAGTTGGGGCTAGCGCAGGGGCTCTGCTCCATTCAGTTTTCAGGAACCCACATCCTGTCCCTTTTAGGGCCCTGCTCTCCTCTGGGTTCTCAGCTTCAGTGGACAGAAGGTAAGAGCATCACTTGGGAATGTTTGGATCGGGCTGGGAGGTGGCGCACGGCAGTGTGCCCACATGCCTCTGGCAGAGGGTTTCCTCCTGGGCAGACTTGGCCTGATAACTGCGGAAGGGATTGGCACCTAGGACCCGCTGGTCAGAACTGGGCCAGGTTGGCACTCCGATGTGCAAAGATGGCGGTGAGATTAATGTTTTAGCTGAGCACATTGCTGCCCTGGACAAACTCTGGGCTTGGGATGCATGTGTGCGTGTGCACGTGTGTGTATATATGTGTGTGTGCGTGCACGCATATATGTGTACGTGTGTGTGTGAGTTGTGTAAACATGCACATGCGTATGTGTATATATGTGTGTGTGTGTGTGTGTAGGTATGAGGGAGGCACCTAGCTGTCCTCACCACATCTGCCCTTGACCATGGAGGTGTGGTGATTAATGGCGTTGGGTTTGGATCCAGACACTCTTGGCTTTGAGTCTTGACTGCACACCATCCAGTGCCCTCTACTCTCCTTGATTTGGGGGTCAAGGGAAGAGAGGCTCCAGGCTGTGGCTGGGAGAGAGGGCAGGCCTTGGGTGGCCGGACCCAGCTTGCCCACATCCCAGAAGTCTGAGCCGTGGTCCCCCTGCTCTGAGGAAGCCCCTCCCCCCATTCCTTTGCGAGCATCTCTGCTGGTGGCATTTGTGCCGAATTGGGACATCACCCTTGGGGCAGGGGCCCGATGAAAGACTGGTCAGAGCATGCCAGCGTTGCAAACTTAAATATCTATGGGACCTGGGTCGCTCTTTAAATGAAAAATGTGATGCAGTGGATGTTGGCTTGGCGAGGATTGCCCGCTCAGGCCCCGCTGAGTGGCTCCGGAGGGAAGCTTGTTGTATCCAGATTTTCAGAACTGTCAGAGAATCAGCAAGTCAAAACTTTTATAGGTACTCTTTTTTTTTTAATGCTAACAATGCATAATCCTCTCAAACCTACCCAGCAGTATGTGGCCAAAACCAGACATATCTGCAGGAGGACTAGTTCCCGAGGGCTGGGCCCTCTCTTCTGTCAAGTCTGGTGTCTCGTGTGGGCCAGGTTCCTCTCCGTACACAGGAGGGGCCTGGCTGGCACAGTGACACCCTTCTGGGTGTGCAGGAAAACACAGCTGAATGTTACACAAACACCCGCTAATTACCCTGAGAATATTTATTGAGGTTTTCCCACGTTGTAATAAGAAATTATTGAGACATATATCACCCACCGAGCTGTTAATCATTGGTAAATATATTTTAAATACAGCAGTCCATTAGTATTTTAATTTAGCCTGTCTCCTGGAGAATATGTGCTGTATGAGACAAATATCCCCAGCTTCAGAGCCAAGGGAAAAATTTCCTCACCTAGTTAATCTTTATGTTCTCCTCTCGGGGAGGAAATCCCGGCTGCACCAACAAGAGAAATGGTCCCTCGGGTCCAGTATTGATGGTGAGTGTCCTTGAGGAGCTGGTGGGGGAGGCGGGGAGGCCGTGGCTCTGGCGTGGAGGGGGAGTGGGTGGGAGATGGGGCAAGCCTGGGAGTTACTGCTGTCCACTGCTCAGACACCCCCCTGCAAGTTCACTGAGATGTGAAATTGTACAGCTGGAAAGAAAGAAACAAGTAATGTACTGAACCTCAGTGGTCTTAACAGACTTCTCCAACTTGGATGTTCTGCACAGAATTCTTTAGTTCTCTTCCCCACAGCCTTCCTCCCTGTCCCGGGGGTTGGTGCAGACTTCCTACCACACATGTGCCTTATCTTACGTGGGACCAGCCAGAAAGGGACAGACCCAGTGACAGCGAACCGGGAGGTTTCTGATTTACCTTTGCCTTGGTGGACCACAGGGTGAGCCTTGTGGGTCCCTCTGCCCATGGGCCACCTGTTCACTTAACACACACTTACTGAGCACCAACCATGTGCTAGGGATCTTTCGAGGCACTGGAGATGCAGGTGTGAACCAGAAAGAGAAGGTTCTACTTTCTGAATGTACATTCCAGCTGTGGACAACAGATCACTAACATGTCAATGGTCATAAGCAGGTGCGTCTCAGAGAGCAATCATGCTGTGAGAAAACAGAGTGGGGTGTTGGGGGATGGTGAATTGCAGAATGGGGTAAGGGCAGCCAGGGAAAAACCTGGCTTTGACTCAGATCCCTATTTTAATCTGATAGGTGGGGGAGAGGGAGAGATGGATGATACCTTTGAAGTTTCCAAAATGGAGGGGATGGTGGGCCATTCGTTGCCTGAGCTTAAGAACTTGGGGGAAAGCGTAGGAGTGGGGGGAGGGGACGACGACATAGCTTGAAACCTGTTGAATCCCAGGTGTGTGTGTGTCCCTCAGGAGAAAGGTCTCCTGCCCTCAGTTGTGGCAGCCACGTGGGAGGTACTGAGGCACGTCCCCGGCATGTCTGATTTACGCACTCAGTGGAGGCCCCTCAGTTCAGGGCAGGTGCCACCAGGAAGTGGTGGAGGGAGGTTAACATCGCTGGGGAGACCCTCAACCAAAGGGGTATAAGAGGTGGCAGGTCAATGCCCCGCCTCCCTCTTCCCATTCTCTGGTGGGACAGTTCCCAGGGGCATTCTACAGGGACCTCAGAGGGTTCCCGGAAGGACCCAACACCAGCTGCAGGTAGAAGTCTCCTGCCCTCAGCGGATCCTTCACTCAGCTCTCCTCCTCACCCTCTACACCCTCGCTCCTGCTTTCTCAAATATACCTCTCAACATCCTGCACGTGAGTTCTTTGCGAGGGGGCGGGGGGGGACCCAGAACAGGATAGATTCTCACGGCACTGGCTCTGATCAGGGCAGTAGCAGGTTTTTTGGGAAGAAAGGGGAGCACAGGGATGAAGACAACACCCTAACACTTGAAGTGCAGGCGAGGAAGAAGAGGCAGTTTCTCTCCCAAATACCCAAAGGAGTAAGTCACCTAAGAGCAAACACCAACAACCAAATACTTAGGAGAAAACCCTCATCAGCCTTCCCTTCTTCTTCTTTCTGGCCCCTTATCCTCTACGGGGCTGTGAGGTTATAGCAGTTTTCAGATCCCTGGCATAGGATTCTCTGGGGTACTTTCTTCTCACACCCTATTGGTTTGCAGCCCAGCGAGACTGCTGTGAGCACTAAGTGTGGGGTGAAACCCCACAGTGCTACCCCAACTGGGAAGTATCCCTGATTGATTTCCAATCAAAGTCTGTTCTTCCCCAGAAAAAGGTTGGCTGCTCCCAGAGGGCAAGCCGAAATGTGTAATGTTTCTGAAGGCCCTGACTTTGAATTCACAAACTGTTTCTTCCACTCACATCTTATTGGACAAAGCCAATCACACGGCAAGCCCCTGACGGCAGCATGCAAGGAAGCCCATTATTCTCATGAGGAATGTACATTACCCTAATGAACCACAGGTCCCAATCGCACATGATTTGTATTCCTTGTGGAGTCTACGACTTTAAACTCTCTGCTACATGCCCGTGAGTTGCACACATGCTCTATCTCTCAACCATACTGTGAATGTCTTCAGGGCACGATCCATGTGCAGCCGGCCTCCGAACCTCCCGCACCAATCAACGTGGAAAAGGATATGGCACGCGGTGATATGTGGTCAGAGTCTGGGTATATTTTGAAGGTAGGGCAAAAAGGATTTGCTGATAGATTGGATATGCATTAGGTAAGAGAGTAAGGGAGACGATGATGTTGTTTTTGACCCAAGCAATTGAGAAAATTGAGTTGTCCTATACAGAGATGGGGGAAATTGTGGGAAGAATGGACACTTGGAAAATTGAAGGTCATTAATATCTATTTCATTGCTTCCAGACGTGTGGGATGCTCAGTATTTATGGGTGGTAGAGGAGATGATACACAGACTCAACACCAGTTAACAGTGAATCAAAGAGTTAGAAAGCTATTTATCCTTCCATTCTTTATTGACTCTTTTGATTAGTTAAAAAACAGTCGGAGTTTGGTGCTGGCGCGTCTTTAAACACTTGCTGATCTCCCTTTTCAGAAAAGAGATTATGCCTCAGGCTTAGAGACTTGGGCCATTTATAATATCTAGCTAGATTTAATATCAGCATTGTCTTTGCGCTGAATTTCTTTTGCCGGATAACTTCTCTCTACAACTGTTGATGCAGGTTCATTTACGGTCTAGATATACATTTCCTTTACAAATGAATTTATGCATGTTAAAAAGGGAATCAATTTACCAAGAAGTGTATAAGTGAGTTTAGTCCTCCATTTATTTAGGAAATATTTATCTAGTGTTGACTACTTACTGGACGCTGCTGAGGATGCAGCAGTGGATTAAAACAGACCCAGGGCAGGCCTTTCCCGGAGCTGGTGGTCTAGCAGGGAAGGCAGAAAACAAAGTAAACAGGTGAAGTAGAAGATATTCCAGGTGACAACATTTATTTGCGGAATAAGTAAAGCAGAAGAGGCAGATTGGAAGAGGGGCAGGGGTGGGGGCGCACTTTAAATGGGGTGGCAGGGAACGCCTCGTGGAGCAGGTGGTATTTACAGGAAGGCCCGAGGGAGCCAGTCACACCAGTGTCTGAGACAGAGCGCCCCTCGCAGAGGGGACAGCAAGGACAAAGCTCTGAGGCTAGCGCAGGGCTGGCCTGGCCAAGAAGAGCATGGAGCCCGTGTGTTTGGAACGGAGAGCGCAAGGGGAAGTATAGTAGAACAAAAGATCGGAGGGGTAGAGAGGGGGCAGGAGCATACAGGGCCCCGGGGGACACTGCCGGGAATTCAGCTTTTAGTCTGAGTGAGATGGGGAGCCACTGAAGATCTTTGGGCAGGGGGGTCGCTTGATCCGACAGAGTCTAACAGCATCCCTGGGAACAGACTCAGGGGGAGCAGGGGCAGTTACGGGGAGACCGGAGGGGGGGTGTCTGTTGCAGAATCCCAGTGAGGCAGGATCACAACTCAGGTGACAGCAAGATGTGGTCGGACTCTGGGTAGATTCTGAAGGTTGAGCAAGCAGAACTTGCTGACCAGTTAGCTATGTGCTATGCAAGAGAATGAGAGAGATGGGGATGCTATTTTGGACCTGAGTGATTGAGAAAACTGAGTTGCCCCATATGGAGATGGGGGAATTGGGGAGGACGAAGCAGAGGGGACATCAGGAGGTCCGCTTGGTCGTGTTGACTTTGTGACGCCTGTTGGACATCCAAGTGGAGACGTTAAGTAGACTCTTGGATATCTGAGGTTGGAATCCCCACGAGGGTCCTAACCAGGGCTTATGCATGGGGGTCATCAGCCCCTAAGTGGCCTAGATGCATGGACGCGAGACAGAGGAGGTGCAGAGAACGCAGGTGTCCTCTTCTTGCTGCCCTGCAGCTTAGCCCTGCATTTGCAGCTCTTTGCTCTGCTGAAGTCTGGGCCCCAGATGTAATGGGCACAGATGGCACCCAGGCTATTTTCCTAGTGACTCGAAGAGAACACCTCAGTTCCCTGCAGCCCCAGAAGGGCCAAGAAAATTTGCTTGGAGAAACTGTCATTTCAGTATAATTGCTCTGCATAGCAAGCTTTACGCGTTAAGCTTCTCAAATTGATCTGTCCTGTCATTTCGACTTCCTAAACCTTCCCTTCTTCTTTACACAGTATTTCCACTGGGAAACGGTTGTCTGAAGCCTGAACTATATATGTCAAAACATCCTGTTAGGGTTTTCTGAGGTTTCTGATGTTGGGCAATTCAGGGCATTTGGTTTCCACATCAGAGGAGGGAAAATTTCTTCCTGTCATTATGTTATCACTGCGGACCAGGTCTTCACTTCTTCAGGTCTTGGGGCCAAAAACAGATGCTTAAGATGTGCCACGGTTTCTGCTACAGGATGTGAAACTGGCTCAGCCTGAAATTGTGAGGACGATTTAAAATAATAACGGTAACCATCATCAAACGAACACTTAATTTGCCAGGCTGTTTTGTCGTGGATGATCCTGGTGCCTCACCAAGATCTGTCCACTGTCTGTACAAACCCCCTCCAGCTGCTGTGGGTGCTGGCTGCTAACAGCTCACAGCTGCCACTTGGGCCGAATGGGAGCCACCTTTTCTGGCTAAAAGGGAGCATCTCACCCAGGCTGGCTTCCTTATCTCAATCTGGGACTAGCTCTGCGGTTCAGTGTGTGCTCTAGAGCTCCCTGTGGGATCAGGCTGAAGGTAGTCTTGGGTTGAGACCATAAGCTTGCTTTTCTTTCTGTCCTCATTCCATTCTTGCCCCCTTCTTTCCACACCTCCGGCTCTATTTCTGGGGGAACTCAGCCTAAGACAAGGGTCTGACATATTTTATATCATCAACCACCTCTCGACCTCTAAACCACCCTCTGACATAGTATTACTAGTTCTTCTCCAAAGATGTGGGTGTGAAGGCTCAGAGAGATTAATAGGTAGCCAAGGGTCACATAGCTGAACAGGTACAAGAGCCAGGAGTCAAATCCAGCATTTGCCCCAAAGCTCATGCTCCTGCCAATTTGGGTCTATCACCCTTCCATAGGGTCAGTGTCAGAGATTTTGAACCTTAAATATTTCTCTTCTTCTTTTCTCTTCTTTGGGGAGTCAAATGTGGATTTCTTTAAGTAATGTTGGCTGGAGGGCCAGGAACCGGCTGTCTGTGGTGACAGTAGGAAAGGGATCTTCAACAGCTGGGCCCTTGGGGAGGCAGAGAACAACGGTGACGGACCCGTGAAGGTTGCACTTACTCTGGCTTTGGAATATAGTTAGAGATTCCCAGCCGTTTGTAAGTTGCTCTTTCAGACGGGGCCACAGGTAAATGCTTGGTCAAATTCAGATTGCTAATGAAAGAAAGAAATGATCAGTGTTGGTTTTTCTGGGTGAGGAGAGGGTCCAGGTTTCCTAGCCTAATCCCCAAAGTGTACACCGGTCGCTTCTGCTGCCTGGTGGATCAGCCCGGGTTTCAAAATGGAAAGCCCGATGAGATCTGAGGAGTGTGCACGTAAAGGCAAACGTTTAGGTTCAAAGCATTCCTGACTTGCCTGGTGGGTGTGAGGGGGCTGGAGAAAGAACACTTCACGGGTAACAGGATTTAGGATTTTGCCGTGGAGCACAAAGTCAATGTCAGCCGATAATGATGTCATTGTGCTTGTAAGACTAGACTACGGATCACGCTTTCCTTAAAAGAAATAGAAGACACATGGTCTCGTTCTATTCTACATCGGTGAGATTGCAGTTGGAGAATAAAACAACAATGAGGAGGGTGTATGTACTTTTCTACTGAGATAGAGTTGACATCCATTGTATTGGCTTCAGGTATCCAACATAATGATTTGATATTTGTGTACATTGCAAACTGGTCACCACAATAAATCTAGTCAACATCCACCACCACACATAGTTACAGAATTATTTTTTCTCATAATGAAAAAATTTTTTTTTTTTTTTTTTTTTTTAGAGAGAGCGTGCAATCACAGGGGAGGGGAGGGCAGAGGGAGAGGGAGAGAGAATCTCAAGCCAACTCCACATTGAGCCCACATGGGGCTCAATCTCATGACCCTGAGATCACTACCTGAGCCAAAATCAAGAGTTGGATGCTTAACTGACTGAGCCACCCAGATGCCCCTTGTGATGAGAACTTCTAAGGTCTACTCTCTTCGTGACTTTCAAATATGCAGTCCAGTATGATTAATGATCATTACCATGCTGTACATTACATTCCAGGACTTACTTATAACGAAAATTTGTACCTTTTGACTCCTATCACCCATTTTTGCTCACCCCCTACCTCTGACAACCATCAGTCTATCAGTCTGTTCTCTATATCTGAGCTTTTTTTTTTTTAAAGATTCCACATATAAGTGAGAGCATACAGCATTTGCCTTTCTCTGTCTGACTTACTTCACTTAGTATAATGCCCTCAAAGTCCATCCATGTTGTTACAGATGGCCAGAATTCATTCTTTTTTTATGGCTGAATAATATTCCATTGTCTATAGATATCTCATTTTCTTTATCCACTCATCTGCTGGTGATCGGGGTTGCTGCCTACAGATGAGGAGTGGCATTTTCAAAGCACTGACCCAGGGAGGCACCCACACCTTCGAACAAAGCTGGCATTCCCAGGAGGTTTCCAGCTCTGTGCCACTTGATTTTAAGAATATACCTTTATTGGGGCGCCTGGGTGGCTCAGCCGTTAAGCGTCTGCCTTCAGCTCAGGTCATGGTCCCAGGTTCCTGGGATCGAGCCCCGCATCGGGCTCCCTGCTCGGCAGGAAGCCTGCTTCTCCCCCTCCCACTTCCCCTGCTTGTGTTCCCTCTCTCGCTGTGTCTCTCTCTGTCAAATAAATAAATAAAATCTTAAAAAAAAAAAAAGAATATACCTTTATTTTTATTTTTTATATATTTTTAGAGATTTTATTTATTTATTTGAGAGAACAAGCAGTGGGGAGGGGCAGAGGGAGAAAGAGAGAGAGAGACGCAGACTCCCTGCTGAGCAGGGAGCCCGATGTGGGGCTCGATCCCAAGACCCCGGGATCATGACCTGAGCAGAAGGCAGACACTTAACCGGCTGAGCCACCAATGCGCCCCAAGAATATACCTTTATTTTTAAAACATAAAATAAATATTCTTAATAGAAAACAATCTAACTGTTCATTAAAGCAAGACTTTAATGAATCTCCTGGCCCTGCATGCTATGGGGAATGACACTTAATATTTTGGCACATATAATTATCACATATCTTTCTATGAGTACACCTATATTTAATACATATTTTAGGTGTGTAATTTTAAATGTGAACATTCCCTTTGATCTGTAATAATGCTGTTTTCATTTAACATTTTTCTCACATCAAATAAATGTACTTTATCCCTTTTTTTTTTTTTTTGCTAAGGATGAACATCTTTTTCTGCTTAGGATATACACACTTTGAGTTTTCCACACGAGTTAAGTTTTTATCTCTTGAAAACTATTTGGGTTTTGGAAGCAGCGAAGAGTTATTTGTCACCGGAGTTAGCATGATTCTTGTAAGAAACATTTACTCAGCACTGAACATTCCAGACTCTGTGCCGGTTTCTGTGATTATTGAGGGCCTCAGGTTCATCAAGAGTGTAATGTGTGTTTCATGTGATGGCGGCCATAAGAGGGGTTAAAATCCTGCCCCGGTGTGGCTGGGGAAGAAGTGGAAAAGGCTTTGCAGAGGACATTTGATCTGAGCTTTAAGTAAATAGAAGTTGTCTAGGTGAAAAACAAAGAGAAGACATTTCAAACGTATGAACTAGAGCTCACAAAGCCAGAGGGAGATGAGAGAGCATGGCATGGCTCAGAATTGGCAAATCATAGCTTGGGTCTGACACAGAGAAAGGGTTCTGTCCGTGGAGGAGGGAGGGTCCAGGCAGGAAGCTGCCCCGGGGCAGCCCAGACCAAATTGACCAAACTCCATGTTGAGCAGTCTGAACGTGGAGGGAGGAAGAAGGGTGAAATGTTAATTGAGGTCACGGGCCTTGGAGTCACCCCACCATTGTGGCGTCTTCTCAGCAGTGCCCTTAGACCTGGCAGAGAGGATCGTGGAGGGCCCGCTGTGGCCCTTCTCTGGCTGTGCCCTCTGCATGGGGTGAGGAGTCAATGGAGTCCAGGGGATGTGCCTGCCCAGAACCCAAGCTGCCTTATTCTAGACCAAGCCACCTGTGATTCCTGTCCAAGCATCCTCTAACCTACTCCAAGAGCCTACATGGACCCCTTTACCAAGACCACCCCCTGAGGATGCACCATGCTGCTGGCACGTTCTCACTGCTGAGAAGCAGCCAAGGTGTTGTAGTTTGGGGGAGACACGGATGAAGCTTTGGTGTGCAAGCTGGGGTGTCCACACACAGGCATGATGAAACCCCTTCAAGTATGGGTTGGAACCAGGATGGAAAGAGAAGAAGGGGTATGGGTTTTGGGCTCAAGGCCTCCTCTTATAAACGTCAAGGGAAGGTCTGTTATTGAAACTATTTGCTTCTTAGTTTCCTTTCCCATGAGTGAGACTAAAAGCCCTTACGTCATGGGGATTTGTGGAGACTAGATAGGACATCAGATGTGAAGTGCTCAGCATTATGTCTGCCTAGCGTAAGTGCTCAGTAAGGGCTTATGGTAGGCAATATGCCTCCCAGGGAGGCTTGGCGGCTAGGGTGCCATGTTGGATGTGGGGCTGTGGTGGGGAGGTGGACTGGGGATGGGGAACTAGAGACAAGGAGACCACTTAGGAGTCTACATGGTGGCCCTACAGAGAGTTGATGGGGATCTGGGTGGAGTTTTGCCTGTGGGGCTGAGGGGAGCCAGTGGGTCTTCAGGCCATTGGCAGCCACCGGACCAGGAATGTGCAATGCCTTTCTGGGGCAGCATTAGAACCAACACTTCTTCCCTCTGTCCCACCCACTACCAGCACCGGAGTGTCCTGTGTGGTTCTGCTGAAGTGCAGAGTCCCAGGCACGAGCTCGGACATAGCCGGTCGGAATGTCTGGGGCCGGGACCCAGGAGTGATTATAAAGTATCTGAAGCTTGTGGATCACCAACACTGAGTAACACAAAGATGAGTCTGTAAGGACTGTGGCTTAAAACTCTGGGATGACGTTCAAGAAAAGGGGACATTACCTAGCTGGAAGGAAGAAACTGTTCCTTCCTATGTACCAGTTGGTTGGGAGAAAATGTCTTTCCAAATATGGCTCCAAAGAAGAAGAAGAATAAAAGAATAAGAAAGTGTTGGTGACAAAGTGGTTAGAAGCCACTGTTTTAAAGGAGGCTGTGTGTGTGTGTGTGCGTGTGTGTTCAAGAGATTGCAAATCGATATTCCATTTCCCTTGGAGTTTACACAGCTGCCCACAGGGCGATTCTTGACTCCAGGATAAATGGGGCCATATCACTCGGCTAGAGAATAATGAATTTTCCACACATCCTTGCGATAGGCCTTTCAGGAAACCACGTTTGGAGGAAAACTCGTTGTTCTCATCAGAGAACTACACTCACATGTCCGTGTCCCCTCCAGCCAGCCCCCCGTGGCTGTGTGTGTCACGTGAGAGCACGAGCACTTTGGTGTAGGAGCGTGCAGTAATTGAGATAGATCCTCGGAAGTCTGACTGGGGTGACTGGTATTTGTATACTCGTTTTCCCATCCACTGGACTGTGATTACCTTGCGGGCAGGGCCATCTTGTACCCCTGTCCTCATACCCCCTGTGTCCATCAGGACAGGCTGGGCTGGGCTGCAGTCACAGGCCAGCCGGACCCCTTAGGAGGTGGCTTACGATGACAAGGGTTGATTTCTTGCTCCCACTACGGGTCTATCGGGGGTCAAGCTGGGGCCGGGCCCCATGTCATGCTCATTCTGGCATCCAGGCTGATTGATGGAGCTTTCTCCACAACAACCTGGGCTGTGGCCACTCACCAGGGAAGGGGGAGGAAATGCGGCAATTTCACCCTGAGTCTTAAACCCTTCTGCCTAGAAGTTGGGAGTCACTTCTGTTCACGTTCTACTGGACAAATCATGTGGCCCTGTTGAAGTTGAAGGAGTTGGGCAAGTTCACTGTACTCAATCCTTTGAAGGAGAAAATCAGAAATACTGGTTAACAGCGTGATAACTGGTGCACCACTGTGACAAACTAACTAGGGCTTGGAATCATGCAGGTGAATGAATGAAACAGGCTTGTAGCATAAGGAGGGTGCCCGGGCCTGGGGGTCCAGTGCCAATGCTCTCGCTGTCTGGCTTTCAGGTTCCATATTTAAAGTCTAGGACACATTACCTTTAACTTTTGTCTTTGTTTATATGCCCGGCGGGCATTTCCTAACTGGGCTGGCATCTCCAACTCCCTGATTTGGACTCTGAATGCTCTTCAGGGTCTTCCAGGGAGGCGCCTAGTACCCCAAGCCCACCCCTTGGTGCTGGCTGCCCAAAAACATGCTGGTGAAGTTGATAATGAGGTCCCACGTGTGCACAGCTGGAAAACCCTGAGCAGGAGAGTGGGTCATCCCTCACGGCCCGCCTGCTTCCATCACCATGTGACAGCCAACCAGCAGAGCCCCGAGGAATACAGGCTCCGGGGTCCGACGGCCTGGCTTCACGTCCCACCCTTGGCCCTGGCCGTGGAGCCTCAGAATAGTGACCTGTCTATCCTCTTTGCCCTCGGTTCTCTTTCCTGGGGGTCTTGGGGGGGGCGGGGATTAGGCGAGTTTGTAGGTGTAAAGCCTGTGGCATTCTGCCTGACACACACTGGACGCTGGATGATGGACACTGGCTATGAGCCTGAATATTAGAATATGACTCGTTTCTCCACGCTAAGATTCCCCGTGCTCGTGGCCTCAGCTTTTCTATCCCTGGTGGAGAAACACTGTTAAGACCTCATTGGATGGCTGCAAGGCTTCCCTGAGGCTTGATGACAGTGAACTACCTTCATTCAATGCTGACTCTTGAGCAGTAACGGATAACCAGGCATTTCTCCTCTGAGTCCCTCACTTACACAACTGTGTGAGCTCCGGCAAGTCACTTTATTGGCCTCAGTTTCCCCATCTGTAAAGCCGGCATTGATCTATGTATAGTCGCAGGCGGGGATTCCGAACCTCTGCTTTTCAGCGTTTCAACCTCAGCCCCTTCCCCCACGTTTCTGACCAGGAGAGGGGAATTGCAAGGGAATATTTTCTTGAGATTCAAAGCTGCCAGAACTGGAGAAATGCTGCTAAGGCCTGAGAGAAAGTTGGTGGCCCCAATTCTGCATTACTCAGTCCTTGTCACCCCCACCTGGGAGCCGGTCCAGCTTGACACCTGGCCTCCCTGCCTCTAGCCTGCTTCCTCCCAGCCTCTTCATACTACAAGCAGGTCACACACTAGCTCCAATCCCTCCAAAAGGCCCTCTTGCCCTCAGGAGAAGAGCCAAGCTGTGTAGCATGGTGCACAAGGCCCTCACCAGCTGGCCCCTGCAGGATCTCCAGACCCTTCTCTCCCCACGCCCCTCAGGAGCTCTGCTCTGCCAGGCTGTACTTTGTAATTCTAGTTGGTCTGTGGACCGGGTGAAGTGATGCAAGAGCCCCTGGCTCTGGGAGTCCCCAACAGACCCGGTCCGGCCACTCACCACTGACAAAATCCAAAGGCAGAGAGCTGATAGGCGGGGAAATGAGAAAGGGATTTATTTCCGTGAGGCCAGCACAGGGAAAGACAGTGGACTAGCATCTCAAAGTCTCCAAAGTGCTGGAAGTCCTTCCAGGTTTATATAAAGAAAATGTGAGACAAAGGTGGGTGGGTAGTGCAGGTGGGCAGTGAAGGTCAAATTATTATTGTCTCAGGGTCAATCACAGGTGGGGTCTTGCTGGCTCAGGGTGGTCCTTACTGCTTGCGGTGGTAGTTTGTGTTCCCATCACGAGATGCTTTGTGTGCAGGGTCTTTTGCCGGAATTAAGAGATAGCAGGAAAGAATTTAATCAATTAGAAAGTTTGAGGTCAAAATGGAGGTTGTTGCAGCCCTTGTTCAGATCTCTATATTAGTCAGGGTTCTCAGACCAATGGGATTTTTATATCTATCTATCTATCTATCTATCTATCTATCTATCTATCTATCCATCCATCTATCTACCTATCTACTATCCATTTATCTATCTTTATCCATCTATCGTCTATCTATGTATCCATCTATCATCTATCATCTATACATTTATCTTTATCCATCTATCGTCTATCTGTCCATCCATCTATCATCTATCTATGTATCCATCTACCTATCATCTATCTATCCATCCATCTATCTATCCATCTATCTTTATCCATCATCTATCTATTTACCTATCTATCTATCTATCTATTTACCTATCTATCTATCTATCTATCTATCTATCTATCTATCTATCTATCCATTTGTCTATCTTTATCCATCTATCGTCTATCTATCTATGTATCCATCTATCTATCTTCTATCTGGAAGAAGAGAGAGAGAGAGAGATTTTATTGGAGGAATTGGCTCATGTGTTTACAGAGGCTGAGATGTCCCATGGTCTGTCATCAGCAAGCTGGGGACCCAGGAAAGCTGGTAGTATAATTCAGTCCAAGTCAGAAAGCCTGACAACTGGGGAAGCCAAAGGTGTAAATCCCAGTCCGAAGGCAGGAGAAGATGAGATGAGATGTCCCTGCTCAACAGTAACGGAGGAAAAAAGGGACGAATTTCTCCCTCCTCCACCTTTTGTTTATTCCATGGATTGGCTGCTGGCTACTGCATTGGGGTGGACCATCTGCTTTACTGAGACATGGATTCAAATGCTAATCTCGTCCGGGAACACCCCACAGACATACCTAGCAGTAGTGTTTGACCTGGGTGCCCTGGGGTCAGTCGAGGTGATACAGGAAATTAACCCTCCCAGGCTCCACGCCCCTTTCAGTCTCTGCTTTTACAGAGGCTGTTCCTTCTGCCAGGCATGCTCTTCCCAGGTCTAGCCCCCCTGACTAATTCCCATTCACTTTTAAGGATTTGATTTGGGTGTCATTTCTATAGGGATCCCTTCCTAGATCTGCCGCTCTCCCCTCAAGGCTGGGTTGGGGGTGCCTCCTCAGGCTCCCTCAGTTTCCCTGTATCTCACCTCTTCCTCACTTGACTGGGAACTTCTGCAGGGCAAGATGATAAAAACACTTGTAAGTGCCTATAGGTGTGCTAGGCACTGTTCTGGTTATGTATTTAATACTCACAACCACCTTCTGGTATAGTTACTATTTTAATTCCCATTTTACACAGGAGGTAATTAAGCACAGAGAGGTTGAGTAACTTGCCCACTGTCACACAGCTTGTTAGCGGCATAGGCATCTATCTTACAGGATGTTATGGAATAGAAATTGGTGCATATCTGTTGAAGTGTGGTAGATGATGAAAGAAATCACCCAATTCCAGAAAAAAATCATTAAGAAATATAATTAAGAGCATTCTGAACAGGTGTTAATGTCCTCATAAGTAGTTGGGGGGAGGGGTAATGAGGCATAAGAAAAGTTGAACAATCCATGGGTTTCCCTCTTTGTTGCCCATCCACGTTTGGGGAGACTTGTGGCTGGCAAGATAGGAACTAGGGTGGGAGCGTCTTGGTTTGGAAGAGAAAGCCATAGAACATGAACCTGTGGTGCATATATGATCTCCCCTTGAACAACATGGAGGTAAGGGGCACCAACCCCCTGCACAGGTAAAAACACACACTATAACTTCTGACTCCCCCCAAACGTAACTATTAATAGCCTACTATTGACCAGAAGCTTTACCAATAACATAAACAGTTGATCAACACGTTTTATTATGTTACATATATTCTATACTATATTCTTACAATAAAGTAAGCTAGAGAGAAGACAGTGTTATTAAGAAAAACTCATAAGTAAGAGAAAACACATTTACAGCGCTGTTGGTATATTTGTTGAAAAAAAATCTGCGTATAAGGGGACTCGTACAGTTTAAACCCGTGTTGTTCCTGGGTCAACTGTAATAAATGCACTTTAGCCCAATCCATAGGGGAGCAAAAGAAAGAACATACTGATTGCTTTCTGTCATGAAGGTTTTTCCACAGTACCCTTGAGGTTGTACATTTCATTGTTTGGAGACAGGTAACTTCTTGGTGTCTGCAGTGATGGCCTCTTGTTTGGAGACAGGTAACTTCTTGGTGACTGTAGTGATGCCCTCTTGTTTGGAGACAGGTAACTTCTTGGTGTCTGCAGTGATGCCCATGGGCGGTTCTGGGTTGACTGGAAGATTTGGAGGTATCCCAATGTAGAGAATGGGATATGGTAACTTTTCTCCTCCTGGCCTTTCAAAATGTCTTTGAGGTCCTACGAAAGAGGCAGGGGAAGGTGGCGAAAGAACCATGTTCATAGATAGCCTTGTGAAGTTACGAGCTCAACCAGGGCTTCCTAGAAATGTAGGTGACCAAGACCAAGGAGTAGGAAAGGGGCCATTCTCTGTCAACTGTCCCTGCAAGGTCACTTCAGGGCCCCGAGGGCTCAGAGTGACCCCCAGCTCTGTCTGCTTCACCTTAGCCAACTTAAATTGTGCACAAGGATCCGATACATGGCTTCGTGGTGCATTTACTTCCAAAAGGTAAACTGACCTGATTTCGCCATGTTCTTGCTCCTGGAGTGGAGGCGTGGCATGAATCAAGACAATAGTAAACCACGTGGTCTTGTGTGACACGGTTATTAGTTGACTCTATTGGTAATAAACACAGGGAGGGATGCAAGTGAAACCTTTGGTCATAAGACCTTAAGATCACCTAGACACAGCCGGAGACTTTACCATTTCCTCCGTGGGTACGAGACACTGCATAGCACGGAACACCAAGATTCTACAAGAAGGTGGTGAGATTTCTGGATGTGAGTGGCAAGGGCAACACCTCTGAATTGAGGGGAGAAGATCAGTGACGGCTTTGGTTCTTCCATCTCTCCAGATAACTTGCTTAGTCCCCTGGGCCCACGGCAAGCATGCAGGTGTCGAAAGTCTAAGGGACCCGGTTCCTTCCCAGTCTTCTCCTGGCCCCTCCCAGCAGCCCCAAACTGGTCCATAAGATGGGGACCATGAGGGTGACATGAGAGGTCGAAACTGGGAGGGGATTATAAAATGTTGCAAGGGAAATAAAAAAATAAGGATTTAATTTATTTTATTATTATTTGTAAGTTACGTTACGTTATGTTATGTTATGTTATGTTATGTTATGTTATGTTATGTTATTTTTTTAGCTAGACTTAAGACATTGTTTGTCCTGGTCCCATAAAGCCAGACGGTGTCATGAGGTCTATATACAACAAGACAGATTCACCTCTGTCTTCTCTGTACTGGGACAGCATGTGGTCACAGCTACCAAGGGGAGATGTTGGTCGTGGTGACAAGGCGATGAGGTGGGAAATGTCAGGGACTGCACATTCAGATGTTCACAGTGTCCAGGCAGGTGAATTAATGAACTGGGGCCAGACAGGGACTAAGGCTTATCTGAAGGTGTTTGCCCTTGGCCACCTACAGGGGGCGATACCCCTCCGTTCCTGCTCACGCGGAGATCCAGGTGTGGTCTAGTCAGACGTGTCATTTCCAGGAAAGCCAGATTTCGTATGTAAAATTGACCAATTCTTATTTTCCACAAACACTGGGTGTACCAACCAAAATGCCTCTGTCAGTCAAATGCAGCCCATGATCACTGGTTTTTGATACCCGATGTTTGTGAAGATACCCAGCTCCACGTTTGGCATGCCACAGTAAGCCTTCAGCGTCTTCGGGCTCTCTGCTTCTCTTCCCTATCCAGGAAGGCTGTGCATTATCAGGAAGAGAAATAAGATTAAGCCCAGGATGGGTGGAGGTTGTCTTTTTGTTGTCTCAATGGGTAAGTCTCATCATTAAATTTTCCTGAGCTGATGATGGCTTTCTGTGGAAGAAATACCAGCCAAGCCCGAATACCCTGAAAGCTCCATTAATCTTTCTATAACCCCATTAACACTCACTGCATATTTCCTGTGAAGAGGGTTGGAAATGACCAGAGCCCACAGCATGGAAAGATCTGTCATGCACCCAGCAGCCGGGGAAAGGCCATGTAGGCACACAACGGGAAGACTGTTGGAATATGCTTCCTTCGGAATTGTTAAAAGGAGGGGGGGCCCGAGAGGCAGAGAAAGAATCTCTTGACCCTGGGAATCTTATCACTTGACAATCATTACAATAGAGTTACCGTACTTTGCCATCCAGAAATATCTATTACCTTGAACCCGGGGTTAGATGCCTGCTCCCTAGGGGAACTCTGGAAACAGAGATTTATTTGTGCAGCAATAATTGAAGAGTTCATTTGATTCCAGTCTGGATCTTTCAACCACAATCAATTTCATGCCCCATCATAAATAATGGAGGTCGCCAAGGCAGCCAAGCGGGGCGGGGGATCTGGCTGGTGCTGTGACAGCATTCAAATCGCATCAACAGAGAGAGGGACAGAGCCCCTGTGACAGCATGTTTGGAGAGAGTTTGAGTGGCAGTGTGTGTGTGTGTGTGTGTGTGTGTTTTAACAGAACCTTTTTTTCCCTCCCCCTTAAATGGGAAAGACATTCAGACATTGCATTACTAAGTGCTTGGGAGCAGCAAGATCACACCCATGAAATCTCAACACTCGGGCAGTGCCCAGAAGAGAGTTTGCTGTAAGAGCAACTTCTCAGTCCCTTAGGCGCCCGACTGTTTCTTAGAGCCCTATCAGTGGAGGAATTAATAAGTGGACTACTGTAATTGGCAGACTTTCAGGGATGCTCCAGGTTAGGTGCCCCGAGGCAGTGTGGGGAACGGCTGTTTGAAGTCTGAATTGTATGAGAATAAGACAGAAAGGGTGAAAAAAAAAAATCGGTCTTGGCTGCTTTACAGAGATTTTCCATTTCTAATGAAATGAGATGTAGAAATTTAAAAACTTTACATCTCTGGAAGATACTGACTTAAGTACACCTCCCAGCCTGGTCCTCTTCTCCTGGCTTCACCTTTAAGCCCCAGGACCTTTGCACAAGCTGCTGCTTCTGTCTCACTCATCTTCCCACTCTTCACCTGGCTAAGTCTTACTTGACCTTATGGTTCCAGCTTCAATATAATTTCCTCAGGGAGATCTTTTAGACCAAATTATATGTTCTTAGAGCAACCTGTACCCTTCTTTTTGAGTACCAGGCACAGTTGAAATTAAACAATCATTTGCATGGTTGTTTGGTAAATATCCACTTCCCTCTCTAAACTGAAAAATTCTTGGGAAGCCATGCTGTTGAATGAATGAATGTTTGCCAAGGGAAGCCAGAGGATGTCCCATTGGATCTGCAGCTGTAATGTACTCCTATGTCTTTTTGTAGCCTTGGTGGCTCAGCTGGCCAGGAGAAGGAGGCAGTAGGAATTAGTGGGGCTTATTTAGGACAAATGAATCTGCTTTTGATTGGCTTCCAGCATGGTGGCCACCACCCAACATCTATTGTCCAACCAAAGGTCATCTGGGCTGGGCATTGGGGTAAATCCAGAAAGTGGTCTCTAAGTGAACTGGGGGCAGCACCATTATTCTAGGTGATTGGTACATTCTGGGCAGACAGATACTCAGACATGGGAGATCAGATTAAGCCACTGTGAGATGGGGGTAGCAGGGAGGTGAACCAGAAGCCCCTGGCTTGATTCCAGAGCAGGATTTAACACTATAGAAACGAGGAGGAGGGTGTAGGGATCAATCAGAAAAGTTTAAGATTCTGGGAGCTCATGGGTATGTGGGGGTTGCCCCTCGTCCCAAAGGATGGATTTGGAGCATCCAGGTTAATTCCAGAACTGCTGATGGAGTTGGGATTTCTGTTATCCACATCCTGGCCGGGAGGAGCTCAGCGACTAGAGTGAGAGTGTAGAGACCTGGCTGTCTACATAGTATCCCCATCCTGCACAGACAGATTCCAAGTTCCAGTGGGGGGAGCCACACCTCATTTTCTGTCCCCAGGCAGCATGGTGGCTCTACATTCCACATCACGGGGGGAGTCACATGATCCACGTCTTTGCCAGTCCCATTGCATGTCCTTGGCAACTGACTCAGGGATGGGCACCAGAGCCAGGTTAGACCAACCAAAGTCAACAAGAGCTACTGGGGGTGTCGATCACACTCTCCCACTGATTTTAACAAGGGAGGGCAGGCAGCTAAGAGTTTGGGCTGCCATCTTGTCCCACCAAAGTCAGAACTTGACAAAGAATTTAAGTAGCATCCAGAAGTGAGCTGAGAGAAGGAGAAATTAGGGTGCAAGCCATGCCATTTGAGCCCCTGCATTAAGTTCTGCCTTAAACCAGCCCAGAAGCTTTGGACTTTTAAGTTCCACGAGTCAGTAACTCCTCTTTTGGTAAGTATGAAGATAAGTATGGATATGTCCCCTCTTCTATCCCTGTCCCCTCCCGCCTGACTCACAAGAGCTAATAACAATCTATTCCGAACCCTGCTAAAGGCTCGATCAACCACAGATTCGTGGAGTCACAGGATGTCAGAGTTATTGTCTGGTCTGCTTTCCTAGCTTGACAAACGGGGGTACTGAGGCACACACAGAGACGATATTTGTTTTACGCATTGATTCCTTCATTTACCACATGCGCATCTGGTGCCAGGCCCTGTGCCAGACCCTGGGGGTGCAAGAATGCAAAGCACGTTATTTCTGCGCTCAAGGAGCTCAGAGTGGTGGAGATGGCTGGGTCAACAATTGCAACAGACTCTGGCCAACGATACGACAGTGACATTAATGCTGTAGGAACAGCAAGCTGCGGGGGGGCATCCCTAGTTCATCCTGGATCCCAGGTGGGTCTCATGTTTGAGCTGATTTTCAGAAGACAGTAGGAAGTGTCAGGGTGGCCTCAGTGTGTAAGGGTGTTCCAGGCAAAGGGAAAAACAGACAAAGGCATGGAAGTGGGAGAGCGCATGACGCGAACCTCTGGGAGCTCTAAGTCGTTAAGTATAGCTGGCAGGTATGTCGGCTCCAGGGGGTGGCGCAATATGAGGCTGGGGGGGAACAGAAGCCAGACTGTGGAGGGACTTTTATGATGGTGGAGAGGTGTGATTTTTCAGGGCAATGGGGAGCCATAGGATCTAATCCTGCAGCAGGTGTGAATCTCAATCCACAAATGCAACTCTGCATGAGATCAAACTTCTTTTTTGTATAACTCAACTTAATTTCCGAATTTGAGCCCTCCCATTTGAACATTACTCCCAACCGATTTAGGGAGGTTCCCTAAAGAAGGTCAGGGCATTATCTCATTCATGTTCTGGGGTCTTACATGGTGTCAAGGAATTTGGGGGAAGCCCACTGATGTTTTAGCAGGCCGTCTGCTGCTTGATCAATCATGTGGATGATTGATGATGAGGGGTTCACCATCTCTGTCTGAGTGACCCCTTGGGGTCTGGTGGCTCTCCGTGGCCAAGCTAGGCATGGGAATCTTGTAAATTGTGAATCTGGTTTCCCCCTGACATACCCTGCAGACCTTCCTTACTTGGATTTTGCTGTCTCTCAGTAGGCGTCAGGTCACGCATGCTCCAGGATCCACAGATCTCTGCTTTTATTACCTCTCTCAGTCTGGCAGAAATCCTGGTCCTTCCTATTTCTCACTTTGACCTTGCCAGTGAATCCCATTTTCCTAAGGGCTTGGGGTTCATGGAACACAGAAGACAGAGGGGTTTCCAAAGCATGGAAGCTTTGGTTTTGTTCCTGCCATGCTCTGCTTGAAAGTTGGGGGAGAGAAAGGAGGAAATATAAGCTCAAACAATTTAATGTCTCTGAATATTTGTTCCAGGGACAATCATATTCAGATACCAAGTAGTCCATGTGGGGAGTGTGCTGGTGGGGAAGAGCTGAGGAGTAGGGAGGCCCCTGCATTCTACACAGGGGACCTGAGAAAGAGATTTTACTGTGGCCATGGGCAACTCCTGGAGACCGGGCATTGCTTCCTGAACCTTCACTTACATCGTTAAATCCCTACGACAAGCTTATGAGGCTATCTATCTATCTATCTATCTATCATCTATCTATGTATTGAGGGGTAGGACTTTTTAAAAAATTTATTACTGAAATATAGTTACATACAATGTTATATTAGTTTCAGGTGCACCACATGGTGATTTGACAATTCTATATGTTACTCAGTGCTCACGATTAGTGTTGTCACTGTCTGTCACCATATAATGTTATGACAATATTATTGACTATATTCCCTATGCTATGCAACCCAAGTATCCATTGATAGATGAATGGATAACGAAGATGTGGTATCTATATCTAGATAGATAGATAGATAGATAATGGAATATATATAGATATACAATGGAATATTACTCAGCTACGAAAAAGAATGAGCTATTGCCATTTGCTATGACATGAATGGACTTAGAAAACATGCCAAGTGAAATAAGTCGGACAGATCCAGACAAACACCATAGGATTTCTCTTATATGTGGGATCTAAAAACTAAACAAATGAACAAGCAAACACACAAATAAACCAGACAACAAACTGGTGGTCGCTAGAGCGGAGGTGAGTCGAGGGATGGGTGAAATTGGGGAAGGGGATTAAGAGGTACAAACTGCTAGTTATAAAATAAACGAGGCTGGCATTTTAAATCTCCATTTCACGGGACGAGTGAGCTGAGATTAATACAGGGGCCAACAAACGGGATCGGCGTCATCAACTAGCAGGTGGCAGAGTTCGGCTTATTGAATGACGTGTCTTTTACCGCCCCCCTCGGGGTAGCCCAAGGGCCAATTTCTACCCAGTGGGGTGGAGACATTGCCCAGGCTGGTGGGGAGGAGGGATGGAGCCCAGGGTGTGTGCATTTGCTCAAAAACGCAATCTTTTCTCATCCTTACTGACTGAGGTTAAGGTCAGAAGTCTACATCCTGTTCCCCACCCAAACTTGTTCAGTGGGTGCATTCAAATTTATTCACAACTCCTAAGGGCTGATTTGTGCTAGGTGTCCCACCATCAGAGGCAGGAGATAGGTGGTCTCTGAGATAAGGTGGCTGTGTGTTCTCCCCTGAAGGAGAGGTTCGGGGTGGGAGAGAGTACAACTAACACTTCTTTTTCGTCATCAATTGCGACAATAGGAAGTCTGCCAGGCAGACCTTGGCACTCAGCCCTGAAGGGCTCAGAGCCGCTCTGGCATCCAGAACAGGAGGACCTCTGGCTCATCTTCCCATGGCTTGTCCGGCTGCTTCCAATATCCTGTGTGATTTTGTACAAGTCATCCCCCTACCTGGGTTTTCTGTTTCTGATCAGTAGCATGGTCTGGTCTCAAAGAGAAGCCAGAGGAATTCTGGGTAAGCCTGAGCCAGATCTCACCCGTCCTTTTCCCAGAAACTCCGCGGCTCCCCCTTTCACTCTGGGTAGAAGCCAAGTCCTTACCTCAGCCTGCGTGGCCCTGCACATCCAGCCCTGTCCTCTGCTGCTTTGTTTCCGCTCTCTTGTTCCAGCCACACCAGACTCCCTCCTGTTCTTCAAATGTGCCTGCAAACTCTCCCACCTGTGGCATGGTCCTTGCTGTCCCCTCTACCCAGATGCTTTCCCTGCATGTGGCCACATGGCTTGCTTCTGCCCCACCCCCCTTCAGTTCTCCATCAAATAGCTTTGCAGGGAAGCCGTCCCCGACCACCTGTCCAAAATAGGAAATCCTCCCTCAGCCTGACTGTGAGCAGATCACTTCTCCATGCTGGTCCTCTGTTTCTGTGGCATGGTCTAAGTCATCCTATGCTCATTAGCTGCATCCTCACTCAGCAAAGAGGAAGGGAGAGTTCCTCTTCCCCATCAGCAGTGACACCAAGCCAAAGCAGGCATGGGTCCCAGGTGTCTGCATTGCCAGCTGGGATCTTCCTAGTGAATTTCCCTCCTGGGAACTGACAGAGACCTTGGTGAGGGGAAGCTGGGCCCAGAAGAGGAGAAACTCATCTTGAGCCATGGAAACCATGTCCATGGCTCTGGTGAGTCCAACATCCCTGACCCTTTGGCTCTCCTCCTATAGCTGTTTTCACCGGACTTGGCCACAGCACATGCCCTGACTCCTTCCCCCCACATTTCCCCTCCTCCCCGCCCCCTGGCTGCCCCACTCTTGGGCAGGAGCATCGTCAGGAGTGGGACTGGTGGGGTCTGTCACAAGACAGCAGTTTCTCTAATGATCAATTACCCTAACGATTAGTGGACCTAAAACATACGAACCTCTGGGATCTTTGCATCTGCCCATGTTTCATTTTTGTTCATCATTTTTCAATGTGTTAAGGTATTTTAAACCAATATATCTGAGTGCCTCTCTTATCTGCTGAGTATCAGTGTTTCTACATTTTTATGAAAGGTAGGATTCATTTGAATCCTTGTGGGTGCCTTTCCTCCCTCCTGTTTTATCTGCCTTTGAATACCTTTATTTGTCTTTCTAGAATGACTGAGTGGATGCAAAAGCACTCTAAGGGGACTAGATTTTTTAAATGGTGATCAAATATATATAACATAAATTTGACCATTTTAACCATTTGAGGTGTGCAGTTCTGTGGTGTTAACTGCATTCACAGTGTTGTGTGACCACCACCATCCATCTCCAGAACTTTGTCATCGCCCCCAACCGACACTCTGTCCCAGTTAAATATTCATGCCCCCCTCCACTCCTTCCTCGAGCCCCTGGAAACCACTATTCTACTTTCTGGCTCTATGAATTTCATTATTCTAGAAACCTCAGAAAGAGGACCCTACAATATTTGTCCTTTTGTGACTACCTTATTTCACTCAGCACAACGTCCTCAAAATCTATCTCCATCATAGCATCATGTCAGTTTCCTTCTTAAGGTGAATACTCCACTGTCTGTATACAGCACATTGTGTTCCACCATTCATCTGTCAGTGGACACGTGTTACTTCTACCTTTTGGATATGGTGAATAACGTTGCTATGAATGTGGATGTATAAATATCTGCTCATAGTCTTGCTCTCGATTCATTTTTTTTGAAGATTTTATTTATTTATTTATTTGTCAGAGAGAAAGAGAGAGCAGCAGAGGGAGAGGGAGAAGCAGGCTCCCCGCTGAGCAGGGAGACCGATGAGGGGCTCGATCCCAGGACCCTGGGATCATGACCTGAGCCGAAGGCAGATGCCTAACCAACTGAGACACCCAGGCGCCCTTGCTCTCGATGCTTTTGGGTACATGCCCAGAAGTTAAATTGCTAGATCATCTGGTCATTCTAGGTTTAAGTTTTTGGAGGATCACTGTACCATTTTCCACAGTGGCTGCATCCCTTTACATTCCCACCAATGATGCTCCAGGCTTTCAATTTCTCCACATCCTCACTAACTTGTTATTTTCTCATTCTTTGATTGTAGCCGTGCTAAATGGTGTGAGGTGGTATCTTAACGGTGGTTTTTATTTACATTTTCTTAATGATTAATTATGTCGGGCACCTTTCCATGTGCTTGTTAACCATTTGTGTATCTTATTTGGAGAATGACTATTTCAAGTCCTTTGCCCATTTTTTGATTGGGTTGTTTATTTTTTTGTTACTGTTGTTCTTGAGTTATACTTCTTTATATATTCTGGAAATCAGTCCCTTCCCAGATATAGAATGTGCAAATCTTTAGGGCCCTTTGATGCACAAAATTTTAAATTCTGATAAAGTTCAATTTACCTATTTTTTTCTTTTGCTGTCTGTGCTTTTGGTGTCATATCTAAGAAATCATTGCCAAATCTAGTCTCATGAAGATTTTCCCCTATGCTTTCTTCTAAGAATTTTAGGATTTCAGCTCTTACATTTAGGTTTTTGATCCCTTTTTAGTTACTTTTTGTATATGGTGTAAATAAGGGGCCAAGTTCTTTGTTTTTAAAATGTGGATATCTAGTTTTCTCTTTGCTAAACATTTACTGAAAAGATTGTCCTTTCCTCCCTTTAACGGTATTAGCACACTTGTTGAAATCATTTGGCCATATATGTGACGGTTTATTTCTGGGCTTTCTATTCTAATCCATCGGTCTATATGTCTGTCGTCATGCCAGTACCACAGTTTTGATTACTGTGGCTTTGTAGTGAGTTTGCAATCAATGATTTGAAACAATCATCTTGTTTTTCAAGATGCTTTGGCTATTTGGGATCTCTTGCAAATCCATGCAAACTTTAGGATGGATTTTTCTTTTTTTTTTTTAAAGATTTTATTTATTTATTTGAGACAGAGAGAATGAGAGACAGAGAGCACGAGAGGGAAGAGGATCAGAGGGAGAAGCAGACCCCCCGCCGAGCAGGGAGCCCGATGCGGGACTCGATCCCGGGTCTCCAGGATCATGACCTGAGCTGAAGGCAGTCGCTTAACCAACTGAGCCACCCAGGCGCCCCAGGATGGATTTTTCTATATCTGCAAAAAATGTTGTTGGGATTTTGATAAGGATTGCATTGAGTATGTAGATTACTTTGGATATTATTGACATCTTAATAATATTAAATCTTCCAGTCAATGAATATGGGCTGTCTTTCCATTTATTTGTGTCCTCTTAAACTTATGTCAGCATCTTGCAGTTCTCAAAACTTTTGCCTCCTTGGTTAAGTTTATTCCTACCTATTTTATTCCTTTTCTTGAAAAGAGAAATAATATTCCAATTTATTCAAATAGCAAAAGTGTAATTTGACTATCTTGAGGGACTGAGGTAATATAAAAATACTTCATGGAGTCATAGAAAATTTTCACATCTTATACTAAATAATGCCATATTAGATACAATTATTACTTAAGAAAGTAACCTAAAAATATAAACTAAGTTCAAACTTTTACAAGGATGTTAGTAACTTTGATATCAATAACAACATAAAATTAGAAATTAAGGATGGGGGCACCTGGGTGGCTCAGTCAGTTGGGCATCTACCTTCTGCCCGGGTCATAGTCCGGGGTCCTGGGATACATCCCCGAGTGGGGCTCCCTGCTCAGCTGGGGATCTGCTTCTCCCTCTGCCCCTCCTCCCTGCTCATGTTCTCTCTCTCTCTCTCTCTCTCAAATAAATAATAAATAAATATTTTAAAAAAGAAAATAAGGATGTATCATATGATTGAAATTGAGAAATCCTTATAGAAGTGTGTGTGTCTGTATGTGTATGTGCGTGTGTTTGTATAATAAAATTGTGTGTCATGTTGCCATTAAAAATAAAAACTATACAGGGGCGCTTGGGTGGCTCAGTTAGTTAAGCATCCCACTCTTGATTTCGATTCAGGTCATGATCCATGATCTCAGGGTCATGAGATAGAGCCCCAAGTCAGGCTCTGTGCTGAACGTGGACCCTGCTTAAGATTCTCCCTCTCACTCTCTCTCTGCCCCTCCCCCTGCTGCTCACTCTCTCTCTAACAAAAAAATTTTAAAAAATATACAGATTTCATATAATAATCATAATCATATGATATTGATTCATATAGAATATAGAATTGAAAGTATAAAATAAAGTAGGTAGTATGTAAAAATGAATATAATAAAATTCAGAAAGGGATTTATCACTTTTTTTTTTTTAGAAAAAACACATGGGGTTTACCACTTGTAGATGAAAAGTGAATTTGTATTTTTGTGTAACAGATTTGTTTTTACTGTATGGATGAATAATTATGCATGAAAAATAAATTAAAGGAAGTGGCATGTGTGTACATGATAGAGGTAAGTGAAATACTGTCAAGTATTATTTCCATTTAAGCTTGCTTAGATCACAACTGAGGTTTATAGTTTTAGAGTGCTGGGCTGAATAGACATCTAGCTATTATGAAATATTCATGGTCTCAGGCAAGATTTCAATCACTGCCACATCTCTAAAGGTGAAAAACAAAAAGCCCACCTTGATTTACACAAATGCCCGAAATGGTAATATCTGTAACGTGATGCCTAAAATGATTTAATGAGAAAGGAAAACAAAGCTTATCTTTGGTGAATTCTAAAACTTTTTAAATTGGGTCTACTATCCTAGGTTTTTTATTATTTTTGATGATATTATAAACAAAATCGTTTTCTTAATTTCTCTTTTCAGATTATTCATTCATTAGTGTACAAAATTCCAACTGATTATTATGTGTTGATTTTGTATCCTGCAACTTTGCTGAATTCATTTATTAGTTCTAACAGCTTTGTGTGTGTGTGTGTGCCATCTTTAGGGTTTTCTATATACAAGACCATGTTCTTAGTAAACAGAGATAATTTTGCTCCTTACTTTCCAGTTTGGGTGCATTTTATTTCTTAGTCTTGCATAATTGCCCTGGCTAGTACTTCTAGAACTATGCAGAGTAGAAGTGGTGAAAATGGCATTCTTGTTTTGTTCCTGATCTTAGAAGAAAAGCTTTAGTCTTTTACCACTGAGTATGATGCTGGCTGAGTGTTTGATAGATGGACTTTATTATATGGAGGTAGTTTATTTCTATTCCTAGTTTGTTGAGTGTTTTTATCATGAAAAGGAATTGAATTTTGTCAGATTTTTTTCTGCATCAGTTGAAATGATCATGTAGGTCCCCCCTTCATATATTAATATGCTGTATCACAATGATTGATTTTCATATGTTGAACCATCTTTGCATTCAAGGAATAAATTCCACTTGGTCTTGGTGTGTAAGCAGAGTTAAGATAGTTGTTTAAAAGTCTTGATCTAGTAAGTCGGATGCATGTGTTCATGGATGATTTCAGAGACTGTTTTTGGATATTTAATTTTTAAAAATTAAATTTTTAAGAAAATTTTAAGTAGGCTCTACACCCAGTGTGGGACTTGAACTCACAACCCTGAGATCAAGAGTCTGCTGTTGATGCTATACTAACTGAGCCAGCTAGGCGCCCCTGGATATTTATTTTTTTCCTTTGAATGAACCACATTTCCATGTTTTTGTCTCTTTTGTTGTTGTTTGTTTTGTTTTGTTTTGTTTTTTTTAAGCTTTGTGGTCTTTTGTTCAAATTTGGGCATTTGAAAAAAGTTCTCTTTCCCAGTCTGTGCACACTGGCATGGAAGATTTTTACTAATTAGTGGTTCCCTGACCCTTGAGATCAGCCTGTGGTGATGGCTTAAGTTGTTCTCAGGTTTTTTTCTGGGCATGTATTCTGTCTGGATTTGTGTGTTCTTCCCTCCCCCCCTGTTTTCTCCTGGCTGCTTTTAAATGCTTTTTTTTTTTTTTAATGCTCAACAAATTTTTATTATTGTTAGTACACACAGTTCTCTATGAAGGATAAGAGAACAGATTTGAGGTTGTATTGTAATTACACAGCAGGATGGCTTTTTGTTTGTTTTTTGTTTTTATTTAAATTTAATCAGCCAACTTATAGTACATCATTAGTTTCAGATGTAGAGTTCAATAATTCATCAGTTGCTTATAACACGCAGTGCTCATCACATCACGTGCCCTCCTTAATGCCCATCACCAGCTACCCCATCCCCCCACCCACCTCCCCTCCAGCAACCCTCAGTTTGTTTCCTAGAGTTAAGAGTCTCTCATGGTTTGTCTCCCTCTCTGATTTCTTCCCATTCAGTGTTCCCTCCCTTCCCCTATGATCCTCTGCACTATTTCTTATATTCCACATATGAGTGAAACCATATGATAATTGTCTTTCTCTGATTGACTTATTTCGCTCAGCATAATGCCCTCCAGTTCCATCCATGTTGATTAAATGCTTTAATTTCCTAAAATGTTTTACCTAAGTTTCTTCTCAGGGCCTTAGATGTTCCATTATATTCCTCTGTTTATAATTTCTTGCCCCAAGGTGTCCCTGGGTCTGCAGTCCCCCTGCAGTTTTCATGCACTGTGGTACCCACTGCTGCCTTCTGCAGTGTCTAAACTAAGATCCACAGTTTTCCACCATTCCTGTCTGAACTCAAGTCTGGTAAGACAGAAACCAGTCCCTTGGGCAGCCCACAGGCAGGCATGGATGTTGCAAACAATTTCCATTCTTATTTCTGGCTTGAATGAGAGAAACTGGAATTGAGCCCCTTCCTCCAGACTACACCTTGCTGTATGGGGGAGGGTATGGGCCAATCGTGAGGAAAAATTGCATGAAATTTCCTTCCATTTTGAATCGGCTTATTTTATTTTATTTTATTTTTTTGATTGGGTTTTCACTGGTTGCCATCGATCTTTGGTCTAGGGCTCCTATAAAGTTATTTTAGTCATTCTGTAGTTGTTTGTTTTGTATTCACAGGGGGAAGGGAGACCGGGCTTTCTAGTCTGCCATCTTGTTGCCTCCAGCAGTGAGTTTTTGAGTGAGTGGATCTTTAGGCAGATAAATGAGTTTGGAGTTGAGTGACCTAGTCTCTCATTCTCTAATTCTGTCCCTGCAGAACACTAGACACTTTTCAGAGAGTTTTAGGAATGGAATCTGCTAGGTCTGTGAGGAGGATGGGGGAGGTGGGAGTTGGGGGTGGGAAAGGCCAGAATTAAATACATTTTTCTCCAAGGCACTGAATTTCTTTGAGCTCCAATCTCCTCAACTATAAAATAGGACCAATAATACACGGCTGTAAGAAGGATAGTGGGGAAAGATGTGCAGGCAGAATTTTTTTTTTTAATACATGATGAAGGCCTATGGAAAATGTTAATGAGGAAGACAATTGGTTGCCTCCAGCCATTCATTTCTTCATTCCTCCTTCCCTAAAACCCGGAAATCATGCAGCAGGGGAAGTTGACCTGATCTCCAGCTCCAGTGGGAGGATGTTGACTGGCCTTTACCAGGGCTCATCCAACAGAAGTTCCTGAGATGAGAGCTATGCTCTGTGCTTCACAATGTGGAAAAGTAACCAGTAGTCACATGTGGCTACGGGATACTTGAAATGTGGCTAGTCCCACTGAGAAACTCAATTTTAAATTTTATTTAAGTTTAATTAAAATCAATTTAAAATTTAAAAGGTACATGCTGATAATAATCATAATAATAAAAAAAGGTAAGTGTCAGCAAGGGTATGGAGAAATTGAACTCCTCCTACATTGCTGGCAGGAATGTAAAATGATGTATAGTCCCTTCGGAAAACAGTTTGGCAGCTCCTCCAAGAGTTAAACATGGAGGTCACACATGACCCAGCAATGTATTCTGTCTGGATTTGTGTGTTCTTCCCTTCCCTCCTCCCTGTTTCACCCTGGCTGCTTTTAAATGCTTTATTTTTTTTTAAATGCTCAACAAATTTTTATTACTGTTAGTACAGTTCTCTATGAAGGATAAGAGAACAGATGCCAATTCTCCACTTCCAGGTCTACACCCAAGAGAATTGAAAACACACATTCACACAAACACTTGTGCATGAATGTTCACAGTAGCATTATTCAAAATAGCCCCCAAATAGAAACAACCCAATTGTCTTTCAACCGATAAATGCAGCACATTGAAACTCTGGTATATACACACAATGGAATATTAATCAGCCACAAAAAGAAATGAGGTATGGATTCATGCTACAACATGGATGAAACCTGAAAACATTATGCCAAGTAAAAAAAAAAAAAAAGCCAAACATGAAAGATCACATATTATATGATTCCATTTATATGAAATGTCCAGAAGAGGCAAACCCACAGAGACAGAAAGTAGATTAGGGGTTGCCAAAAGCTAAGAAGGGGAGGGAATGAGTACAGAGTTTCTTTCTGGGATGATGAAAATGTTCTGGAATTAGTAGTGATCATTGCACAGCATTACAAATATATGAAGATCCACTGAATTAAACACTTTTAAAGGGTGATTTAATGGTATATGAATTATATTTCAATTTAAAAAGTAGTTGCATGTGACTGGTGTCTATTGTATTGGACAGCAGTGTATTCCCAGCAAAGGGAATTCTTTTCCCCTTGCCAGTGAGCAAGAGTCCGGTTAGGAGAAAGTTCTGGAGTTCCTTTTGGTAAAATCATTCTCCTTCTTAAGCGATGACCCCTTTTTCTTTTTCCTACATTGTTTCCTGCACTTCCTCCATTTTTGCCCCTACAATGTCCTGGACATAAAGCTTAGAACCACGGACACTGTCTTGAGTCCCTGGGGAGGGCAGGCAGCACACAGCCCACACGCAGTGAGGGTGGCAGAGGTAAACACATTGGCTTTAGGTGGTATTGTTGAGTCCTGGATCATACTGAACCTGAAACCTACCCTCTTCATCCACTACACAACAGTTGCATGAGATTACAAATTGTCATATTGTTTAAGCCATTTTCAGTCAATTACTTGCTGCTGAAAACATCCTGATAGTTACGTTCAGTCACCCCCTGTTCTTCATTACCATCCTCCTCCTCCTCATTATCATTATCATATTTTTTTCCTTAAGTGTTACTTTATGTTGGGTAGATACTTCAGCACAAGTACCGAGATTTTGAGTACTATGCTTGGCTGCTGGGAGGGGAGGAGTTCTCCATAATGGGTTTCTTTCTCCTCCTTAAGTAACTGTCAGAGAGAACAGATAGGCTATTAATAAAGCAAGTGCTTTCCCAGCACTTTACACCTCTAAAAGGTCCTGCACACCCTTTATCTCATTTGGTCTTCCCTACAACCTAGTGAGATGGTCTGAGCTGGGACCTTTACCCATTTCAAGCACAAAGAAGGTCACATTTGGATGGCAGTGACTTGCCCCAGGTCATCCAGGTGATGGAGAGGCGGGCATTCACACTCAGGTCTCCAGACTTCTGTTTTAGTACCACAAAGCACGATGGCCTCTTTGGAGCCAACGCTGGGCGGTGGTGTGAGATTTTTCATTACTCCTTTCCAGGAGGGAGGGACACCATGGCATCTGCGGTCATGATTTAAAAGTATTGGCTTCCCACCCACATCCCTCCCTATTCTATAACAATTCCACGACCAGTAGGTCCTGCTTTGGGGGCTCAGCCAGACAGAACACACCTGGATGTTTGGACTTAGGGACCTGAACGTTCCTCTTCTTGAGTCACAGAAACCTTGCCTCCTGGTCTCCACAGTGGAGTGGCTAGCTCACAGCTAGGTGGATTTCCATGCCCCCATGAACGTCTGTGGCATTTGAAGGGCAGAGGGCAGGGTGTCGTCAGTCTGGTCCAGCGTAGCACATCAGCCCACACCAACAGCACATGTGAGGAAGAGCCCGGAAAGAACGATCACTTTAGGTGATGCCACAGTAACTCGGGCTCTCCAGTGACACCAGGAAAGGGACTTGGTGCATGCTCAGCCCCCTCTGCTCTCCCAACTCCACTGTCTTCAAGCCCTATCCATACCCCTCATGCCCCCACTGACCAAAGATGGCCTTACCGTCTGCCTGACTGAGAAAATACAAATCAGCAGATGCCAGGGACCCGCCAGCTCACGTCTTTCCTCTGAGACTGTGGCATGAGATGTCTAGAGGACATCACCTTCATCTTTGTTGTCATCAGCATCCTCTCCAGAAGTAGTATCAACTGTAACTAGATGGTCAGGAGCTGACAACCATCGAGAACCCTGTGCGCTTGGTGCGTGGTTGGGCACTTTACACACTTGGTCTCTTTGACTTCTCACAGCTCCACTGAATTTCCCCCAGAATGTTAAGCGGCCTGCTGGGAGTCACACACTCATTTCTGCAGACACCAGGAATGTGAGGCCGGGCCCCTCTGACTCTGAGTCCGAGTTTTATGCTGCCTTTCCAGACGGAGGCAGAAGTCATCACCGATTGATCAATTGATGAATCCGTTCACAGAATCGAATTCCAACCCCTGGGCACCTACATCTCACATCCCTAATGCCCACCATCAGGAATGGGACCGTGAAAGACAAACAAGCTCCATCCGCAGGGCAACTGAAAACAGGGGCTGGTCGTGCCAATGGGGTGGACCATCCTGAGGGTGACATGGGACAATTGAGATGCCAAGGAAGGACCATCCTGAATGAAGCCTGGACAAGGAGTCAAGGAAGACCAGAGGTTCTCCTTCCTGCAAGGGAGAGACGGGACCATGCTCACCTTCTCATGGAATGACCTGGCTTCCAACTCCCAGGGGGAGGAGCTGTGCCCAAACCCAACTTTCCAGGGCTTTTCCCAGCAAACTCCAGAATTCCTGAAGCCAGTCTGTATTCCCCACTGCCAAAGTCATTCTCATGCTTACCCAGGAGAAGGGACAGTCCTAGGGGGCAGGGCCTCTCCAGCAAACATACCAGGACCGAGGGGCCAGCTGGGCAGCTGCGTCTGTCTGCGGACAAGAGGACCGGAGAAACTTATCCCCTCTCATTGACTCTGGTTTCTGAGTCTCCAACAGGGCCATTCTGTGAAATTCCTTGCAAGCCCCTGCACACCCAGACGGCGACCACAATGGGACCCGCCTTACTGACGGTGATGAAGCTGTGAGCCCTCCACTGGCAAAGTGTGCCGACCGTCACGGCGTCATCGTGATCGGAATTGTGATCTTCACTGTGAAGGTGGCCATCACCTCCTGTCGCAGTCAAGCATTGCACTGCCCTCCCCTCTGCGCCCCCACCTTGGGGATCCCTAAGCCCGGAGAGTGGCAGGCAGGGGCACTTTAAGAGACGGGCCCTCATGCTTCAGGGCGGCATCAAGGAAATATCAGAGGCCAGTCCGCTCCTGAATGTAATGTGTCCTGTCAATCAGGCCCCAGACCGCAGACCCGCAAGGCCCATCGACAGAGACCCAGAAGATTTATTTTGTCTCACTTAATTGCCCTTTGTGCTTGGTAAACATAAAGGTTGCTGTTTATGTCTGACAGCTAGAATAGCCTTTTTCTTATCAGGAAAAAGATGACATTTGGGCCCTTCACAAATCTTTCCCTCACTCCTCACAGCCCCACCCCCTTTGCCTTGTACAAACAAGCAAGGGGTCCAGAACATCCCCTGTGCTGGTGTCAGACAGACCATGACCTTGGGCAAGTGGCTGTTCCTTCCTGGCCTCAGTTTCTCCTTCCTTGAAATGGGAGTGGTAACCAGACATACCTCAAAGGGGCGTTAGGAACATTCACTGAGGCAGCACAGCGGACTGATTGCGAGTCACTCCGGAGCTAGGACCCAGAGCCCTCAGTTCCTGTCCCAGCCCTGCCACTTGCTAGCTATGTGATTTAACCTCTCTATGCCTCAGTTTCCTGCTTTGTCTGAAAGGGATGCCAATAAGAGGGCCTGTTGCACAAGGTTATTCGGAGGATTGAATGAGTTAATAGCCTCAAAGCCCTGAGAAGAGTGCCTGGCGCAAAGTAAGGGTTAGACAGTGGGAATTGCTTAAATTAGCACACGCCACGGCTTGGCTCAGGCCTCGCACACAGTAGGGACGATTACTATTTTCTTCAAGGTCAAAGATCACCAAGAAACTCCTCAAAGAGCACTTTATTTGTTAGCATGTAGCCATTTGGGGATTTCATATAAAGTGCAGGATTCTGGCTTCTCTTGAGAAGCTCTTGTCACTGGGGCCACACTTCTGCACAACAACAATGGCGGGGCTGAGTTGTGGCTCCTGCCATTACCGCGAGACTCTGTGGGCATCTGGGTCTCCCAGCTTCCAGCCGCAGGTCCCCGGGGATGTTCTCACTCTCAGAGGCTGCGGCCACAGACCCAGTCTTTTCTCCCAAGATGCACATCAGGGTGGAGCTCAGGAAATCCATCGTCCTGCGGGGAGTGATCTTTTACCCTTGACTGAGAGAAGGCCATGCTGTGGTGATATGGTTTTCTAACCAACTCCACCACCCTTGGGCCACACGGGGCCTGCTGATTTCCCCAAAGGACACCACATCAATTTTTCAGAGTGAAAGGTTATCAAGAACCCCATGTGGCTGCTTTTTAAATGTGCCCGAATGTTAGCCATTTTAACTTCAGTTTAATTGCTAGGTGATCTAAGTCCTTAAAATATCTACATATCAACATGAGACTTCACTATATGCTCTGCATTTTGAACGTAGGAAAAATCATAAGGTATAAATACATGTGTATACATGCATAGTTTTCACATCAATTGCTCTTGTCTGCACCCCAAAAAGTTATTCACCACTGCTCCACCTTCCTGGTTTATACCACCTGTCTTGTTGGAAACATTGGCTTGACCATAGAGTAGTCTATAAGCACATATCCAACAATGTGAACCTATAGAATCATTTCTAAGACTCACTTCCTCCCTGAAAAAAAGAGAGAAATTTCCTCAGCAGAAAAGATCTAGTAAGTTTGGCAGGTGTTGGATCAGTAATATATAAATCACTAAGGAGGGCTGGGTGTGTGGTAATAGGGAGCGGTGAGGAGTGTGGCAAGCCAACACACATACACCATCTAGAAGAGGCAGCTGAAACTGCTCCAGCCAGTAGTTACCAGGCAGGAATGGGAGCTCAGAGTCACCAGATAATTCAATTTTTAAGAGAGATCGGAACTCGATTTTTGTAAGTCACATTACGATTTTTTAAATACTGGCAATTAACAAATGTGTGAAAAACAACCCCATTCTGTGAGCCAAGCAAAACACATCTGTGGGATCACTTTGGGCTCAGATGTACAATCTCTGCAGTGCGGAACATTAGCAATGGGCTTGGAATATGGAGTCTGAAAGCCCAGGGCTGGACTCCTAATTTCATCACTTACTAGCTGATCGGCTCTGACTGCTGGCGTCATTTAAACCGTCTGGAACTTCAGGTTCTTCATCAGTGAAAAGAAGACGTGACTATTTGTCTAAAAGAGTTAGCGTTGAAGATTCAATGAGAAAATTCTTATACAAAGCTTGGTGCACTGCCAACAATGAGTAAACACCCAGAAAATAAGTTGTGGCTGTTGGGAGTGTCCTCTGTGAGAGGCACATGCTTTTTCACTGGTGATTGTCAGGCTGGCTTTGCCTTGGCCATGGTACCGGACTATGGCCAATCAAAAACATGGACGTGGTTTGATCTCGGTCATTTCCAGAATCTTTTCTGGTACTGTCTCCTTTTTCCCCTCTTGCAGTTGATTTCCCCAGGGCTGAGTACACTGACCTCCCAGGCTTTCGCCCCAGCTTCCCTTTCCCCCGCCACCCACTCAGCAGAGAAATGCAAATATTGCTGTTTGCTGCGCACTCACCTTGGCTGCAAATTAATTCTGGGAAGACCGAACGGGGGGCGGTGTGGCATCACATACAGAGTCAAAGAGGCCCGGGGTAGGGGCTGCGGGTTGCCAAGTCCTTCCTTGGCATGAAATGAGCAGTCAGCAGAAGGTGTTTTATACACTGCCCCGAATCCCTGTGAATTAGTCGGCCATTAGCATGAAAAATATTAAGCAATAAACAGTTGTGATATTTAACACTCTACAGAGACCCATTGCCACGGGCGTAACCAATGCAGACTGCGTTAATGAGCAATGGGGAGCCATGCAGCAGGAAAGGACGGGGCTGGCTCTGGCAGAAAGCAGGCTTAGGCACCTCACAAACAAAACATGGCAGGCTGAAGGTCGATGTGCATGGCCCATGTGGAGACTTACACGTACAGACATGCCTCCAACACAGGCAGCTGCACACACAAACACAAATATGTGGACATTCTCATGTCCACATGCAAACACACATGTATTAAACATTTATACACAAGCACACACACACATTCAAAAAGTTCCACACATCCAGGGGAGTGCACACACATGCAAATTCACATCGTATGTCCTCGTTTACCCCAAACTCATCCTTGGACTCACACACAGACCCAAGGACACGGTCACATGCATACATAAATGCATGTGTGCACACACAAGCACAAACTTGTCTGTCTTCCAATGCTGAGTATCTTAGTTGGGTCTGACCTGAGAGCAGAACCCATTTCTTCTCCATTTGAACTAGACAGTTGGCCAAAGGATGACTTTATTCAGTGGTCGCCAACCTTGGTGACAGCTTCCCGTGATGGATTTTTAAGGATGCGAGATTCGGCACCATCAGAACAGTGCCCACGTGGAGCTAGGGGTACAGAGGTTTAGGCTAAAAGAATATGAACAATCAGTGGAGTTTTAAAGGATCATTTATATGACTGGAGATTGGGGTGGACTCTAACACTTTTGCTTCCCTGGGTTCCTACCCACTGGTGAGATAAAAAACTTTCCACGGCTCCCTCTTGCCTTAAGATTCAGTCCAGACTCATGAACTTTGTATTCATATTCCTTCACTATTGGTTCTAATCCAAACTAGCTACTCTTCATTATACATGTGATTCTCCAGATACTCAGTGCAATTTTCTCTTTCCTTAAAACACCCTGTTCTTTCATTTCCCCAAGCCTGTGCACATTGTCTGACATTTGCTTGGCAGCCCTCTGACAAAGCAACCCATGCGCTGGTTGATGGGAGTGGAAACCACCAGCCAATGGCATGAACACAACTACAGAAGGGATCTAGGGGCTGTGGGTGGAGCAGTGGTGAGTTAGAGAGTTAGTTTGGGACACATTGAATTCTGGTCCCCAGTGGGCTAGCTCATCTAAGTGGAGAGCCTCCTTTGTAAGTCAGGTGTAGATTCCATCAATATTATGGCGTGTGTACCATGTGTCTGGTTGTGTTGTAGATAACAAGGCTCCTGTGGGATTACATCTCTGCCTCACGGGGCTCCCACTCCAGCAGCAGAGAGCAGACAAATGAATTACAACACAATGTCAGGTCGCAATAAGTTCGTGGAAGGAAACTGAGGCAGAGGAAGGGGAAGAAGAGTGAAGGGCTGGGCTGGAGTTGGCTAAGTCCTCTTAAAGGAGGTGGCATCTGAGTTAAGACTTGCATTAGGGGGAGGGAGCCAGCCATGTTGACATCTGGGGAAGGAGCATTCCACGCAGAGGGACCTGAGATGGAAACAGGGCTGGAGTAATGGCAGGAAGGACAGCAGGAAGACCCTTGGCATGATGGTGAGAGACAGTGAGGCGGCCATGGGCTTGGAGGGGCAGCCAGGGACCAGGACGCAGAGCCAGCCCCTCCGCCATGGGTTTTAATTCTGAGTGTGATGGGTGGTCATTGATCATCACTGGATGATGTGATTCGTATTGATTTATTTACTTCTTAATCTCTTTAGAAGCTTACTCTGGCTGCTGGGAGAGGAGAGGAAGCAGAGATTCTGGTATGGACGGTATTGCTGGTGATTTGGAAGCAGCGGTGGAGGTGATGGGAAGCAGGCAGATTCAGAACATAGTTCCCTGACAAGCCAACAGGACTTTGTGTTGGGTGGCATGTGGGGTGTGAAGGAAAGGGAAGAGTCGAGGATGGGTCTTGGCTTTTCTGCACCAACAGCAGAGTGAAGGGGCCATTTGCCAAGAAGGGGATATCCGCCAGAGAAGTAGGCGCGGGTGTCCACTCAGCTCCCCTTTTGGTTAAATTAGGTATGAGGCATCCAGGTGGAGATTAAAAGTCTGGACTTCAGAGTGGAAGTTGGGAATTATCAGCTTGTGGGTAATATTTGAAGACATGGGGCTTGGTGAGATCACCTCGGGAGCGAGTGTAGCTAGAAAAAAGGTCTAAGAAGCAAATCCTGGAGCTTCTCATGTCACATTAGGAAGCAGGAGGCAAAGCCAGCCAAGAAGACAAGACGGGGAAGTTTTGGGCAGGGGGAAAAAGCAGGAGAATAATGTCTTAGAAACATCATGCAAGAAGTATTTTAGGAAGGAGAGAGTGACCAACTGAGCCACATCTTGCAGAGCAGTGGAATCAGAAGATGTGGCAAGATGGAGGGGGTGGTTGGTGGTAGGCGAAGCTTGAGATGGTCCATTGGAGAGGAAGTAGAAGAGGATAGATCTGGAAGCAGAGGCAATGAGGACACATAGCACTTTCAAGGAGTCTTCCTGTAGGAAGCTGAGCTCGGCAGTCTAGCTAGTTTTGTTGACACAAGAGCTATTTCAACATGTTTTATGCTGATAGGAATGATGCCATCTGGAGAGTCTGGAACTCAGGGGAAAGTTCTGAGCGGAGATAGAGGTTTGAGAATTATCAGTGAGATGCTGGCACCTCCAAATAACAGAAAAGAAAAGCAATCCCAATTGCCACAAACAATGGGGAGATTTCTTATGTCTGGAAACAGTAATTCCAGAGGTAGGGTGCGTTCCAGAGTCGATCGAATCAATTCACCAGCTCAATGACATCATCAAAGACCCAAATTCTTAGTGTCTTTTTCTCTGTTCTCCATTGTTCAGGGTTCATCTGAGGGCTGCTGGTGGCCATGTGGGCCACATACTTCTCTATCCATATCCAGCAGAAGAGAGCAAAATCTGTCTCCCAGATATCACTGCAGCCATTCCCTTTGATTGGTCAGCTATGTCCTGTGTCCACAGTCACCACAGGAAAGTGTGAAATGGTTGGCTGACCATGAATTAGACTCCACTCCTGGAACTGGGGATGAAGTAAGCTTCCCAATGTAGAAGAGGTGGGCTTTTGAACAAAACCTTATAGGAAGTGGGGAAGGAGGATGTGTTGTACAGATGCTGGACAAGCAAACCTAAATGTTGCAATTTTCATCAGGTGTACAGAGAAGATTGATGCTCTTGGACAGGAGGTGAGATCTCAGGAAATTTTGTAGGTCGAGAAGGGAAGTAGACACAGGTAGACAAGAGTTTCTTGTATGCAGCCCTATTTTCTAGATATGTGAAATGGGGATACAGATAACATGCCTACTTACTTTGGGCAACACTAGTGGATGAATATGAGAAGGGCCCATCTTTCATCCTCATCTGAGAAGCTTAGAGAAGGGAAGTGTCTGGTCTTCCCAGTGATTACCAGCAGAGCTGCTACTTGAGTTCAAGGAGGATGAGAAGAATACTTCCTGAATACTTACCTGGCAGGGGAGGTACCATGGTCACCAAGGAGGACAAGATGTGGGTCCTTTTGATTCTGCAGTATTCCCATGGTGGTGTAGTAGGAGCAGAAGCCAGCTTTCCTGGTGTATAAAATCAGACTGGTGTATAAACAGGACAAGCTCAGGTATAGTCTATGCAGCATCATCTAGTTGGTTTTGAGAGATGATGTCTGCCCACTGCCCACTGCCTCTAGATGAGGCTAGCCCTCCTAATGACCTTTCTCATTTGGGTATAAAGCGGGACATGTCCCAGCTATTCATATGAAAATGGAGAGAGTGGATGCAATGGATGAAGGTGCCAGCCCTCATCTGTGGGTGAGAATTATTTTGGATAAGGACTAGTGTCTGATATTGGACCCTTTCTACAGCAGAAGGTTCTATGTCCAAGTAGGGGCAAATATGCATGGGGAATCTATGGTCTGATTAAACACCACAGTCAAATAAATAGCGGGATCTAACAAGGTCAGGCATCGGGCCCAGGCTGAGTATATGATTAGTTTCAAAGAATTTGGGTTAGGCCTATAGAGTCAGGGTCTCTTTAGAAACTTGTAGGCCATCTCCATTGACATATGTCTTCCAGTCTTAACGAACAGCTCTCTGAACATAATGTCTGGCACAAAGAGTGGCTAGGAGAATTACTTCTCTTGACCAGTGCTTAAGGCATGATGAGAAGGCCACTCATAGTCAACGTAGCTTAGTGGAAAGAGCCTAAGTTTTAAAGATGAACCTGGGTTTGTGTGACTGCACATAAGTGATACGGCATTTCTCAACTCCTAGCTCCTCCATAAAGTGGGTAACTTGTCAAATATGACCCTAAGGATGCTGGTAGCATTAAATGAGATAATACATGTAAAGCTCTTAGCAAGTGCCAAGCATAGAGTAAGCACTCAATATGTTGAGGAGCATGGAGACAAGGGTCTTCCAAACACAAGGGCAGTCATTTACTTAAAGGAAGGATGGAGATTACATTAACAACCACACCTTGGCCAAACCTTTGCCCTGTGAAGCTGATGAGAATAGAACACAAACATGGTCAAGGAATGCAGCCTTCTTTGCTCACCTTGTCAGAGGCAATGAATGGAAGGAAGCACATCGGACCCTGTGCTCAGGACTTCATTACTATTCCAGACAGCGTGTTCATGGTCTGATTATGCCAGACCCTTCAACTGCTCACTATCTGCTTCAACTATCTCAGGCAGAAGCAAGTCCCAAATCCTTAATCTGACATTAAAATTGCTTCATGACCTAGAGTCCTGCTTACCTTTCCACCGTCTTCTCTTGACATTTAAGCCTTTTTCACTCGGCTCTTGCTACCTTGCTGTTCTTTCATTCAGTCTCTGAAGCCATGCTCTTTCATGCCTCTGCCATGCTACTTGGCATTTCTCCGACCTGAACAACTCTTGCCTAAAACTCCCACCTATTTTCCCCCAACCTGATCCCTCTTTCCTAGGCCAGCTCCTAGTGGCACTTTGGGTCTTGGTTTACTGACATATCTTTGGGGAGGGCTTACTGGGCTACTATTATATGTTTTTTTCTGGGCTACTATTATATGTTCCCTTAGCACCTGGAAGTTCCTCTTAGCACCTATGCTATGAAATTAATTACTTATAGGGATAATTATATATTTAGATTCTCTCTGTCTCTCTTACTGGTCTTTAAACTCCATGAGGATAGACAGTGTATTTTTGGGGGAATAAAAGAGGTGCACTATGCCAGAAATCTTAAAAAGTAAAACAATGACAAGGATTCTTGCCTTTCATCTATCCATACACCACCTATCCATCCATGCTTCCACTCAACTACTCATCCATCCATCTATCCATCCAGCCAGCCAGCCACCCTTCCATCCGTCCATCCATCCATCCATCTACTCATCCTTCCATCTACCTATCCATTCACTCACCCTTCATCCATCCAACCATCCATCTGTCCATCTACCATCCTTCCATCCACCCATCTGTCCATCTACCCACCCATCCATCCATCCATCCACCTACCCACCCACTCTATCTAGTAGTTCATTCAAGATAACAAATGTTCTGAAGAATCATTAAGTATTAGACCCTTGTTAAACACCACGGAGGCTCATTTACACATTCATTGATTCTGCCACTCTTTCAAAATATATAGGAGATGCACTTCTTTGCCATCACAGGACAAGTGGGCAGATATCTAAGTCCTGTCTTAAAAGAGAATACTGGAATGTCGAAAGATGAGTTTAAAATATGTTTTCAGTCAAGAGGCAGGGAGCAGGTTGGGATACAAAGCTAAATGAGTTGTTATGGTAACCTGTGAACATTTAGTTGAGGTGAAGCTGCTGACAAAGGCAGGCAACCTGACCAGCCCGAGAGCTGGGTTATGGGGAGGTTTCATAAGCCCTGCAGGGGGCGGTGGTCAATAACAGTGCACAATGCATAGATTACCCATAATGCAGTTGGCAAGCCAGTTCATTCCCAGGGGCTGGGCCAGGGCAGCGGCCCTTAAGGTTACCTGTGTCAACGTGCTGGCAGAGGCTAAGATCACTTGTTAGTCTCAGCCCCCTGACTACATTTCTGCCTTTGTTTCCTTCACTAGGATGTAAGCCCAGACCATTTTGGCAGGAGCCCTGATATCCTCAATAGATCCTAAAGTGACTCCCGAGTCTCTGATAGAGTCCCGAGGCTCTGACCACCCAAGGTGCACTCAGCATTCCCCTTAGGTCTCCTTCTACTTGGGGGACCCCAGGACACCCCGCATGAAGCTTGAGTTCACCACTAGCCCCTGACCCAGCTTGCTCTTGCAGATGGTGGTTAGAAATGTTCCCCAAATTCCTTACTTCTCCCCATGATTCCTTCTATTCAGAGGATTGAGTTAGCATTTGTAAAGGGCTTCTGACAGTGCCTGACATGTGGCGTTAGGCACTATTATTTTTGTAGCTGTTGTTACCCATCTGCAGGACAGTGTTGTAGAGCATTGGGAGCTTGTCTTGGATTGCAAGACCTAAGTCTTTCCAGGCCCTGCAACTAACTTATGTGTGGTCTGGGGCAAGCTCCCTAACACCTCTGGATGGCAGCTTCCCCACCTGAAGTCACCCCATAGGCCCTCTTTAACTACAACTTGCCCTGTTTCTACAGGCCTAATTCTCAAAATACTGGAATGGTGTATCAGCGGTTCAACACTTCCATACAACACCCTGTGCTCATCATGACAAGTGCACTCCTTAATCCCCATCACCTATTTCCCCCATCCCCCCCCCCAGCCCACCTCCCCTCTGGTAACCATCAGTCTGTTCTCTATAGTTAACAGTCTGTTTCTTGGTTTGTCTCTTTCTCTTTTTTCCTTTGCTCATTTTTTTGTTTGTTTCTTAAATTCCACATATGAGTGAAATCATATGGTATTTGTCTTTCTTTGACTGGCTTATTTTGCTTAGCACAATACTCTGGCTCCATCCATGTTGTTGCAAATGACAGGATTTCATGTTTTTTTTTTTTATGGCTGAGTAATATTCCATTGTATGTACATACCACCTCTTATTTATCCATTCATCTATCTGTGGACACTTGGGCTGCTTCCATGTCTTGGCTATTGTAGATAATGCTGCTATAAACATAGGGGTGCATGTATGCCTTTGAATTCGTGTTTTTGTATTCTTTAAGTAAATACCCAGTAGTGCGATTGCTGGATTGTAGGGTAGCTCTATCTTTAACTTCTTGAGGAAACTCCATACTGTTTTTCAGAGTGGCTGCACCAGCTTGCCTTCCCACCAACAGTGCACGAGTGTTCCTCTTTCTCCTCATCCTCGCCAACACCTGTTGTTTCTTCTTTTACTTTTTAATTTTATGTTTGTAATTAAAATTTTTTCCTCCAGTTTTATTGAGCTATAATGGACGTAGAGCCTTTTATCAAAAATCCCAGCCTCACTTCTCGAGGGCTGAACTGGATCATGTGCCCCTGCCCGAGGTACTGACTATGACCAGAATGAGGGTGACCCCTGTTCCCTATCAAGCCCTGCATACCATGATGGGGGTGTGTTCCAGCAGCCTCACCAGACTGGGAGGTGGAAGGGGGTGGAGCTCCACAGGCAAACTGGAGGATTTGTAACAGAAGAAGGAGGGAAAACACCAGAGGTCTATAAAGAGGGCACATGAGGGCAGCCTGCCCTTTCCTAGTCCCACCTTTCTGGAAAACCTTCCTTCATTAGAGTTCTTGAAGGTGATACTCCTTTTCTCAGGTTTCCCTTCTTTTACCAGAACTCCTTCTTACCCTTATCGGCTTGCCGAGCAGTTCCTCACCCTTGAGAATTGTGGGGGACGGAGCCTCCTCTCTATAGGCATTGTTCTTCCTCTGTGCTCCCATAGTGCCATGCACTGATCTACAACCCAGGGCCCGCAGTGATGTAACGCCACGGCTCCTCTCCATGCCTGCCTCCTCCACTAAATTGTGAGCCCCGGAGGGCAGTGACTATGGGATTTATCTTTGTGGCTCCAGTGCCTGGAGTAGTTGCAGTACATAGTAGGCACTTAATAAATGTTTCTTGCATTAAAAAGATTCATTCAAGCTGCAATTTATCTAAGCCTTGCCAGTGCCCCCAATCACACATCATTTCCTGGTGTCCTAGAGGATGCTGGGAAGATCAATGCAACAATATTACCAAGGCCCGGGAGAGGAAGACAGCGAGTAAATACAAGGTTTTGTTATTAGTGGTGTATTGCTTATTAAGAGGCCCTGGTACATTGCATCTGCTGGGGGCCGGGCAGGAGAACTGGAAAGTCGTGATCAGAATGCCAAAGTGGAAAAAAGTTCGGTTGGCAAAGGCCGAAGACATCAGCTAAAAAGCCCATAATTTACATTGGATTAGCAGGTGAAAGATGATGTGACCATTGCAACAATCCCTTCTTGGCGTATGAACATCTCATTTATAAAAATATTGATTCCACTTCTTTGGACATAATTGATTAATTATATTTTGGGAGAGAAAAATCGTTCCCAGGTCTCTGCAGGGTTTGCCTGGTCTCATCTTGCAATGTTCTGTTCCCCCCCACACCGCCCGACTGCTGAATAACCTTATTTTTCAAGACCGCAGCTTGTCCCTCTCTGCAAGTGGGTGACCACGGAGTCTACAAGAAAATGGGAAGAATCTGTCTTTGTGAACGCCTTAGGTGGATTGCAGAAAGAAATGGTCTAAGGATCTTAAGAATGGAAAACATCACAGAAATTAACTCAAAAGTCCCTTGACCTTCAAATCTTACAACCCATCACTCACTGCACCTTAGGTGGGGGGATGGCCAGGAAAGCAGAAAATCCCAAACACATTAAAATTCTACTTTCCCTGTCATGAAAAACCCAGTGCATGTTCTCTATGGAAAATTAGAACAATGCAGAACAAAGAAGAAAATAAAAATGATCTTCCATTATCCTGTCACATTAAAAAAAAATCGCTGTTAATATTTTAAAGTATGTATTTTCAGTAATTTTGTTTTACAATATTGAAATTATTCTCTACATATTACTTTGTAGGCTGGTCTTTCATTTATTATGAAATGTTGTGATGATTTCTCCTTGCTATTGCCTCTTACAACATAATTTTTAATGGATGGGTAGTAGTTTTATATGTACATATGGATAATAATGTCTTTGTTTCCTCATTGTTGGATTTTTAGGATGCCTCTAGTTTTCTTGTTTTGCTATTAAAAGTAATGGTGCAGTTAGCACTGTGATATATCAAGCTTTGCATATCTCTCTAGATACTTCCTTAGGCTATATTTCCCAGAGAGTGAATTGCTGGAGCAAAGGTTGTTCATATTTCCAGGATTTTGATATATGTTTAAAAATGTCTTCCAGAAAGTATGCATCAATTTATACTTCCAGTAGTACTTATTTGCTTGCACCCTGGCCAAGACATGATATTAGCATCATTTGTAAAAAAAAAAAAAAAAAGGAAGAAGAAAAAGAAAAAAAAAGTTGCCAACTTCATAGTCAAAGTGAAGGGTCCCATTTTTATTTGCTTCTTACTATAAATAGCTTTTGAGATATCATTCACCTATTTAACATGCACCATTCAATGTTTTTAGTATTTCCTAGAGGTTGTGCAACCATCACCCCAATCTCACTTTAGAACATTTTCATCCTTCGGAAAGGATCCCTGAGCCCATTGGCGTCACTCTTCATTTCCTCTCCTCCTAAGACAAGCACTGATCCATTTTCTGCATCTCGAGATTTGCCTATTCTGAACATTTCATATAAATCCCATTTCATATATATTCTGGATTCGTACAATAGATGGTCTTTTGTGACTGGACTTTTTTCACTGAGTGTCATGTTTTCAAGGTTCATCCATATGGTAGCATGAATCAGTCCTTCACTCCTTTTGCTTATGGCTGAATAATATTCTATTGCACGGACACACCACATTTTATTTCCTCATTCATTAGTTGATGGACATTAGGGTTATTTCCACTGTTTGCCTGTTATGAATAGTGCCATGGTGAACATTCATGTACGCATTTTTCTGTGGAAGTTTGTTTTCATTTCTCTAGGGTCTGCACCTATGAATGGGATTTGCTGGGTCAGCTGGTAGCTCTACAGGGTTAACTTTTTGGAGAACTACTGACTTTTCCAGAGCAGCTACACTCTTATGCTCCTACCAGCCACGACTCAGGGCTCCCATTTCTCCACATCGTCACCAACGTTCACTATCTTTTCTTTGTGATGACAAGTCATCCCAGTGAGTGCGGAGTGGTAGCTCATCATGATTTTGATTTGTACTTACCTGATGGCTAATGACACAGACCATCTATCTCTTCGTGTGTTGGTTGGTCATTTGTTTATCTTCTTGGAAGAATAGCTACTGGATTCTTTGCCCATATTTAAATTGGGTTCTTTGTCTTCTTATTTTTGACTTGTAGAAGTGATTTACATGTTTTGGGTACAAACTTCTTATTAGACATAGGATTGTCAATATTTTCTCTCAAGTTGTGAATTGTCCTTTCACTTTGAGGATGTTACCCTTTGCAACACAATTTTAAATTTTCATGAAGTCCAATTTATCTTATGTTTTTCTTTTGTCTCTTGTGCTTTTGGTGTCAGAGCTATAGGAAACCATTGCCTAACTCACAGTCAGGAAGATTTACTCCTAGGTCTGCTTCCAAGAGTTTGATAGATTTAGATCTTACGTTTAGATCTCTTGCATCAAAAAAAATTAGTATTGAGGTTGCACATTCATATTTTTTTATTTTGTGAATTTTCTGCTTATCTGCTTTGTTCATTTTCCCATTAGGCTGGTTTTTCTCTCATTGAATTTTATGAGTAATTCATATATTGAATGTTAGCACTTGGTCTTATTTGTTGCAATTTTATCTTCTGGTTTGTATTTTGCCTATTAATTTTGCTTGTTGTGCAAAATTACTCTTTTTAAAAAATATTAGTCTTTAGCCAGTTAATGAGCAAGGAGACCAGATTCCTTGGTATAGGGACTTGAAAAAAATAGAAAGAACTTCCTCCTCAGGCTACATCTGTGCTTAGGTACGTGGCTGTATCACAGAACTGTGGCCCTTCCACAATTTCCTGGTAAATGGGTAAAAAAAAGTGAGTAATCCTGGATTAGAAGCAACTCATGAAAGATGAAAATTTAGAACACAAACTTTGGCTCGAGGCATTGCTGGGTTCAAATCCTGGTTCTTTTTTTTTTTATTCCCCCAAATCCTGGTTCTGATATTCACTAGCTGCATGACTTGGGGAAAGGCACTGAGCTCTTTGAGTTTATTTCCCTCCTCCGTAAATTTGGGATTATAGTCCCTTATTACAAGGTTATTGTAAAGTCACTGAGGGAGTGCGTGCAGCTCTGACAATATAACTGGTTAGAATCCTAGAAACATTCTCACCAGAAACATCTAGAAATGCTGGGAATAGTTATAATTTTAAATGCATATGGGGCGCCTGGGTGGCTCAGTTGGTTAAGCGACTGCCTTCGGCTCAGGTCATGATCCCGGAGTCCCAGGATCGAGTCCCACATCGGGCTCCCTGCTCGGCGGGGAGTCTGCTTCTCCCTCTAACCCTACCCCCTCTTGCGCTCTCTCTCGCACTCTCTCTCCCTCTAATAAATAAATTAAAAAAATAAATAAATAAATGCATAGATAAATTCGCAAAAAAAAAAAAAGGAAGAAGAAGGAGAAGGAGAAGAAGGAGAAGGAGAAAAGGGGTCTTTCATTGACTGAGAAGTAGAAGAATAAGTCTGTAGGCAGGCAGGGTGCCCGTCTTGGGTGGAATGTCAATCCATCCAATGTCCTAGCAATCAGGGGCGGTGGGTTTTAATACCCACTGAGGACAAGGGATGAGGTTTTTAGTCACACAGTGTGGGGTGTTAGAACTGAGATCCCACCCACAGGGAAAAAAAAATCCCTTAAAAAAGCTGCATCCTCTAAGAAAGAGCAGACAGGAAAAAACCCACCAGCCAGTAAAGGCAGTTTGTCAATTTCTGCCTGGCCTCCGAGTAGAAAACATCCCCGTACATCTTCAAAATCATGGGCCTTCTGTTCCTCATGTACATTTGAGATTTGAATTTGCACTGAGAATACTCAAGCTGAGAAAAGAAAACAACGGTCTTGAAAATCTTCACCAACAATGAGAGAAGAGGGGAACATTCCCTACTCATTTTATGAGACAAAACATTGACACCAAAACCTAACAACGACAATGTAAGGAAGTGCGATTTCAAGTCAATCTCATTGATGAACATAGAAAAAGCCCAAACAAAGTTTTACCAAAACTAGAACCCAGCAATTCATTAAACAGAGAGCACATAATGTCCAATTTGGGTGTATTCCAGGGATGTGAGTTGGGATCACATTAGAAAGTCAATTAGTGCAATTTACCCCATTAACAGATTAAAGGAGAAATAGCTTGTAATAATTTCAACGTATGTTAAAAAAAAACTGATAAAAATTTTTAGCGAAAGAAAAATAAAGGGAATTTTCCTTAGACTGTTGTAAAAAATCCTCTAACAGACATTGCATTTGATAGAAAATTGAAGAAAACATTCCTTTTAAGATCAGGAACAGAAAAGTTGTGTCTATTGTCACTACTTTTATTCAACATTGCATTGGAAGTCCTAGTCGGCACAGTAATGTGAGAAAAGAAATAAAAGCGATAAAGACAGAGATGAAGAAAAGAATTTAATATTTCCAGATGATATGATTATTTATATAGAAAACTCAAAAGGGCCTAAAGATAAATTATTAGAATTAATAAGAAAATTTAGCACAATGCTTGCACAAAAAATGTAATATACAAAAATAAATTGCATTTCTGGTCACCAGCTATCAAGAGAGAGAAAGCATAATAAAATATATACCATTTGTAATAGTACATATAAAGATATCTAAATCTAAAGATTTTAAGAAACCTTTAAGGAGAAAATTATAAAATGTTATTGAAAGAAGTTAAAGGAAGCATAAAGGACTATTTTACGTTCATGGAGAAGAAGACTCAATTTCATAAAGCTATCAGTTCTTCCCAAGTTGATCTAAAGATGCTATTCTTATTATGATTCCAACAGAATTTTTAAAAAATTGATGCAAATACTACATTTTATGGGGGATGAAGAGTACACTTATCATGATGAGCACTGAGTCATGTACAGAAATGTTGGATCACCATATCGTACACCTGAAACTAATATGACACTGTATGTTAATTACACTGGAATTAAAAAAATTAAAAATACTACATTTCATGGAAGAATAAAGGGCTCAGAACAAGATACCCATAAAGAAGAGAAATGAGGAGAAGCTTACCTTACCTCCTATTAAGGACTAATAGAGAAGCTGTATTGGTAAAATGAAAAAGCTCTGCTAATTAAATCTGGTGATGCAGAGGGGGGAAGTGGTTGTATCTCTACCTCACACTACACACAAAAGTCAATTTCAGGTGCATCGAAGATTTATATGAAAGACAAACATAAAATCTTTTAAAAGACAGTACTGGAGTATATATTTATGATAATGCATCAAGGAACAATATTTTTAAAACAATTCACAGGAAGTATAAATCATAAAGGGAAAGATGAATAAATTTGACTACATAAAAAAAATTCCTGTTAAAAAAAAGCAATGAGAAAAGTGGTGTTAGAGCCTAAGCCACAGGGTGGGAAAAGGTATCTGCAGCAACAAAACTGGTAAATGATTAGTAAGAAGCGAAATAGGGTCTACAAGTCCAGGTGAATAAGACAAACAATCCAAGTGAGAAATGGACAAGCATTTAGAAAGACTATCATGGAAGTAGAGAATAAATGTCATTAAACACATGAAAAGATGCCCAACTCCATTAATATTCTGGGAATGAAAATTAAAACAACCATAAGATACATCATATCACCTAGTCAACCAAAAAAAAAAAAAAAAAAAACCCACAATAAATTGTTGTTGAGGCTATGACCCGATGGCAAATTTTATACTTTTCTCATGGGAGAATAAGATGTGTAACCATCTTGGAGAGCAATTTGGCTTTGTCTAGTAAAGGTGAAGATAATCCTATGTATGGCCAGACAATCCCTCAACACTCTAGGTATATGTGCTGGAGAAATTCTTGCTGGTATGCAGCATGAGACACATAGAGGAAGGTATATAGCAACACTTTTTAAAAATAGCAAAGTATTAGAAATACTTATCAGCTCTGGAATGGAAAAATACATATTGGTACATACACTGAGATTCTCAACAGCAGTGAAAGTGAACCACAGCTACATGCAACAAGGATGAATCTCAGAAACATAATACATTGAGTAAGCAAAACAAATTGTCAATGAATAATACACTATGATTCTACTTACTTAGAGTCCAAAGCCCATGAAAAATTAAACAATATGTTGTTTATGGATGCAAATATGGTAAAATTACAAAGAAAAACAATGTATAAGCACACAGGATAAGCAGGAGGGGGCTGAATCTGAGGGAGAGGGATCCAGCTCAGATCAGGGAGGGACCCAAAGATGCTGGCGATGTTCTATTTCTTAAACTAGGTGTTGGGTACACAGTGGCCCTTGGCATTGCTTCCTATCTCACACATGATAAAAATATTCATTTGGATCTAGTTGATGTTGGATCACTGTGGTCAAGAAACTTTCCATATAAAGAGCCACATAATACATATTTTAGGGCTCTGTTGGCCATAAATTGACCTATTGCAACTACTCAACTCTGCCGTTGTTGCTTGAAAGCAGCCATAGACAATATGTAAATGAATGAGTTTGTCCAATAAAACTTTATTGACAAAAGCAAGCAGTGTTGGGATTTGGCCCTCAGGCTATAGTTTGCTCACCCCTAATTTGGTAACATCAGTTTAAAAATGTATACTAATTAAAAAGAAATCCTGTGTACTTCAATTAACATAAAACTATTTTTAAAAAGAAATTCATTATTAACAAAAGAGAAATGTATTATTAATGATAAAAAGGGTTGATACAGAACAATAACAGGAGTGATTTAATAGGAAGATATAACACTCCAGGACATGTATAGCTAGATTCAAAACACATAAAGTAAGTATTAACAAATTTATAAGGGTAAGGAAGTATAAAATCCACAATTAGAATGGAGAGTTTAACACACTTCTCTAAGTAACTGATAGGTGAAACAGGCAAAAAATTAGAAGGTTATGGAAAATTCAAAAAACCAAACTAGCAAGTTTTTGGCTAATGGATATATATAGAACTTTTCAGGTAATATTTAGAGAACATAAAAATTCTTTTCCAAAATACTTTGAATGTTTATAAAAACTATGATTCAGCCACACAGCAAATCTAAATAGATAGTAACAAACAACTACATGCTTTAACCACAGTACCATAACGCTACAAACCAAGAAAAATTTATGTGTTTTAGAATTTAATGATATGTGTAGATAATTCATGTGTCAAAGAAAACATCACAATGGAAACCAGAAAATATGTATGGCTGAATGACAAACGCTTTTATATCAAAACTCATGAGATACAGCTAAGCAGGGAGAAAATTATGTCTTAAATTCATTGCTTAGAAAAGATTTCAGAACCTAAGTGTGTTTTACCAAACATTTAAGGAACAATTTCTATTTAATGTAAAAAAAGGGGGGGGAAGGGGCAGGTCTCTGATCCTTTTTATGAGGCTAGTAGAAGATTCGACTAGAAATGAGAATCAGACAAGGGTAGTACAGTAAAGTATAAAGGGTAGTAAAGGAAGGTAATATTCAAATTATACTTATGAACAAAAATCTTAAATGAAATATCAGCAAACAAAACGTAGCAACCTGTCTTAAAAATATATCATGGCCAAGTAGGGAATTTTTTTTCCAGCAACATAAAAATAGTTTACTAATTAAAACTTTAGTTACTAGTCCAGAGAAAACTATATGATCCTTCCAACAGATTCGGCAAAATGTATTTAATAAAATTCAAGAAATATTTATGATTAAAAGAGAGCTTGGTGTGCCTGGGTGACTCAGTCGTTAAGTGTCTGCCTTCGGCTCTGGTCATGATCCCAAGGACCTAGGATCGAGCCCCGCATCGGGCCCCCTGCTTGGTAGGAAGCCTACTTCTCCCTCTCCCACTCCCCCTGCTTGTGTTCCCTCTCTCGCTGTGTCTCTCTCTGTCAAATAAATAAATAAAATCTTTTTTTTTTTTAAAGAAAGTTTTCAGCAAGTGAAAACAGAAGAAAACTCCTTAACTTGATGAGTATGTTACTCTCAAGAGAAGAAAAACTCAAATCCTTAGGCTGAATGATGAAGCCAATGTATAAACCATGGTATTTATGACACAAATTTATATAAATATATAAATAATAACATATATTTATATGTTTATGATACTATGCATGAAGCAGGAAATTCCAAAGCCCTTCTGTTGCTTCACATGGAAACTTCCTAAGATTTGCACCTTGAGGTGGAGATGTTGATTTAAATTCTACTTCCAAGGCAACAAATTATAAAGCAGGAACACTTGCTTAGAGCTGGAGACATTTAGGGTTACGGGTGATATTTCACCAGCATGGCAGCCATATCTGATGACGAAGTGACTTAATACATTCCTTTGTGTGATGATTTCCACGTACGGTTTTATAGTAACAGGAAACAACAGGATTATTATTTGCGCACTATTCTCCACATTCAATAGGAGAGTAAGACTGATGAATTTGTTAATGTTCTCACCATCTCACTTTCGAAGGAGCTTTATGATGCAGGAATACTGCCTTTTTTCCCCCACCCCTGCAGGTCCTTCCGGATTGAAGAAACATTTCCTTCTTCTTCCGGACATTTCTTTCAATAGTGGTTAGAAAGGTGTTTGGCTTCAAGGTTAAACACAGGAAATCCCTTAGGTGCACTTCGAGAAAGGAGTCATCGGAAGTACTTAAAATACCCAATGGGGGGAAAAGGGGAATGGAAAGAATTAAAACAAGAAAAACACGACATTTCCATCACCTCCCAAAGTTTCCTCCTGCCCTCTTCATTGTTATTATTATTTGTGGTAAGAACACCTAACGTAAGATCTACTCTCTTAGCAAATTTTAAGTATACAATATAGTACTGTTAGCTAGGCGGGTGTATAACTTACCCTAAAACACATCCAGTTGTGTATGTTAAATCTATACAACTTTTTACATAGCAATCATACCTCAGTAAAGTGGTGTTTTTTAAATTTTAATTTAATTTAAAAATTTTTTAAGGTTTTATTTATTTGAGAGAGAGAGAGTGCGCAGGCGCGCTCGCCCGCAGGGGGGAGGAGGGAGGAGCAAAGGGAGAAGGAGAAGCAGTCTCCCTGTTCAGCAGGGAATCGATTTGGGGCTTGATCACAGGACCAGGGGATCATGACCAGAGGTGAAGGCAGATGCTTAACCCACGGAGCCACCCAGGTGCCCCTAGTGGTGTTTTGTTGTTGTTGTTGTTTAAAGACGAGTATGAGACGTAATAGTTTTCATCCAAAAGCATCAGCTACCAACATCCAAGAACAAACATACATAATGGTGAAATGTAAGCAACATTTTCCTTAGAGTTGGCAACAAGTATATGTTCATTTCTGCTTCTATACCATATTTCTGCTATTTAAAAAAAAACTCCAGCTTTGTTGAAGCATCATTGATGTTTAGTGAATTGCACACATTTAATGTGTAAATTTGATAAGTTTTGACACATGTATGGACCCGTGACAATCAAGACAATGAACATGTCCATTGCCCCTGGAAGGCTTCCTCCTGCTTTTGGGTGTTCTCCCTCCTTCCCCTCCTTCCTTGCCAGAGCCTGCCATCCCCCAGTGACCACCCATCTGCTTCTATTGCTGTGGATTTGTAGCTCACTTTCAAGAATTTAATGCTAATAAAATAATACAATATGTATCTTTTGCATCTGCTTCTTTTACTCAAATAATCACCTGAATATATTCCCATCTTGTATCATTGTATTATACTTCACTCCTTTTGATTGCTGAGCATTCCATTGTATGGATATACCACAGTCTGCTAATTCTCTCATCTGTTGAACATTTGTACTGTTTCCAGGTCTGACCATTTCAACTAAAGCCACTGTGAACATTTGTATATGTGTCCTTGCATAGACATATTGCATTCATTTCTCTTGCTGAAATCCCTGGGAGTGGAATGAAAGGATCCTAGGTTAGGTGCACATTTAACTCTCTAGGAATGGCCAAACTATTTTCCATTGTGCTTATACCCCTTTCATATTCCCCCATCCCCAGAAGTGTATGAGATTTCCAGTCATACCACATCCTTGCCAACACTTGGTGTGGTCCATTTTGAAAATTTTAGACATTCTAATAGGTGGATACTGGTATCTGATTAGGGTTTTATTTTGTATTTCCCTGATCACTAACCATGTTGAACATCTTTCCGTGTGTTTATTTGCATCCATGTATCTTCTTTGGTAAAGTTTCTGTTCAAATATTTGGTCTAATTACTATTTGTTTTTAATTATTGAAGTTTATTGACACACAATATTACATTAGTTTCAGATGCACAACATAGTGAGTCCACAGCTCTATACATTGTGCTGTGCTCAACACAAGGGGAACTACCACCTGTCCCCATACACCATTGACTATATTCCCAATGCTGTGCCTTTCATCCCCATGACTTACTCATGACTACTTCCATAACTGGAAGCCTGTACCTCCCACTCCCCTTCACCCATTTTGCCCATCCCCCACCTCATCCTCTTTGGCAACCACCAGTTCTCGAGTTCATGTCTGTTTCTGCTTTTTTGTGTGTTTGTTTCGTTTTATAGATTCCATATATAAGTGAAATCATACATTTGTCTTTCTTTGTCTGACTCTTCATTTAGCATCATACCCCCTCAGTCCATCCATGTTGTCTCAAATGGCAAGCTCTCATTTTTTTTTGACTGAGTGATATTCCATTCTTTTTGTTTTCTTATCATATATCCTGGATGCAAGTCTTTTAAAAAATCAGGTATGTAATTTGCAAATATTTTCTCAGCCTCTTTTCATTCTTTTACCAATCTCTTCTAAAAATAACTTTATTGGGGTATGATTTCTATATTATAAGAATTCACCCATTCTGAGTAAAGAATCGAACATTTTAAGAAAATTTATGGAATTGTGCAATAATCACCACCATTCAATTTTTTTTTTTTTAAATTTTTTTTTTTATTCTTATGTTAATCCCCATACATTACATCATTAGTTTTAGATGAAGTGTTCCATGATTCATTGTTTGTGCATAACACCCAGTGCTCCATGCAGAACGTGCCCTCCTCAGTACCCACCACCAGGCTAACCCATCCTCCCACCCCCCTCCCCTCTAGAACCCTGTTTGTTTTTCAGAGTCCATCGTCTCTCATGGTTCGTCTACCCCTCCGATTTCCCCCGCTTCATTCTTCCCCTCCCGCTACCTTCTTCTTCTTCTTTTTTTTTTTCTTAACATATATTGCATTATTTGTTTCAGAGGTACAGATCTGAGATTCAACAGTCTTGCAAAATTCACAGCGCTTACCAGAGCACATACCCTCCCCAGTGTCTATCACCCAGTCACCCCATCCTTCCCACCCCACCCCCCACTCCAGCAACCCTCAGTTTGTTTCCTGAGATTAAGAATTCCTCATATCAGTGAGATCATATGATACATGTCTTTCTCTGTTTGACTTATTTCACTCAACATAATACCCTCCAGTTCCATCCACGTCGTTGCAAATGGCAAGATCTC
>NC_058407.1:157711244-157798757 GCF_002201575.2 Neomonachus schauinslandi | reverse complement strand
TTTTGTATCTTTGGGGTAAATACCCAGTAGTGCAATTGCTGGATCATATGGTAGCTCTATTTTCAACTTTTTGAGGAACCTCCATACAGTTTTCCAGAGTGGCTGCACCAGCTTGCATTCCCACCAACAGTGTAGGAGGGTTCCCCTTTCTCCGCATCCCTGCCAACATCTGTCATTTCCTGACTTGTTAATTTTAGCCATTCTGACAGGTGTGAGGTGGTATCTCATTGAGGTTTTGATTTGGATTTCCCTGATGCCGAGCGATATTGAGCACTTTTTCATGTGTCTGTTGGCCATTTGGATGTCTTCTTTGGAAAAATGTCTTTTCATGTCTTCTGCCCATTTCTTGATTGGATTCTTTGTTCTTTGGGTGTTGAGTTTGATGAGTTCTTTATAGATTTTGGATACTAGCCCTTTATCTGATATGTCATTTGCAAATATCTTCTCCCATTCTGTTGGTTGTCTTTTGGTTTTGTTGACTGTTTCCTTTGCTTTGCAAAAGCTTTTTATCTTGATGAAGTCCCAATAGTTCATTTTTGCCCTTGCCTCCCTTGCCTTTGGCGATGTTTCTAGGAAGAAGTTGCTTCGGCTGAGGTCAAAGAGGTTGCTGCCTGTGTTCTCCTTTAGGATTTTGATGGACTCCTGTCTCACATTTAGGTCTTTCAACCATTTGGAGTCTATTTTTGTGTGTGGTGTAAGGAAATGGTCCAGTTTCATTCTTCTGCATGTGGCTATCCAATTTTCCCAACACCATTTGTTGAAGAGACTGTCTTTGTTCCATTGGACATTCTTTCCTGCTTTGTCAAAGATGAGTTGACCATAGAGTTGAGGGTCCATTTCTGGGCTCTCTATTCTGTTCCATTGATCGATGTGTCTGTTTTTGTGCCAGTACCATGCTGTCTTGATGATGACAGCTTTGTAATAGAGCTGGAAGTCCGGAATTGTGATGCCGCCGGCTTTGCTTTTCTTTTTCAACATTCCTCTGGCTATGCGGGGTCTTTTCTGGTTCCATACAAATTTTAGGATTATTTGTTCCATTTCTTTGAAAAAAGTGGATGGTATTTTGATGGGGATTGCATTGAATGTGTAGATTGCTCTAGGTAGCATTGACATCTTCACAATATTTGTTCTTCCAATCCATGAGCATGGAATGTTTTTCCATTTCTTTGTGTCTTCCTCAATTTCTTTCATGAGTATTTTATAGTTTTCTGAGTACAGATCCTTTGTCTCTTTGGTTAGATTTATTCCTAGGTATCTTATGTTTTTGTGTGCAATTGTAAATGGGATCGACTCCTTAATTTCTCTTTCTTCTGTCTTGTTGTTGGTGTATAGGAATGCCACTGACTTCTGTGCATTGATTTTATATCCTGCCACTTTACTGAATTCCTGTATGAGTTCTAGCAGTTTTGGGGTGGAGTCTTTTGGGTTTTCCACATAAAGTATCATATCATCTGCAAAGAGTGAGAGTTTGACTTCTTCCTTGCCAATTTGGATGCCTTTGATTTCTTTTTGTTGTCTGATTGCTGTGGCTAGGACTTCCAATACTATGTTGAATAGCAGTGGTGGTAGTGGACATCCCTGCCGCGTTCCTGACCTTAGGGGGAAAGCTCTCAGTTTTTCCCCATTGAGAATGATATTCGCTGTAGGTTTTTCATAGATGGCTTTTATGATATTGAGGTATGTACCCTCTATCCCTATACTCTGAAGAGTTTTGATCAAGAAAGGATGCTGTACTTTGTCAAATGCTTTTTCTGCATCTATTGAGAGGATCATATGATTCTTGTTCTTTCTTTTGTTAATGTATTGTATCACATTGATTGATTTGCGGATGTTGAACCAACCTTGCAGCCCAGGGATAAATCCCACTTGGTCATGGTGAATAATCCTTTTAATGTACTGTTGGATCCTATTGGCTAGTATTTTGGTGAGAATTTTTGCATCCATGTTCATCAGGGATATTGGTCTGTAATTCTCCTTTTTGATGGGGTCTTTGTCTGGTTTTGGGATCAAGGTAATGCTGGCCTCATAAAATGAGTTGGGAAGTTTTCCTTCCATTTCTATTTTTTGGAACAGTTTCAGAAGAATAGGTATTAATTCTTCTTGAAATGTTTGGTAGAATTCCCCTGGGAAGCCATCTGGCCCTGGGCTTTTGTTTTTTGGGAGATTTTTGATGACTGCTTCAATTTCCTTAGTGGTTATAGGTCTGTTCAGGTTTTCTATTTCATCCTGGTTCAGTTTTGGTAGTTGGTACATCTCTAGAAATGCATCCATTTCTTCCAGGTTATTTAATTTGCTGGCATAGAGTTGCTCATAATATGTTCTTATAATTGTTTGTATTTCTTTGGTGTTGGTTGTGATCTCTCCTCTTTCATTCATGATTTTGTTGATGTGGGTCATTTCTCTTCTCTTTTTGATAAGTCTGGCCAGGGGTTTATCAATCTTGTTAATTCTTTCAAAGAACCAGCTCCTAGTTTCATTGATCTGTTCTACTGTTCTTTTAGTTTCTATTTCATTGATTTCTGCTCTGATCTTGATTATTTCTCTTCTCCTGCTGGGTTTAGGCTTTATTTGCTGTTCTTTCTCCAGCTCCTTTAGGTGTAGGGTTAGGTTGTATACTTGAGACCTTTCTTGCTTCTTGAGAAAGGCTTGTATTGCTATATACTTTCCTCTTAGGACTGCCTTTGCTGCATCCCAAAGATTTTGAATAGTTGTGTTTTCATTTTCATTGGTTTCCATGTATTTTTTTAATTCTTCTTTAATTTCCTGGTTGACCCATTCGTTCTTTAGTAGGATGCTCTTTAGCCTCCATGTATTTGAGTTCTTTCTGACTTTTGTCTTGTGATTGAGCTCTAGTTTCAAAGCATTGTGGTCTGAAAATAGGCAGGGAATGATTCCAATCTTTTGGTACCGGTTGAGACCTGATTTATGACCTAGGATGTGATCTATTCTGGAGAATGTTCCATGGGCACTAGAGAAGAATGTGTATTCCGTTGCTTTGGGGTGGAATGTTCTGAATATGTCTGTAAAGTCCATTTGGTCCAGTGTGTCATTTAAAGTCTTTATTTCCTTGTTGATCTTTTGCTTAGATGATCTGTCCATTTCAGTGAGGGGGGTGTTAAAGTCCCCCACTATTATTGTATTGTTGTCGATGTGTTTCTTTGCTTTTGTTATTAATTGGCTTATATAATTGGCTGCTCCCATGTTAGGGGCATAGATATTTACAATTGTTAGATCTTCTTGTTGGATAGACCCTTTAAGTAGGATATAGTGTCCTTCCTCATCTCTTATTACAGTCTTTGGTTTAAAATCTAATTTGTCTGATATAAGGATTGCCACCCCAGCTTTCTTTTGGTGTCCATTAGCATGGTAAATGGTTTTCCACCCCCTCACTTTCAATCTGGGGCTGTCTTTGGTTCTAAAATGAGTCTCTTGCAGACAGCATATCGATGGGTCTTGTTTTTTAATCCAGTCTGATAGCCTGTGTCTTTTGATTGGGGCATTGAGCCCATTTACATTCAGGGTAACTATTGAAAGATAGGAATTTAGTGCCATTGTATTGCCTGTAAGGTGACTGTTACCGTATATTGTCTGTGTTCCTTTCTGGTCTATGTTGCTTTTGGGGTCTCTCTTTGCTTAGAGGACTCCTTTCAAGATTTCCTGTAGGGCTGGTTTTGTGTTTGCAAATTCCTTTAGTTTTTGTTTGTCCTGGAAGCTTTTTATCTCTCCTTCAATTTTCAATGACAGCCTAGCTGGATAGAGTATTCTTGGCTGCATATTTTTCTCGTTTAGTGCTCTGAATATATCCTGCCAGTCCTTTCTGGCCTGCCAGGTCTCTGTGGATAGGTCTGTTGCCAATCTAATGTTTCTACCCTTGTAGGTTACATATCTCTTCTCCCGAGCTGCTTTCAGGATTTTCTCTTTGTCTATGAGACTCGTAAGTTTTACTATTAGATGTCGGGGTGTTGACCTATTTTTATTGATTTTGAGAGGGGTTCTCTGTGCTTCCTGGATTTTCATGCCTGTTTCCTTCCCCAAATTAGGGAAGTTCTCTGCTATAATTTGCTCCATTATACCTTCTGCCCCTCTCTCTCTTTCTTCTTCTTCTGGGATCCCAATTATTCTAATGTTGTTTCGTCTTATGGTATCGCTTATCTCTCGAATTCTGCCCTCGTGATCCAGTAGTTGTTTATCTCTCTTTTTCTCAGCTTCTTTATTTTCCATCATTTCATCTTCTATGTTACTGATTCTCTCTTCTGCCTCATTTATTCTAGCAGTTAGCGCCCCCATTTTTGATTGCACCTCATTAATAGCCTTTTTGATTTCTACTTGGTTGGATTTTAGTTCTTTTACTTCTCCAGAAAGGGTTTCTCTAATAACTTCCATATTTTTTTCAAGCCCAGCTAGTATCTTTAAAGTGATGATTCTGAACTCTAGATCTGACATTGTACTAATGTCCGTATTGAGTAGGTCCCTGGCAGTCGGTACTACCTCTTGTTCTTTTTGTTGAGGTGATTTTTTCCGTCTTGTCATTTTGTGCAGAGGAGAATAGATTAATGAGAGAACAAAATGCTAGCAGAGTAACAACGTCCCCAGAAAATATACTCTAAACAAATCAGAAAAAACCTGAAGCAGTGGGAAAAGAAAGGGAAAGAGAGAAAAAAGAAAAAGAAAAAAAAGAAAAAGATAAAGATAAAAACAAAAACAAACAAAACAAAACAACAACAAAAAAACCAGAATGTGATCAAATATGATCAGTGCCACACACTAGATTTGGGGTGTATTTTGGTCTTTTAGAAGAAAGTGCCTCCCAAAATTTTAAAGAAAGAAAAACTTATATATGTACAAAAATAAGGGTTGATATGATGAAGGGATGGAATATGACTGTAAAGATGGAAATTATAAAAAATTTTATAAAAGGAATTGATAAGAAGTTGTTTGAAAAAAGAAAGAAGAGGATTTAAAAAAAGAAAAAAAAAAGGGAGAGGATGTGATCAGGCAGGGGAACAGAAAACACCATATACTAGAGATTTAGGGTATATTTTGATCTGTTAGAAGAAACTATCTCAAAATTTTAAAGAGAGAACAACTTATATATATAAGCCAAAAATATGGGTAACTACTATGAAGGGATAGAATATGACTCTAAAAATGAAAAATAAAAATGTTTTTTTTTAAAAAAAAAGGGATTGATAAGATGTTGGTTGAAAAAGGGAAAAAGAAAAATTCAAAAAGAATAAAAAAAGAAAAAAAGACAGTTAAAAAAAAATTAACTTTGAAAGACTACAGAATCATGGTAAAAAAGCCATGAATTCTACGTGCAGTAGTCCCCTAGAGCTGGAGTTCTGCCGTTCTCATTGATGGGTAAACTTGGTCTTGGCTGGCTGTTCTCGCTGATCTTCTGGGGAGGGGCCTGTTGCCGTGGTTTCCAAATGTCTTTGCCGGAGGCAGAATTGCCCCGCCCTTGCCCCCTCCCAGCTAAGTAATCTGCTGGGGTTTGCTCTCCGGGGCCTTTGTTCCCTGCGAGCCTTCCGTACCGCTTTGGAGGCGGAGAGTGAAAATGGCGGCCTCCCAATCTCCGCCCCGGAGGAGCCGAGAACTCGGGGTCCCGCTTCTCAGTGAGCCCCCAGAGAAAAGCCGTCAGTCACTCCCGTCTCCCCGGTCTCCAGCCGCACTCCGTGCTCACCCGGCCTGTGACCGCGCGTTTCTATCTCTGGCACCCGACCCCGGGTGGAGTCTCCAAACCCAGCAGATCCCTGCGGTGCACTCCCGCGCGGCTCCTCCCGGGGGAGGAAGGTGAGTCTCCCCGGATCTGCCGCTTGTTGGGTCCCTGCTGGAGGAGCAGTGGCCTGACTGTGCCGCGGATCACAGTTTATGGCAACCCCGAGCTGAGAGCCCGCGCCTGGGCTGCGCCTCTGCAGCCGGCTTCCCTGCTCCGATACCTGGGAGCTCTGCCACACTCAGGCACCCCCAGTCTTTCTGTGACCCCGAGGGTCCTGAGACCACACTGTCCCGGAGGGTTCCACCCCCCGCTTAGCCACCAGAGTGACGTCCCTCGGCGGAGCAGACTTTTAAAAGTTCCGATTTTGTGCTCCGCGGCTCTATCACTTGCCAGAAGCGGCCGCCGGAGGCCCCTCCCCCGCCGTCTCTCCTCCCGAATATCGCCTCGGATTCACTTCTCCGCACGTCCTACCTTCCAGAAAGTGGTCGCTTTTCTGATGAGAGAGTTGTTGCTCTTCTTTTCTTCGACCTCCTGTTGAGTTTGTAGGTGTTCAGAATGGTTTGATCCCTATCCAGCTGAATTCCTGAGACCAGACGAAATCCAGGTCTCCTACTCCTCCGCCATCTTGCTCCGCAGTAGGACCACCATTCAATTTTAAAATATTTCATCACCAAGAAAGATTCTCTGTGCCTATTTGTAGGCACTTCCTGGTCCCACCTCTAGCCCCAAGCAACCACTGACCTACTCTCTGACTCTATAGACTTGCCTTTTTTTCAGCAATTTCATATAAATGTAGTCTTACAGCATGTGGTATTTGGGTCTGACTGTCTTCACTTAGCACAATGCCTTTGAGGTTCATTCATGATGCTGCTGGTATTCATTCCTTTTTATTTCTGAGATACCCGTTCATCAGTTGATGGGCAGTTGGGTTTTTCAAGTTTTGGGCTCTTACGAATAATGCCACAATGAACATTCGTGTACAAGTCTTTATCCACATATCTATTTTATTTTTCTTGGGTAGATACCTAGGAGTGGGATTGTGGTGTCTCATGTAAAATTTGTTTTTAAATCTTTGAGGATCTGCCAAACTTTCTTCAGAAGTAGCCTCATCATTTTACATACCCACCACTACTGTTTTCACGTTCTTGCCAGTACTTGTTGGTATCTGCATTTGGTATTATTTCTATCCTGGTGGGTGTGAAATAGTATCTCGTTGTGGTTTGAATTTTATTTCCTTGATTGTTAGTGATGTTGAGCATCTTTCCATGTGTTGATTGGCCGTCTGCATATCAGTTTTCTTTGGTAAAATTTCTATCCAAATATTTTGTACACTTAAATTTCAGCCATTATTTTTTAAGACTTATTTATTTGTTGGGGGGGAGTGCGCACACACAGAGGGAGGAGGGGCAAAGGGAAAGGGAGAGAGAGAATCTTAAGCAGACTCCCTGGTGACTGCAGAGCCCAACACAGGGCTTGATCCCGTGACCCTGAGATCACCACCCGAGCTGAAATCAAGGGCTGGATGCCCAACTGACTAAGCCAACCCAGGTGCCCCTCTGCGTCACTTTTGATTAATAGATTATATTTTCTTGCATATTTGTATGATTGGTAATTTTTGATTGAATGCCAAATTTTAATTTCACTTTGCTATGCACTAGATATTGTTTATTCTTACGACTACTTGTAAGCTTTGTTCTTGCCTGCGATTATATTACTTGAAACATTTTTGATCCTTTGGGGTCTTGCATTTAAGCTTTGTTAGGCGGGATCAGAACAGCATTTAGTCTAGGGCTAATTTTACCCCACTGCTGAGGCAAAGCCTTCCTAGTACTCAAACCAGTGCACTGTGAATTATAAGGTTTTCCACTATGACTGGTGGGGAGAGGCATTATTATTTCCTGGCCTTGTGTGATTCCTGAGTCTTTACAATTTAATCATTTATGGTGGTTCTTTACTTAACCTCAGGGATTTATCTCACATTCTTTTCTTTTTCTTTTTTTTTTTTTAATTCCAGTACAGTTAGCATACAATGTTATGTTAGTTTCAAGTGTACAATATAGTGATTCAACAATTCTATCTAACACCCAGTGCTTAGTCAGTTGGACAGGTGCACTCCTTAATCCCCATCACCTATTTCACCCATCGCCACCCCCGCCCCCCACCTCTTGTGACTATCACTTTGTTCTCTAGAGTTAAGAGTCCATCTCTTTGTCTCTTTCTCTTTTTCCCTTTGCTTGTTTGTTTTGTTTCTTAAATTCCGCATATGAGCAAGATCATATGGCATTTGTCTTTCTCTGACTGGTTTCTTTCACTTCCCATTATGCTCTCTAGATCTATCCATATAGTTGCAAATGACAAGATCCCATTCTTGAGTTGATCAGTGTTCAGCTAAGGACTCAATGGGGACCTTCTGCAGATCCCCGAAGAGCTCTCTCTCTGAACAGTTTTTTCCTCTCTGGTATTCTGTCCTGTGAACTGCAGCCATCTTGGCCTTTCTGGAATTTCAGCCCTATCTCCTTACCTCAGCGGGACCTCACTCTGCCTGGGGTCATCCTCCCTGTGCCGGAAACGTTTTCTGGGCGGTAATCTGGGGCAATCCCAGAGCCTACCTCGTTTTTTCCCTTTCAGAGTTCACTGACCCTCTTTGCCTCATACCCAATATCTTGAGAACCGTTATTTCATAATTTTTTAAATAACTTTTTTTGATGTTTCAAATGAGAAGGTAGATCCAGTTCCTGTAACTCCATCTTGGCCAGAAAAGGAAGTACTTCTTTTCAATATTGAACTGAGGGCACGGTGGTAATGTGATAAGTCACACACACTCAGACCCGCACACATGCCCACAAAGAAATAAAAGCTGTAATGATTGTAAAGAAAGAAACAAGGCCATCAATATTCACAGTTGGTTGACTGTGTAGAAACATTCTACAGGATATACAGTCATATTAATAACAAATGCAAGAGTTCATCAAGTTGCTGGATACAAGATCAATACATAGAAAAAAAATCAATTGCCTTCTTAAACACCAGCCAGAAATGATTAAAAACAGCAATTTAAGAGATTCAATGTACCATAAAAACAAAACCCTAAATAATTAGAAGTATATCTTGCGGCAGATGTATATAAACTTTATGTAGAAAAATAAAGTATCTTACTGAAAAACATATGAGAAGACCTGAAGAAATGGGAAAATCATGCTGTGTTCATGGATCAGAAAATCTCAGTTAAGATGTCAATTCTTCACAGGTTTAGCTATAAATTTATGTAATTGCTATGTAAATATTAAAATGCTTAATATTAATATTATGATCTTGGCAGAACTTCACAATAAGGTCTATAAAACTCATTTGGAAAAGGGCAGGCCAAGAATATCTAAGACAGTTTTGAAGAAGAAAAATAGAACATTTCCTTCCTTGGTATCAAGATTTACTGTAAAGTTGCTGTATCGGTAAGGGTCTTGTCAAGAGTGAGATACCACACCAGTTGCTATAACAGAGAGAGTTTCATATAAAGAACTGTCAGCTGGGTATAAAATTGATTAGGTAAATAAAAGGCTGTAAAGGACACAAAACTATCACATAGACAGCTACAGGAGTTAACTGCTAACTCAGGAATGAAGGGACAAAGGGGAATTATTAAAAGTCAACGCTGAGAGAAGGACCCCACACGACTGCCTCCGAGTTCCAAGGAAGGAGCACCGCTCGTTGGTGCTGGTGTCCTGGAGGGGGTGCAGTGAGGCTGGTTCTCAAGTGTGGGGGGATCTACCAACTGTTAGGCCACTGCTACCAGAAACAACCACCACTCCCGGGCTGAGGAAGTGGGGGTGTGTGATCACCACAGGGACCGCAAGCAGACAGAAGGAGCGAGCCTCTTATTTTTCTCCCAGCTTCTCAGCCTGAGAGCCCATTGATGCCTAACAGAAGTAACTGGAAAAACAGAACTGGGGTGTCATGGAGTCCCACCTGTCACAAAGCATCGTGTGGAAGTCTGGAGCTGAGACACAGAAACTTAGTAGCTGGGAAAGCCACACAATGGCTTCCATACCAGGCGTGGAACCAACCCAGAGTTAGAACAATGTTACAAGACCACCTAGACACAGACCTTCCTGTAATTAGGGAGTTTGGTATATGAAATGATAAAATAGGAACCATTAGTGCTGGGGTGATTCGCTCTCCATATGGAAACGGATTCAAATTCAATGCCAAACTTTATGGAAAAAATTCCAGATGTAGTCAAATTATATATATGAAAAGCATAACATAAATAAGACCTTTAGAAGAAAGCCTGGGAGAATCTTTCTATGAGATTCAGTGGGAAAAAATTTCTCAGATAGAACAGGAAAAACCTAAGTCACAAAGGAGAATACTGATAGATACCATTAAATTAAAACTTCCATGTGACAAAATACATATTAAACCTTGGGAACAGACAGTCTGAGGGAAGGTGCTTGCCAATCATATAATTAGTAAAGGATTAGCATGCAGGATGTATTAAGAACCCCCAGAAATCATTAAGAAACAACCCAATAATGATAAAGTATGTGAAAAAGCAATTAGAAGGAAAAGAAAACCTGGTATCCAATAAACTATAAGAATATTCTCAATGCCACTATTGGGTCTATTCAAAATGTAACAGAGAAATACCAGTTTGTACTTGTCAGACTGATAAAATCAATAAATCTGGCAACTCAAGTGTTGGTGAGGATATGGAGAAGTGGAAATTCACCTTCCTGGTGGGAGTATAAATTGGTAAAGCCACGGGGTGCCTGGGTGGCTCAGTTGGTTAAGCGACTGCCTTCGGCTCAGGTCATGATCCTGGAGTCCCGGGATCGAGTCCCACGTCGGGCTCCCTGCTCAGTGGGGGGTCTGCTTCCCCCTCTGCCCTCTTCCCTCTCGTGCTCTCTGTCTCTCATTCTCTCTCTCTCAAATAAATAAATAAAATCTTTAAAAAAAAATTGGTAAAACCACTTTGGACAGCAATTTGGCATTACCTAGTAAAGTCAGAGGCTCTTGTGCTCATTACCTCCCAATTCCATTTCTGTGTGTTTGTGCTGGAAAAACTCTCCTGTATGTGCCCAAGGAGAACTATACAAAGATGCTTATTATAGTAGTTTGTCATTACAAGAATGTAAAAACAACCAATATTGTCTCAGTTGGGGAATGGTAAATAAACTATAGTTTATTCGCAACAGGATATGATATTACAGTTTAAATGAATGAACCGGATCCATATATATCAATATAGATAAATTAAGAAAACCAAGTTTGAGGAGAGAGCAAGTTTTAAAAGGATATTGCCTGTAAAATTTAAAACACACAAACATTAAAATATATATATATATATACGTATGTATATGCACACACATACGAAGATAATAAATATAGTTTATGCATATATACAAAGATGGAATGAATGTAAACTTAGTCGTAGTTTATTCATACCAATCTGATATTGAAGGTACTTCTGGGGGAGGATGGAAATACAGAGAAGAATGTGGGGTATTAATGAGGACATGTTTACCAGTGCCTCCAACATTTTGTTTCTTTAAAAAGAGTTTTAAAGCAATCTGGTGAAATGTTAACATCTGTTTAACCTTGGAAAAGATCACATAGGTGTCTGACACATTCTTTTCTGTACATTTGCAATGTTACATAACTAGACAAAGGGCAAGATTGAATGAGATGACACATGCAAAGCACCGAGGTCACACTGTCAACATTTTAATTGTTAAACTGAGTGTCCAAGGTCATTTGCAAAAGATCATGGCCTTTGGTTGCAGAAGAAGCTACAGGTCACTTCTGGGGTTGGTCCTGCTGGCTGAAAAGAGAGGCTGTACTCCAGGCTTTCTGCAAACCGTGTCCCGCCTCCTCCCGCCTCATCCCTCCCCTGGTTCACGGCACTCATTTAGGACAGTGTTGGCATTTCATAGCTGCAGAAAGTAAAGCTCAGAGAAGAGTAGTACTTGGTACACAGTTACTCAACCAAATAGTGTTTCTTCTGGGGCTCGGACCCTTTTAAAATTCAATTCTCCATCGGCTTTCTGGCCCAGGACACACCACACAAGATGGAGCAGTGCTGGTGGAATCAGCCACATGTGAGTTTGAACTTGAGCTCATCCTCCCTCTCAGAGTCTCGGTTTTCTCAAGAACAACAGAAATATTGGGAAGATAAAAGCTAGTTCATGAGCATACTGCAGAGCTTTGTGGGTTATCATATCCCATGACTCCTGGCTTAGAGAGAAACTCAGTCACTCCCGGTCCTCTGATTCACCCTCCTCTGCGGAGTGAGCTACCCAGGGGGGTATCTACTCCCCTTTCTTCACCAGAAACATCCAACTCTTCTCACTGACCCTCTGTCCTCCAGTTGAGAAAACCTCACTTGGGCTCCAGAACTGAACCTGACACGTGGAGCTCCAAACTGCATCAATGAATCAGCCCCAGACCTTTTGCAGGAGCTATTGGGAAAGAGAAACAGTCTTCTCATTAGGGTTGCTGAACTCTAGGTTGTTGGCTGCTTTGCCCCCCTGAGAGTAGATTCTGCTAGAAAGTGAAGACAACACAAAAGAAAGAGATACAAGAGACAGGAAGATAGAGTTCTGATGACATTGTTAAAGCTCCTGGATCCAGCCACACCTGAAACTTGCATGAACCTTTCAGTTATATGAACTAGTCCCCCTTCTCCTCCCTTGCTTCCTTTTTTTCCTATTTTTGTTTGTTTGTTTGTTTTAGCCTGTTTGAGTGGGGTGTCTACAACTTAACAACCAAAAGAGTTAAAATCCTTGGTGTTTCAAGGTTTTAGTCAAATCATTGACACTAAAATGGTGATGAGGACACCCATAGTTCTACAACCTGGTTCATTTTATTCCAGATTAACATCCCCACCTGCCCAGCTGTTTTCTATAGAGCAGTCATCCAACATCTTCAAGTTCTAGCTCAAGGAAATGTTACCTGGATACTGAGAGTCAGTGCCTAATTCTCTGGCTGTGACATAAGCCTCTTTCATGCAAAGTGTTTAAGAAGACACAGAGCAAATTCTTCCCTATGATTCTTTAAGCATGAGGGACGTAGGTGGCGATGCAGCCTCATTAAGCCCCGATCCAGGCGAGCACCTGCAGAGTCTTCCAGCTGCTTGGATGAGGCAGCCTGATGGATGGCGGGGCTCCTGGGGTTCTGCAAGGCATTTTGGCAGCTGGATCACACAGGCAGAGAAGAATGACTCGCCAGACTGCACGGTTTCCAGATCCTTTTGGCTATAGGTGCGGATTCCAGTCTTCAGACCAGCTTCATTCCATCCCCTTGTCTGGCCCAACCAAGAAAGAGGCAGCTTTTCTAAGGTGGAGGGGAAGCACAGAATCATTTTGCTGTTATAGCCAGGTGATCCTGCATACCTCTACCTGCAGCCTTTCCATGGCGGATCATGGTTAAGACACAGGCTTTGGAGTCAGAAAAACCTGGGTCCCAATAATAATCCTTTTACCACACAGGAGCCATGTGATCCCGCCTCTCAGAGCCTCTGTTGCTTTATCTATAAAATGTGGCCAATGCGTAATACCCTCTAGTTCCATCCACGTTGTTGCAAATGGCAAGATTTCGGTTTTTTGATGGCTGCATAATATTCCATTGTGTATATATACCACATCTTCTTTATCCATTCATCTGTTGATGGACATCTTGGCTCTTTGCATAGTTTGGCTATTGTGGACATTGCTGCTATAGACATTGGGGTGCACGTACCCTTTCAGATCACTACATTTGCATCTTTGGAGTAAATACCCAGTAGTGCAATTGCTGGGTCATATGGAGTGGGGGGGGGTGGGAGGGTTGGGGTGGCGGGGTGATAGACATTGAGGAGGGTATGTGCTATAGTGAGCACTGTGAATTGTGTAAGACTGATGAATCACAGACCTGTACCTCTGAAAGAATACATTATATGTTAAAAAAAAAAAAAAAAAGAAAGCAGGGGGGGAAGAATGAAGGGGGGAAATTGGAGGGGGGGACGAAGCATGAGAGACTATGGACTCTGAGAAACAAACTGAGGATTCTAGAGGGGAGGGGGTTGGGGGGATGGGTTAGCCTGGTGATGGGTATTAAAGAGGGCATGTATGAATGGAGCACTGGGTGTTATATGCAAACAATGAATCATGGAACACTATATCAAACACTAATGCTGTAATGTATGGTGATTAACATAACATAATAAAATAAAATTTAAAAAAATACAAACAAAAAAAAAATGTGGCCAATGCGAATATCTACCTCCGAAGGATGTAGTGAGGGTCAAAGAAAGTCACATGGTAGAGTACTTAGCGCATGGCCTGGCCTGCCTCGAATACTAAACGTGTTCATCATCATTAGAAGTGACTACAGTGCTCCCTGTCTGTCTGTCCCCAAGGGTCACTAGTAAGACCCTTGATTTAGGGGTAGGGCTGGTGGACTTGTCCTTGCAAGTGGCAGGAGGGCAGGAGTGGAGGATATAAGTCCCACTTGAAGCCAAGCCGATGGGGGGCCCTCAGAGGTACAGCCGGTGTCCCCCAGGTGAGGGTGAGGGATCCCAGGGACCCAGCCAGGGACAGAAGTGACCCCTCAGGATTGACATTCACTCTTTCCATCTGTGACACAGCAGGCCCAGGGGGCCAATGGCCCCTCTTCCGCAGAAGGCCCCTCGGCCAGCCCCCTCCAGGGCCCTATCCCTCCACTGCCCACCCTGACGGAGCCGTTTGTCACTGTCACCAGCAGACAAATAGCCCCGGCAGCCAAAGGCACGAGAGCGGGGCTGGAGTCAATGTCCCCAGAAATCCAGTCTCTGCTCAGCCCAGGCTAGTTCAGCTGGGGGAGGTGGGAGCCGGGCTCTGGGGGTTCAGGGAGCAAGAAGGGAGGTCCCAGTTAGGCAGTGGGTGTAAATCTCAACTCACGATCACAGTAAGAAATGTAAGTGATGTAAGAAATAGAGTTTAAATAATCATGTCACTGAGCTTGACTCAGAGGGTAGAAGTGGAGCATCAGGCGGATGGGTGTTCTCTCATCCCCTAGGGTCTTGTCTGAGTCTGGAGATACCGAGATCTTCGTGAGGGTCAGTGGGAAGTGGGGGCAGAGGAGGGAGCTCTGTTCTTGGTGTTGCCATCCGTGTGCTCTCTGTGGTCCCATCTGGTCTTCTCTTCCCTCCATACAGGTCACCACCGTGTCTTCCTTCCTACCACTCTGGTAGTCCACAGCCTTCCACACCACCTTCTCTCTGTCTAGGGCGCATGGGGACATCCTCTGGTTCTCATTCCATGCAGGGGCTCAGGGCCTCCTTCCTTCACAGACCGCACAACAGATCGATTTTCTGCTCCCCCCTCTGGCTTGGAGCAGGGAGCTCTGGGGTCTTGCCACATTCAGGGACTTTCACCCTGTGATGGAGAGCCCAGATCCTCTCTTCTTGGGAGTCCCCACAGGGGGACATGGGGTTCTGCAATTCTCTGCACCATTACTCTGAACTTGGCCTTGGAGAGACAGCACATGCCTCCTTCTCATTCACTCCCCAAAGTCAAAGTCTCTTGCCCTTGAATTCTTCTTCTTCCCGCAAGCCTGGCAAGCATTTATTTAATCTGGTAGTGTGTCTTTTTATGTTTCTGAGATGCTTACCTTACTATATATTCACCTACGGTCTTTCGACTCTTCTAGTCTTTGTGCTCCGAGTTGTCGGAGCTGAGACATCTCACCTCTGGGGCCGAATATTGGCCACCCTAGATGTTCTGTGAATGGAGGAAACATCACGGGGCAACCGGCATTTCTAGGAATGAAAAAAAGGTACCCATTGATTAACATATCAAAGTGTTATTCCCCCAGAGCCTGAAATAGGCTTTGGCACGTACATAAGAAACTTCGTATTTAGGTCCAGGCAGATGGTTTTCTTTGGAGATCAGTTCTTGGATCACAGTTTGGATTTCTGGGGAAGGAGGATGGGAAATTTTATCTTAAAATGATGTGATTATATAGTGTTGCAACCCCATTTCCCCCAAGTGGTCTCAGGCCCTCCCAGTGTGGTGGGGGAGGTGGGGGCAGCACAGTTTTTGAAGCACAATTATGGCCAAAGTTCCACCACAGTAGGAAGTGAGAGCTCCGCGGTCAAAGTGTGTCGCCAATTCGCTGGGTGCCTTGGGTGCATCATCACTGTCTCTGGGCTTTATTTTCATTGTTCCCAAGAGAAGGGAAGTTGTAACGGTCACCCCCTGGGGCTGTTGTGTGGATGCAGTGAGGGGAGCTGTGAGCAGACCATTAACGTGCAAGCACAAGGAACAGTAACAGAATCTGAGACGGTGAATGTCAAAGTCAACAGGTAGATGTTATGGCAAGAAAGTGAAGCTCCCAGGAGTTTTCTTGGATAAGGCAAGGGCGCGAATGTTACGAAGTCAGACTCCGCGTTTGACTGCCAAATACCAAATCCGTGACCTTGGGTGAGGGACTTAGTTACTTTTAATATCTCATTTCTCCCACCTATAAACTGGCGTTTGTCCTAGGGTTCGGTTTCTGGAGATGTTTTGAAAATCAAATGAGATGATGCACGTAAGTAGGAACATGTAGTAGGTGTTCAATAAATGAAAATGATTATGGTCAGGCAGGCAATGCCTCTTGGTCTCCCAGGGTTCAGCCACTGGGAGTGCAGTTTTTTATATGAAAACTTTCACCCTGTGGATAAAGTGCTACATACTTTCTGGCCTTAGATCCTTTGCCTGTTTTTTTGCTCTGCAGAATCTGTTTTTCCGGCTCCCTGAATATTAGCCTGTTTGCCTCCCCGCTGCCCTTGAACCTGGCACGTATGGGCCCCCTCCTCTCTGTGCCTCTCCTCCAGCCTCCTGGTTGTGCCTGCGTGTCCCAGCTGCCCTCCCCACTTCTCTGGGGCTCTGCTACTTTCCTCGGGTGAGATTTTAGCGGTGCAGGGGCTGCATCTCCCAATTTCCTGTGCGTCCACCTCTGAACATTTCTCCCTGGAAAGACCAAATGTATCTGCTGGGAATCCCCAGCCGTGGGGGGACAATTCTACCCACTCTGCTCGTGGCTGCCCTCCATGGTTTTTAAACACCCGCCTGTCTGGCCCTTTTCTATTCAGTACCTTTGGCAGAGACTGGAAGAAGATTCCCCAAACTCAGTTCTTCTTCTTCCTGGGAGCATTGCTGGATTACGTTTTCCCTGCCTCCCCGGCAGGTGGCCAGGTGACTGAGCTGCCCAGTGGAATGCGCACGTCCAGACCTGGCCCCCTTGGGGGTTATTTTTCCAGCTAAGCTTCTTCAACTTTTAGCCCATTTGGCTCGAGGGCACGTTAGTCATATACTCCTCTCATTTTGAGCTCTTTGTGCGAGCTTCCCAGTTAGAACAGCGCACTGTATTTCTGGTTATGTATCCGTTTCTGTCACCAGACTGTGAGCTCAGAGGGGAAGAGGATTAGTATTCATTTGACAGGTACTCTATACGTATGGATGGACACAGTAAGTAAGGGGGAGGCGGGAGTCTGTCTGTCCAGATGCAGTTCAGCCAAAGTATTGGCCGTAAGGCTGGAGGGGAGGTCACGTGGCATGTTTCTCCTACCTCGGAAGGCAACAGATAAGATATAGAAGAAGGGGAACATTTATTCCTGGTGGCCCCAGAGGTCAGAACCAGGACCTGTGCTTGGATGTGGGGTTAAAGAAGACACTTTGCCCTGTTCACCGAAATACCTTAAACCAAAATTATATTATGGATGTGCCATCAAGGTACAAAAATATGGGCATTTTATCGTATTTGCTCAGGCTTCTCTGTTAAAGAAATAAATGTTGCAGGGAGAGTTCACGATGCCCTTCCCTCAGCCCTCCCCCTGGCCCTTCTCAGACATCACCCCTGCTCTGAGGTTGCCATATATCCACCCCATGCAGGGTTTTATATCTTTTCTAAACGCGAGATACATTATATTAAAGTGAGTATTCACATATATTAAACATACATAAATTAATATATGCATGTATAAAGTATCATATTGTATATATCAATACTGTGTTTTTGAGACTTCATTTAGTTGCACGTAGACCCTAATGAATTTATCGGAATCACTGAAAACTTCCACTACTGCACGGATAAACCAATTTGCCATCTACGTGCCTACTTAGAGATATTTGTTTTTGTTTTTAGCTATGATAACCAGTTCTAAAAAAGAACGTCCTTGTTTGAGCTTCATGGTGTGCCCCCAAAGAACACATGCTAATCACAGAGCTGGCTGCTTCCAGAGGTTAAGGGCTTTTAGTCCCTGACATTGGTCATGGAGAAGATTAGCAAGGAATGCTATAAAGGGGCTTCCTTTACTGGTTTTTAAATTGAATCTGATGATATGCAAATTCCCTTCCAACCCTGAAGCTCAAGGCTTTCATGAGTTTATTAAATTCGCACGTGATACGGTTTTCTTTGAATTCTGGAGTCACAGGGCAAGTGCAACAGAAGCTAATCGTGGCAGGCGGCAATGATTAGAAAAGTCCTTAGAGATGACTGATTGCAGCCCAGCTATCGGTGGGTGTCCTCATGCAGGAACTAGAATGTGCTGGAACTGCCATTATGCTAAACACTGTTCATTAAGTCATTCAACAAATGTTTATTGGGCACCTATTATGTGCCAGGCACTGTTTGAAGCGTTAGGTGTATGTGGTGGAGACAAGTCTCTCATGGAGTTTATGCAGATAAATGTGTACTATAATGTCAGGTGGTGTTATGGGCTGAATCGGGTCCCCCCCAGAATTCGTATGTTGGAGCCCTAACCCCTAGCAGCTCAGAATGTGACTGTCTTTGGAGAGAAGATCTTTAAAAGGGTGAATTAAGTGAAAATAGAGCCATTAGGATGGGCCTTAATCCAGTCTCACTGGTGTCCTCATGAGAAGAGGACATTTGGGTACCCAGAGAGAAACCGGGGGCGCACAGGTGCTCAGAGAACCAGGTCAGGACACAGTCAGAGGGCAGCCATCTGTGAGCCAAGGAGAGAAGCCTCAGGAGAAACCAAACCTGCCTACACCTTGACCTTGGACTTCTGGCCTCTAGGACTGTGAGAAAACACATTTGTATTATTGAAACCACCTAGTCTGTGGTCTTGTGTTCTGGCAGCCCGAACAAACTAAAACAAGAGCTATGGAGAAAGATAAAACAAGGAAATGGGATAGAAAATAAGGGGCTTGTGGTTTTATTATGGTCCAGAAAACACTGCTGTCTGAAATACCCATTAGATCTGTGATACTTACCTCTACTTGACAAATAAGACCATTTCAGCTCAGAGAGGTTAAGTGACTTTCACAAAGCCACACAGCAGGGAAACAGAGATTCAAACTTTTGGGGCTTTTAATTCTAAATTACTCTCGGTTCTCACAATGCTGCTCTGCTCCTATTTTTTATTTTAAGGGAAACTAGCATAAAGATGATGCTTTACATTATTCTCATGTATACTCTCACGTTTGGTCCTCCAGCAAATTATGCAGGGAGATGGGCTCCCTCCTCCTCCTCTTCCTTATCATCTGTTTACTGCGGCCCAAAGAAGTCAAATGACTGGCCTGATCTCACAGCCACCTAGTCAAAGAACAGAGCTAGAACCTAATTCTACTCATTGATCTTTTCATTCTCTAGGAGAAAATGTTTCCTCTTCAGACAAAGCCTTGATCAGTTCTTGAAATCTACACGGAGCTAAGGCCTTGTTTATACTCCCCGGAGAGAAACTCCAGCCCCCGAGAGAAATTCCAGCCAGACTCCGCAGTGAGCTGCTGGACTATCAGAGTCAGCACATTAAACTCGTTTCTCAGAGGTACCAGCCCCACCCCACCCTCACCTACCAACACCACCCTCTCCCTGGCTGGGGACAAGACCCTGCACGGGCCATCAAGCCTCCTGCCACTGGATAAATCAACCTAACTGTGGAGAGTTAATTTGTCTGACTATAAAGTGCATTCAATAAGTGTAAAACAAAACTAATTGGTTCTCTTTCATACAGATTTAATCATACCATAAAATGTGATCAATGCAAATAAAAACCATTGAGTAGGTTAAGTGTCGAGGATCCATAAAGGGGAAAAAGCGGTCCATGTGCATAATCGTAGGAATCGAAATCTAGACGCGTGGTCACTCGTGCATTAATCATCTCGCATGCCAGAGTTGACAATAGCTGGGATGTGCCGGAGAGACATGGCAAATGTCCTTCTTTTGTGCCAATTGTGTGGAGGAGATAATTTCCTCATTGATTTTGGGGTGCATGCGTTATCAGCTAATACATTCTGGATAATATTCATTGGATGCTTGCTTTGTGCATTTGTAGCCTACACATTGCCTGCAGGCACTGCCCAAATTTTCTCTGGGCTGAGCCTGACTATTCTCGCTGTAGATAAAGAGTCTGGGTTTGTGGAATGTACTTCCCAAAGGCTTAAGTGATGCAGAGGGAGGGAGGTGTGGAGGCCTCTTTCATGCACGATTTGTTTGTGGGAGAAAAAGCTGGGTAGAATCTGGTGGCTTCTAAAACATCAAATCCAGTCCTTTGTTTTATTGTTACTCCTGATCAGAGGGGCAAATGGAGGCACTTACCCCATTTGCCTCTGTGGATTCTTGGTTTCTCTTTGACCCCAGCTAGAATCACTGGGCCTCCCCTGGAAGCTGAGCCAAGGGGATGGACAACCTTGCAGCCAGTCTTACTGCCATAGAGTATGTGCTTGGGGCACCTCTCTCTCCAAACTCCAGCCCGGGAGATGGCCCTGCTTCTGTTTCATATTCTAACCAAAGCCTCTGCCAAGTTCATGCCAGAGCCGACATTCCACTGGAACCAGGTCATGGCTCCCTGTGAACTCTGAGCATCACTATTCCCTGGAGTTTACTGAGGCCATATGCCATGTACCTGGACCTCTTTCAGTAGACTTTATATTAATCGTCTGCTAAAGTCAGCTTCCTCTTTCTCTTGGCTCCCTGTCCTATCTGCTTCTGCTCCTCACTCCAGTGTGGCATTAACTGAATTGCCACTAAAATCCATTCCAGTGACGGAATCACAGATGGGCATGTGGATGCCCATCCAGGGACTGTGATTCCAAGTCTCCCTCGCAATTAGGTGGGACTGTGGCTAAGCTCTTTTCCAGTGGAATATGAACAGATGTGATGTGAGCCACTTCCTGCATTAACCCACAAAACCTCCAAGGGCCATGCCTCAGTGCTCCTTCTCACCTCTTGTGGTGAGAATGGAAATGATCAGCGAGACCTTGGTGGTGTTAATTTTTTTTTTTTTTGAGATTTATTTATGTATTTTAGTGGGGGTGGAGAGAAAGAGAGAGTGATTGTGTGTGAGCAGGGGCGGGGGGGGGGAGCAGAAGAGAGAGAATCTCCAGCAAACTCCTTTCTGAGCACGGAGCCCGACATGGGCTTGATCTCATGACCCTGAGATCACAACCCAGGCGCCCCTTGGTAGTATTTAAGAGGTAGTGTTTAAGGCTCACCATCAGCCTGGGTCCCTGAATGTCCGTGTGGAGCTGAGTGCCTACCATTAGGCGAGACCTTCCCTAGATGACAACATGAGGGAGAAATTTCTATTGTGTTTGAGCTATTATATTTTTGGGTCTGTTACCATACCTTAGCCTATCCTAACTGATAGATCATGCTTGTTTCTGTAGGTGTGTTTAGTTTAGATCTTCAGACCATACACAAACTGACTAGTCCTACTACCTATTGAAGTTTTAGCTCTTTGATAGAACTCATTCTTCATTTTCCTACCCCCAGTGGATAGAGACCACAGAAGTAATACATGCTTTTTATAAAAGCAGACAGTAAAGACTTGTACAAAGAATTAAATTTTAAATCACTATTAACTACACCATCTACCCTAAACCTTTTTCTTCAAATACACACATTTGCGGGGCCCCTGGGTGGCTCAGTCACTTAAGCATCTGACTCTCGGTTTCACCTCAGGTCATGATCTCATGGGTTGTGAGGTAGAGCCTGCACCAGGCTCTGTGCTCAGTGAGGAGTCTGCTTGAAGATTCTCTCCCTCTGCCCCTCCCCCCACTTGCTCACATGTGTGCACTTTCTCAAATAGATAAGTAAATAGTAAAAATAAATACACATATTTGCAAAAAATATTTTTACTGAAGTATAAGATATGTAAAGTAAGGTTCACATTTCATAAATGGACAGCTTGGTGAATTTTCATAAGGTGACTACACCCTTGTAACTAGCAAGCCTATCTAGAAACAGAACTTGCCTGCACTCAAGAGACCTTCCCCTTACCCTGCTCCAATTGTTACTCCTAAAGGTAAATATGCTTTTTTTTTTAGAAACGTAAATATTGTATTATTATTATTATTTTGTTTTTATTGAGATATAATCGACATGTAACATCGATATAATCGACATGTAACATTATATTAGTTTTAGATGTACAAAAATAATTCAATATTTGTGTACATTGCAAAAAGATCACCACTATTAAGTCGAGTTAACATCTGTCACTATACAGTTAACAAAAGGTTTTTTCATATAATGAGAATAAACATGCTCTTTTTTTAAAACACCAAAAATTTGTCTAAACATTCTTTGTACTCTAATTCTTAAAAGTTATTAACACATCGAAAACTTCTTTCCAGGTCAGTGTGCTTGGAGGATAGGATCCAAAGTGGAAGCTCAATCTATGACCACACAGGTGACAATGAGCCCATAACAGTTTTTGATCGTAGACATCCATCACGATCACTGAAAATTAATAATATGCCATTTAATGTGTCATATATAATGTATTTAATGTACACATTTTGGTTATTTCTTTCTTGTTACTGAGAACAATACTACAATGAAAATTCTCGTACACACGTCTTTCTATGTTTTTTCCTCCTAAAAACGCAGTCACAGAAATCAGCTGCCTGGATCAAAGGTATAAACACTTCAGGGGTCTTGAAAACACGTTCTTAATGTTCTCAACACGAAGACTGTACCAGTCAGTATTCCTATTTCACCACACCCTCAAACACATGCCACCCTTGCGTATCTGTCTCCTCCCAGAGCCACTCCTATTGTTTGGGCTGTTCCCCCAAAAAACCCTCTCATTCTCTACTTCTGGCCCCGATCCCTGACACTCCGGGCGGCTAAGGTAGTCACATGATCCAGACCCGACCAATCCGAGTGCCCTCCAGAATGGGCACATGATCAAGCAGAGCCAATCAGAGTTCTTCCCTGGGGTTTCTCCACAAAGAACAGGAGAGCGGCGTCTCCACCTGCCGGACTGGGTACGCTGGGAGGATACAAGTTTGAGGCTGTCTGTGGCCATCTTCCCCACAGCGTGGTGAGCTTTTTTGGTCTGTTTTTGGAACGAAACTAGAAGCAAGCAGAGCAAGACACAGGATTTGAGGCAGTAGGAAGGGAGACTGTGGGTGAGGCTGAACTCCCGAGGCTCTGTGTTTGTGGGTCTTTGAGCAGAGGAGCTTCTTGGTATCCTTCTTGGTTTCCTGAGGCAACGAATTACTTTTTTTTTTTTTTTAGTTTAGATTGTGTTTCTGTTACTTACAATGGAGAGAGTTGTGGCTTCTGTACTTCCACGGCCTCTCAAGATCACACCCAAAGCAGGGCGGGAAAGCTGCTGACGTGGGGATCATACTGCTCCCCAGAAACCACTCTGGGAAGAAAGATTTAGTCACATCCGGTCCTAAAAAGCAAGCTTGGTCGCCAGCCTTCAACCGAGGAGGGACTCTGTGCCTTTGTCACTCTGGTGATGATGTTTGAAAAGCTCTTTGTAAACTGTTACCCAAACGTGCGGGTCTGTAAAGTGTTTAGAACTCTGCCTTAGGCAGGATGTGTCGGAGCTATGCTGAGTTTATGGGAGCAAACACTGTGGCTCCAGGCAGTACTGGTGACTCGTTCAAGTGACTTTGAGACTGGGTGAAGAAGAGCCCAAGCCATTTCTGTATTTCTCAAGCAAAATGTCTTCGGTGTGGTCATCCTAGCCAAGTGAGGGCTCCCATCTGGCTTCGCCTTCTTACCACCTTAGGAGGTTGATGCACCTGCAGAGTTTAACACCAGGGGTCCAGGAGGGAGGGGAAGGCCCAGCATATGTGGAGGGCCAGTGGAAGTCTAGGCAAATGGTCTGTGGTGTGTGTGTGTGTGTGTGTGTGTGTGTGTGGTGATAGTTGGACATCCAGGCAGGCATTAGAGAAAAGTCTTATCACTAGGAGCCCACTCAGCTGGGACTCCAGGGGAGTTCTGGTCCCCAGCTGGGAATCTGGCAGCATAGGGAAATATCCTTTCCCAGAAGTATTCTGAATAATTATGGAGGTTTGCTAGGTTGGAGCTGAAGAATAAGGAGGAGGGAAAAGGCAGGTCTGAGTGGTTTGGAGGATAGGATCCAAGTGGAAGCTCAATCTATGACCACACAGGTGACAATGAGCCCATAACAGTTTTTAGACTGAGTGTCCTCGTCTCCCAAATGGGCACCAGAAAACCTACTAGTTGGTCACAGACTCAGAAACACAGACATCAGAACCTCCTCCTGTGGGGAGGGTAGTAAGGGGGTGAGATTTGCCACATATTAGCATCAATGTGGGGACTAAAGTCTCAGAATTTCTCTCAACAAAACTCTTAAACCTCGGGGCCTTTGCACTTGCTATTCCTGTTGCCTGAAATACCCTTGCCCCCCCACTCCTATTTACCTTTCAGATTTCAGGTTAAGTGCTATTTCCTTTGTGAAGCCTTCCCTTTCCCACACTTGCTCCAGACCAGATTCAGCTTCTACGAACTCCCAAAGCTTCTATTTTTATCACGTACCTTTGTTTGTTTAATGATCTGCTCCCACAACCTTCCTTGGTTAGACTGACAGCATGTTGGGCACTATTTAGAGCACAGAGTTGGCACTTAATGTTTGTTGAACAAGTGAATGACTAAGTGGATGAGTGAAGAGTTTGGGATACCTTCCTGAAGTCCATCAGGGATGGTGACTCTAGGTCAAGTTTAGGGGATGGCACCCTAGAATGATTTTAAGTCTTCCGGCCTCAAGATTGGAATTGCAGCTGGGTGAGCTTATAAAGGAGGTGTGGTATCTGGAACCCTTACCCGCTCCACAGGCTGGGGAGAGTCAGGGCAGACAATGAGGTGTATTCATGATCTCCCTGGACTCTCTTTCTTCCGGAAGAGTTGAGAAAGTTCACACCTTGAGTATCTGATGGTCCCCAAAGAGAAGTCCACATCTCCTGGTTCCCCCAGCCTCTCGCTCATCACCAGCTCTTTCTGAAAGTCAGCATCTGCCTGTGGTTCTCTCTTCCATTACCTGGAATCTGTTCAGCCTGCGTTGCTGGGGCTCTGTCTCCTTCCCGGAGATTTATCGCCACACCACCTCTGCCGGTCTACTCTTTCATTTGTCTGCTTTCAATAATTATTTAAGCTTTATTAGATATTTATCAAGTAAACTGTCAGCTTCTGAAGTTTGCTTATTGTAGCCAGAGGTTTAGAAGGGCAATTTATATGCATCTCAGAGCTCACACAGCAAATCCTCTCTCGGGATTGAAATTATGATATGAACAGGATGTTTTATGAGATAATAGAAGGAAGGTTTCAAATTCTTGGGTTGGATATGTTGGGTATTTTTTTCCCCCTCTGCGCTTTCCCGAGAAAGAAATATATAAGCAGCTCAGATGGCCGGGGATCGGAAAGGAGGGTGTGGAAATGCACTCACTGTGGGAAGTAGAGAAGGAACAGATGAATGGTCCTGTTCACATGGCCTTTAAATTCATGAGGTTCAGTGCCAGCCAAGTTAAACACTGCTGGGCTCTCTAGCTCCCTGAACTCTGCTGAGATGGCAGATTTATCTGGGCCGGAGGGCCCTGCAGTGGTACCACCAGCCAGGGGAGAGCTCGGATGGCCGAAAGCCCAGTTACACGGAGTCCCAACAGCGTAGGTGACCAATAGCGGCCCGAACCAGAACACAGGCAGTGGGACGGGGTCAGATGGCAGTCTTTGAAGAGGGTGAAAGTCACAGGGTCAGGCTAGCCTAAGAGAAGCTGCACGATCCTTTAGTTTTGGTGTCCAGTTTGATACAACCCTGAGGGGTAGATATTTTTAATACCGCAGTTTTCATCCGTGGAAACCGAAGCACCCACAAGCCACCGATGAAGACATCTGTTGTTTTTGCTTGTCTGGCATCTCTGACACCCCCGGTTCTGGCAACAGTAGCCAGATGTTCTTTGGGGGGAAATCACCCATCCTCCCCTCTCCGTTCATGAAGTTGGGGTAGGATTGATCATGCCTCCAGCTTCAGAAGTGGGCATCGGACCCAGGTCTGGCCAGTGGGTGTATTTTGGTCCCCTGAGCAGAGCCACTGTTTGTGTATGGAATGGTGTCCTGACCAGGCCAGGGCCACGGCACTCAGTGGTGGGGCTTTGTTTCCAAAGACTGGGGAAGAGAAGCTCTTTCTCTATTGTGGGGACTGTCATGTGTGTCTGTGTGGGGCTGTTAGAATCTTCCCAGAGGGAGCGTCTGCCTCAAGCTAGAGGCAGGGGGAGGGAAAGAGAATTGAGAAGAGAAGAGAGAGATCTAATAGCATAGATAGGCCTGGATCCAACCATTCCTGAAGAGCCCATGTCTGTCTTTTTTGGTTACATGGACCAGAAAGAGCTTCTAGTATTGCTGTTATGATTACCATGATTATTTTGAGACATCTTTTTGAGTCGTATTTTCTATTGCTTCCAACAAAGAGCCTTAATCAATACAGTCATTCAGCTAGAGTGGTGGGGATGGAAGTGATGGTCACAGTGATGATTTGGGGGGGACCTTAGGTCTCAAGGTCTGTACTATTTCCTCTGTGTATGTTGTGAGGGAGAAGCATGTAGAAAAAGATACAATGAACTGCATTCTGATCACCTGGAAATCACCTGAAAACTAGGAATCAAGACTAGGGACCAAATTCTGGCTCAGCAGCTCATCTCTGAGGGGCCTTGGGCAAGCCCGCCACCTCTCTGGGCTTCAGAGGCACATCCTTACTTGGGGACATTAATTTATGGCTCTATTTTTTTTCTTTGGTGAGAATCTGACATTACAAGCATGTTTTATAAACAGAAAGGTCTGTAATCATGCGGCTACTGCTTTTTCTACAATTCCCCATTGCTGGGTTGTCTTGGAGAGGCCGAATGCCCACCTGCCCCATTCTTAGCCACGGGTTCCTGGACAGAAGAAATAGAACATCTAACTGGAGGAGGCTGTGAACACGGGGGGCAGTTTTGGTGGACCCCAACGCAAGTCGGGCAAAAGAAATCAAAGATTTATCAGGCCTTATGTGTGAAGAGGTGGAGAGAAGAAATGAAATGCCAGATTCTTTTTGCCTTGGGATCCTCTCTGGAGTGCCCTCTGAATTCTACATCCTTCAGAACAAAACACACAACCAAGAAATGTCCAGGTTTCTAGACATCTAGACCAGAGGTCAGTAAACTTTTCCTTGAAGAGCCAGATAGTAAATATTTTGGGCTTTGCTGGCCATAAAGTCTCTACTTCGGCGACTCAGCTCAGCTCTTACAGTGTGAAAGCAGCCCCAGACAACACGTAAATGAGTGAGTTGGCTGTGTTCTGATAACACTGAATCTATAAAAACCTGGGGGTGGCTCCACGGCTGTTGTTTGCCACCCCTGGTCTACACCAGTACACTCAGATGTGGAAACCGAGGCTTCGCTTTGAGAAACAAAGGGAAGGAAAATGAAATCCCTTATTATCTTATAGTTCCTTGCCAGTTCATGCTCAATAAATACTGGTTGAATTTTTATCTATACATGCCAAGTTCTTGGTGGTAATGAGCTTACTCTTAGAACTTGTATTCCTGGTCTTACAGGAATGAGAGTTGGATGGTTTGACTTTCAGTAGTAAGTTGCCATAGACTTGAGACCCTATGAAGAAAGAAGGAGAGGCACCTGGGTGGCACAGTCAGTTAAGCGTCTGCCTTTGGTCATGATCCCAGGGTCATGATCCCAGGGTCTTGGGATTGAGCCCTGCATTGGGCTCCCTGCTTCTCCCTCTCCTTCTCCCCCTCCTCCCCTCGTGGTCTTTCTCTCTCTCTCTCTCTCTCAAATAAATGAATAAAACCTTTAAGAAAGAAAGAAAGGAAAGAACCAGATATCTCATTTTTTCCACTAATATCCTTAGTCTTCTGGGCCACATGGTTTGTCTTGGTGGGTGGTTAGGGGATTTAGAACCCGAGTGGATTTAGTTGGAATGCAAGGGTAGGGAGGACAGCAGTATTGAGGCTCTAGCTGAGTGGTGATGTAACAACAGGCTGAAGTCAGCTTAGTGTTGCTGTATCCGTTCCACACCAGGGTGTCAACAGTTGAAACGGGTCACTAAAATGAGATGACCCATAGCCAGGAACCAGAAACACCTGGTCTGATGTAACAGGCTTTGGATCCAGACAGACTCCTGGTTCTACTACTTTCCAGCCATATCAGCTCAAACAAGTGTCTTCAACCCTCTGAGCCTTGTTGTAAAATGGGGATAATAGTGCATTCCTCTTAGGAATGTCTTGGGAATTAAATGAAATTATGAGTGTAAAGCACCTTGCATTGTGCTGGGTTGTTGCGAGTGCTTCATTGTTAGGGATTATTTTGTATTGCTATGAAAAGGACACACCCGCAGTGAGGGTTGCAGCACACCGACCACCTGGAGGTTGTGAGTTTGTTTTGTTATATTGGGTCCCTCTTCCTATTAGTGGGTATATATGAGGTCATGGTGGATGTATCAGTATGTAAGGGATCACATGTGAGAAAGTGCTTAGCATAATGCCTGACACATAGTGAGTTCTCAATTTTGTTTATTTATTTATATATATAATATATAGTATATATTATTTATTTAGAGAGAGCGCATGCTCATGCATGAGCGGGGGAGGGGCAGAGGGAGAGAGAATCTCAAGCAGACTCGGCCCTGAGCACAGAGTCCGATGTGGGGCGCGATCTCATGACCTTGAGATCATCACCTGAAATCAGGAGTCGGTTGCTTAACTGACTGAACCACCCAGACGCCCCTATAAGTTCTCAATTTTTAAGAATCTGGGGAATGAAAGGCCCCCAAGTCCATGGTTGTAAATACACTAGAGAAGAGCAAGACAGCCTAGGCTCTTCCAAAGGCTCAGCAGACCCAGCTGTGCCGAGGGCAGAGGCACTGCGGCAGCTTAGCCCTGGGGATGCCACTTCCTGACGCCTGCCAGTCTCCATGACGCCCCACACGAACCTCTTGCTCCATGGTTCCCCCTCCCATTATAGCTGTCCCCCATTTTCCCATCATGTTGGCTCGGTCTCTGTGGCTGGCCTTGGTCCCTGACCAGCACAAGTCCTCTGTCCATGGGCTAGAGGGCCCTAATTTCCTATCTTGCTCCGAAACCGTTTGCTTAGAAGCTCTGGAACTTAAAACCACAGCGGTGCTGATGGACTTCAGGCACCATTACTGCCTGGGTCCTCCTGAAGTCCTGCCTCATCTGAGTAGACTCTCTTGATGGCATCATGTGTTCAGACTACAGGGGACCCTTGTCCCTGCTTTCCTGCCCTGGACCCTGTTCCCTCCTCCGCCAAGACCAGGGAGCTCCTTAGAGATCTCTCCTTCCTATTGGAGGACAGGCTGCCAGGCCCAGGGTGGGCTGGAGGGTCTCCGGGTCTGGTAGGAGACTAAGAGTGGTTTGGGGGAGAAATCAGGAACACCTGGTCCAACAGAGACATATAAATCGCCTGGCTGCTGTGAAGCCTTTTAAATGTTTTGACAACCCTGGATCCATCAGAGCCTTTAATTGGGTTTTGACTGAGTTGTTCTATATGTAAATACCAGTTACTGGTGAGGTTGTTTATAGCCAAACTGTCTGTTTATGCAAATTGTGTCCCAGGATCACAGCGTTTTCATTGCAGGATAAAAAACATTCCTTTTATTTAATGCCAAAATCGCTTCCTCCTTGGACTGGGGCTTATTTTCCTCTTTGGCTTTTAAATACAGCACAGCAATTTGGCGAGTCTGGAGGAGAGGTGGCTCCATCCACTTGAGACTGTGAGGCCTCTCGGGGAGGGGGACAGTGAAAGTGGCTGTTTGGGCTGGACAGATCCACGGAGCATGCTCTCAGACGGCTCAGCCCAGCACCGTCCCCCACCCAGACAGATGGGGCGCTCAGTGACTATTGTAAAGCTGTCCCTTAGAATGATGTGGAATTCGCCTTCTTGAAACTAACCCTCTGTTCCAACCGGTGTCTCTCAGGACTGACTCCTCATTGTTCACCTGGATGATGGTCATAGCCTCTCACTACCCCTCAGATCGTCTCCTTAAAGCCCAGGGTGGACTTCTGCCAATGCAGATCTGTCCTTGCCTCTCACGTGTTTCTCCACATTTTGCCTGTAAAACCCACTATCTCTTGCACAGTCTGTCTGATGCTCCCTGATCCATCTTTGATGCCTTGCCAGGTTACTCTTGAACCCTTAACTCCAGCTTTACTGAGTTGCTTCAAGGCTTTTCTCCCTGGCCTCCCAAATGGTAGTGAGGAAAAGAGGTGTCGACCCAGAGAGAAAGGCTCTGCCCTCATGGAATGTATCTCCTAGTGGAGCTTAAATTCCTGGCCTCCAGTCTCAGCTGAGGAATGCCTCCTGCCGGTCCACAGTCAGCAGACTTCAAGCCTTGCTTCTTTTCAAGCTCCCTGCCACCATTCCCCCTCCCTCTTAGCAAATGAACCATCCATCTGCTTTATGAAGAAGATTCCAGAAATTACAGTCGACAGGAAAAACTGCCCCCATCATCCTTTTCCTCCCCGCCTGAAACTCACACCTTCTTTCTCCTTCCTCCCTCCTCGTTTCAGAGGAAGATGGTGGGAGGTGAATCCACCTGTACCCCCGAGACCAACCCCTCTTGCCCCACAGGGATTCTGCTCTGGTGACTGTTCATTTGTCCTACATATTTATCTCTGCCTCTTTGTAATCACCATTTCAACACGCTCAAGAATCTCTCCCACCTTGGAATAACAGTTTTATAACAACACTCCCCCAGTGCTGCACATCAGTCCCGCTCAGAGGTCCTCAAACGTCACAGACAATTGACGTCAAATGCAGTGGTGGCAAGCCCAGGAATCAAGACGTTTTGAAACTTCCCCAGGTGATTCTGTAACTGGCCAGGGTTCAAAATCATTGCTATTGTCTTGTTGCTTCCCTTCCTGCCACAGAAGATCTGCTTAAAATTAGCCTAAGATACTGTCTATATTGTCCATCTTTTCTACTTAAAGCCCACCTTTCAAAGACTCTTTGTAACACATAAAAATCCAACATCCTTAAGATGTGTGTGGTTCTTACAGTAGGATAGTAATATGACTCACAGGAAAAGGCCAGTGGATAAAGAGAGGGGATAAGTGCTCCTTTAATGTAAGCAAAGACGAGATTTTCTAAACGTGGATGGATGATGACCAGAGCGGGAGGAAGCATTGCACCTAGGTGGAGGACTTCCCTGACTTTAAGTCCCAGGTCTTGACCTTGAATTTCCATGAAGGCACTCCACTGCTCAAACAGGTCTTTAGGAAGATCCCTTTTGCAGTTTTGGTTTGTTTTTATTCCCTCCCAAGTCAAGTGGAGAGGCTGAATCCCAAGGCAGTTTCCCAGGTGTCACCCCTTCCCTCCATCTGAGCAGGTCCTGGCTTAATGCCTACTCAGTCTTCTGGAAGCCTGGCTTCTACCTCTCCCTGCAGCCTTCTTTTCTGCCATCCCCTACCTCACACCATATCCTCCAGCCACACTGAAGTCCCTGCAGGTGCATGAATATGTCCTGACTCTTTTGTCTCATCGCATTTGCCTATATGGTTCCTCATGCCTGGAGCCTGGGTGTTCCCTACTTATCCTTCAAGATTCACTCAGCATATATCCAAATTAATGACATGAACTTAAATATGACAGATGATGCTGAGTTTCTGATTGGCAACGTGAATATGGTATTGACAGTTTTGGGGAAAGATCCTTTGAGTATATTATGTCCGTTTTATGATGGAAAATCTTTTTAAATTCTAACCACTGCAAAATGTTCTTATCTGCAGCATGATAGTTAAGACTATGGACTTTGGAAGCCAACATGTATGGGTTGAAATCCTATTTCTACCATTTACTAGCCACGAGCCCAGGCAAGTTAATAATATCTGTGCAAACTAGCTTTGCTATTATGATTAAATGAGCTCGTGGAAGTAAACCCGATGGAGTGTTTGATGCTTTCATTGTTCTTATGCATGAAAGGAGATGTCATGTGGCACAAAATGTTTTATATTGAGTCAATCTCCATACAGTTTTCATTAGCCAGGCCCAGTTAAGGAAACAACTTGGAGCCATAGTGATCCTTATATAAGCATAAACTCAGGCATTAAAAATTTATGACAGGACCTCTAGATAAGGTGATCTCTCTTAGGGGATCTTGTGCCTGCTGTTTTGCCTTGTCCTCACTAGACAGAACTATTGTTAGTCGAACTTGGGTAGATTTGGAGTGTCAAAAAGTGGAGAAAGCTAAAGTTAATTGAATTTCTCCAAGAATAGGAGCCCACAGGCAGGCCTGCTTTTTCTAAGATGAAATCATTCTTTACTTAAGAGTTATTTAAGTTAGTTGTTTATTAATGACTACTAATACATCTTTACCCACCACCAGACTGGGAGGTTCTCCCAAGGATAGAATCATATCTCTTCCCCTCTGTTTCCGACTGTTCTGTAGAAAGCTTGGCAACTCTTTGGCCTCTCTAGATACCTGGGGAGTGAATGATTTGATGAATGAATAAATGAATAATGGATGAATGCGTGTTGGATGAACTCATGACTAAAGCTTCAGCTTTTTCTCAAGGCAAATTAATTCCAAACCTCGTACCTAGTGGCGGAGCTGGAGTGCCCTCTCTGAAATGTCAGTCCTGTTTTGACCTCTTCACAGTGGTGGAATTTACTGCTTTCTGATGGTCAAATAACTACCAGTGTTTATTTTCATTTATTGTCATTGTCTTGTTTATTTGTGTGTTTATGGGCTATTATCCATCTGCTCCACTAGAACGAAAAACCACAGGGTCAGGGATCTTGTTCACCACTGTGTTTAGTTCAGGACCTAAACGTTGTTAGGACGAGATACATGTTTGTTGAATGAGGAAATGGCCTTGCTTTGCTAGTGGGCAGCCTGCAGAGGGCCTTGAACACTGAGCCCACTAACAAAACAAAGCCCTGGGGGAAGAGGAATGTTTAGCACAAACAGCCTGCCTGGGGCTGGGTCAGGGCAGTTTGAGACGTCGTCAGAGGAGAATCCTTGCAAAGAGAAACCCTCTACAGATCTTTGTGTGCCTGTTCCTTGTCTGAAAGTTTCAGAGGCCCACTGAAAAAGTCTAATGTGTGGGTTGGCACCCAGCAGGGACTCGTGACGTTTGCAGCACTAAAGGCAAATAATAGCAATGACAATAAGCAGTTAGTGAGTGCTTACTTAGGTCTGGCCATTATTCTAAGTGCCTTCTTTGTATTGACCTTCTGAGGTGCATGCCATTATTAACCCCATTTTACAGATAAGGAAACAGAGGTAGTAAGCAGGAAATAACTGACCTAAGGTCACAGAGATGGAAAAGAGCAGGCTTGGGCTCCAGTCCTTGTGCTTTTAACCCCTTGGTTCACCAACAAATGCCACATCCTCCTTCCTCTTCCATCGGTGATCAGCACTCCCACCCCACCCCCCCTTCTAGTCCTGTGTACTTCCCCCATTTCTCATCATACTCCAGCCACCTTGGAGCCTCCTTTTTTGTGTTTTGAACTCATAAAGTTTGTTCTTGCTTAAGGCTTTGGAAATCACTATTACCTCTGGCTTTAAAATGTGCGTGTTTGACCTGATGATACTTTCATCATTAAGAGATTTCATTTAGGGGCGCCTGGGTGGTGCGGTTGCTTAAGTGTCTGACTCTTGGTTTCAGCTCAGGTCATGATCTCAGGGTCCTGAGATCAAGCCCCATGTCAGGCTCCAGGCTCAGCAGAGTCTGCTTGAGATTCTCTCTCTCCCTCCCACTCGTGCTGTCTCTCTCTCTCTGAAATAAATAAATAAAATCTTTTAAAAAGGGAGAGATTTTACATAGAAATCCAAATACCCAGGTTAATTTATATATATATAAAAAAATCACAAGATGTGGCAACATAGACCCTGCGTTCCCGTACAACAAAAGTTGACTGATGCAGAGTCACAGTCAGGCTGCCCTGATCCAGCCCCTGTTATAAGGCCACTTAAGATGAAACAAACACTTTCCACTTAACCACAGTCCCCACCCCTCCTTACTGCACCACACCCAGGCTCCTTTGCTAGTTTATGTTACTTGCCTGACATCTGTCGGCATTTTGTGTTTTTGTGTTGTGAGTGCTACTTTGCATCTAGCTCATCCACTGGGGCCAGAGTGGCCTGAAGACATGGAGAAGACCCTTTCCCAAAGCTGCTGGTTTTACAGAAGATTCCCGGAGTACTTTTTAATGTCTCTTGGGGGCTCAGCACAAATTACCTTAGGATCTGTAGTTAAACTTCAGATTCTGGTTCAGCAGGTCTGGGGGGAGGCCTGAGATTCTCCATCTCTGATGACCTCCCAGGTGGTGCCAATGCGGCTGGAGCACAAGGTTTAAAAGAAATGTAGTATTTCTTCTTTTTTTTAGCCCATTTTAAAAGGTGTTTTTTTTTGTTGTTGTTTTGTTTTTTTAATCCTTGCTGCTTATTTTCCCTTCCTTTATTGTGACACATATTTTAACAAATAATTGTAATTGCAGACCCTCAGAAGTCTGGAGCTGGATGTTGCTGCAAGTACCTTAGAGATTACCCTAATGCAACAGCGAAGGGCCCAGAGGCCCAGAGAGGGGACGTGATGTGCTCAAGGCCACACAGAAAATCAGTGGCAGAGTTAGACTTGAGACCAGTTGCTTTGATTCTCTTCCCTACAAATCAACGTACAGCAGCCTACAAACTGCAGGATCAGAGAGAAAGCCGTGAGCAGCAAATCTGTCCCTGGAGTGGGTACAAAGCCCCTAGGACACTTTCATTAATATTGCACAGCAATTCCTGTGTGCCCACCCTCTTATTCATCAAGAGAGGCACAATTATCTCCGCAATCCGGCTGGGGGCAAACCGTCCACGTGGCCTCATTAAGAAGTTATGTTTAAAAGCCGGACTAAAGCTTTAGGTCATTTATAATCTACTAAATATTTAAGTGTGTATGTCTTAAGGCATCTGAAAATTACAGGGATATTTCATGGTCTCATTTGGGGGCATATATCTGGTTGGCTAGACATGGTCCTGGCTGTGGGCAGATCTGTTTTGCTTGGGAAAAGCTGGGGCTAAGTAAAAAGCTGGAAAAGCCAATAACTGAAATGTGGAATGGCGAAAGGCAGCGTCGGGTGGGAACGTACCTGATAGGCAAGCGCCGGTGGTGCTGTAGGAAAGCAAAGCTGAGGCTGTGCGTGGGGCTGAGGTCAGACCTGAGGATGGCCGTTATGGAGACAGAAATGATGGGGGCACATATTTAACAGGAGCAGTCAGGACAGACTTTAGGGTCCATGGGGCACAGGATCTAAGGCGGTCCAGGTCAAGTGCCAGGGAAAATGGATTGGCCCTATGAGTGTTGGTCTTTTTCTTTGCTTTAAAAAAGAATCTTGATTTACATAATACCCATATGGTTACAGGAAAACAATGAAATAATTCAGACCATAAAAGAGGTAATATGGTAAAAATAATTCTCCCCCTCGCCCTGGTCTAACCTCCAGTCTCCAAGTCCGCCAGTCCCCATTTCCAGAGGCAGTAGCCATGTCCAGTTTTTTTATGTACCTCTCGAGATACATTACACATACACATTTATTTTTACACCGATGGGAGGATATTATAAACTCTGTTCTGTACCTTTTTTCCCCTGCATATCAATATATCATACATCTTGAATATCATTCCATATCAGTACATAGCGATCTCCCTTATTATTTTAACAGCTGCCTGGTATTCTATTAAAATGTAGCCCTGTAATTTATCTAACCTGTCCTTTATGGATGGGTTGCCATGTTATTTCCAGTCTTTTGCTACCACAAACAATTCTGCAAAGAATATCTAGGTATGACTATCTCTACATGACGCATGAATATATCCGTAGGATGACTCTTAGAAGTGAAACAACTGGGTCAAGTGTGTGTCTGTATTGCTCATTTTGATAGGTTTTGTCAAAATTGCCCTTCAGAGAGATTGCACCACATTTATACTCTCCGCGGGAATGTACCCTGGTGTGTTTTTTCACACCCTCGCAAACAATCTATCGAGGTGTAATTCACCAACAGTAATGGGCTCAGACCTTAACTGTACAGTGTAATTGGTTTTGACAGACGCATAAACCCATGGAACCTACACCCCAGTCAAGACAGAATTATTCCATCACTTCTGACGGCTTTCCCATGCCCCTTTCCTATCTCTCTTGGCTCCTGCTACAAGACGCTCAGCTCTGATTTTTATCAGTGTCAATTTTGTTCTTAAACTTCATCTAAATGGAATTACACTCCATGTACTCTCTTGTGTCTGACTTCTTTTGACTGATAGAGGGTCTGTGAGATTCATACATGCTATTATTGTGTTTATCCATCTTCATTGCTGAATAGTATTCCATTATGGGGCCATACCAAGATTGGTTGATTCGTTCTCCTCTTGCTCGACATTTGGGTTGTTTTCCAGTTTGGGCTTTTGTAAATAAAGTTGTCAGTAACATCCTTGAACAACTCCTCGTGTGGAAGTATGCTTTCATTTCCCTTGGATGGATGTCTGGGAGTAGAATTGCTGTGCCATAGGGAAGTGTATACTTAGCTATATAAGACATGACAGAACTGGTTTTCAAAGAGACTGTACCATTTACACTCCCAACAGTAATGCATGAGAGTTCTGGTTGCTCCACCCACTCCCTGATATTTGATGGTGTCAGTCTTACACATTTTGATCATTCCGTTGGGAGTGAAGCTTTATCTCACTATTTTAATGAGTGTTAAATGTGTTTCAATGAGTTTCCGCCTTTTCATGTGCTTGTCAGCCATTCGTATATCTTCTTTGTAAAATATCTCTTAAGTCTTGGCAATTTTTATTGGGTTGTTTGTCTTTTATTATTGATTTGTAGAAGTTCTTTGCATATTGTAGATACTATTCTTTTGTCAGATATATATTTTCGTCCAATCTGTGGCTTACCTATTTTTTAATGATGTAACTTGATGAGCAAAATTTTAAAATATCGATGAATTCCAATTTATTTTCTTTTATGGTTAGCACTTTTTCTTTCCTAAAAAATCATTGCCAGAGTTGTGAAGTTATTCTCCTATGTTTTTAATAGTTTTAGCTTAAATTTTAAGTTTAGTCTGTGATCCATCTTGAATTAATTTTTTGTATATGGTGTGAGACAGAGATCAAGGTTCATTTTTTTCCCCTATGTTTATTCAGTTGTTCCAATGCCATTTGTTAAAAAACTTTTTCTTTCCGCCATTGAATTGCTTACCCACTTTAGTGGAAAAGAAAAAATCAACTAAGTGTGGGGCGTTTTCTCGTCTGCTCAGTGATCCTTATGCCAATGCCATACTCTCTTGATTACTGTAGTTTTATTATAAGTCTTGAAATCGAGTTGTAGGAGTCCTCCAAATTTGTTCTGTTTCAAGATTATTTTGCCTATACTCGATCCCTCGTTTATACACACATCTTCATATCAGCTTGTTAATTTGTACAATTTCTGAAAAATAGTATCTTATTTTAAAAAATAAATTTCAGAAAATATTAGATGAAATTCAGCATACTTTCACATATTTGAAATCCATTTAGATTTCTTTTCCTGGGAATTGCCCCCCTAAGTTTATTCATATTTCTGCTGGACTCTTGAACAGTTTTGTTTAAATCAGACTCATCTGTGCTGTCTCTGTCTCTGTCTCTCCTCTCACTGTTACCATGAGTGATCATTTGTAGTATGCTGGCTTCCTGGAAGGCATTAGTCTGTACTGGAAAACAGTTTTGAAATCACACCAACCAATTACTACTGTTTGCTCCTGCCTTTGAGCTTACTGTGTGTCAGGCATGGAGGTAAATATTTTGCATACTTCATTATTCAAGAAGCAGAATTGTGTACTGATGCCTGGGGTCCTAATACAAGATCCACCTTTTCCTAGCTGGGGGACCTTGGGCGAGTTCTCTAATTTCTTTCTTTGTTTCTTTGTTTCTTTCTTCTTTCCTTCCTTCCTTCCTTCCTTCCTTCCTTCCTCTCTCTCTTTCTTTTTTCTTTTTAAATTTTATTTATTTATTTTAGAAAGAGAGAAAGAGCTGAAGCTGGGAGAGAAGCAGAGGGAGAGGGAGAGAACCCGAAGCAGGGAGCCGGATGAGGGGCTCGATCCCACCACCCTGAGATCATGACCGGGGCCAAAACCAAGAGTCAGATGCTTAACTGACTGAGCCACCCAGGCACCCCTTTAATTTCTTTTTTCTCCAGTTTTCCCATTGACACACTGGAGGTGGTAAAAATAGTGCCTAACCCATGGCATTGTCATGAAAATTAAGGCTACTAATGCCTGTAAAACACATTGCAGGGCCCAATCCGTACACAGTCAGTGCCACATAAGTGCTCCAAAACCTATCGAATTCTCTTAATAACCCTGTGGTAAATGAATTATCCTTGTTTTGTGGGTGAAAATACTGAGGCCTAGTCCAGTTAAGGAATTTTACTCTGCTGGCAAGTAACTCGATCAGAGTTCGAACTTTATTCTAGAGATTTTACTTGGACCCAGTAAACTCTATTCTGTGTAAAATGTTATCTCCATTACAGATTTGAGGAAACTGAAGTACAGAGAGAATTGAGTGACCCGCAAGGTCCATAAGGGTCTTTATTTAACCTTGCTCTTAATCAGGATTTCAGCCATTCTTCCTTACATCATAGCTTATGCTCTGCACCTTGCCCTACACATCTCCTCCTAATGCTACCCTGCTCCTCCCTGCTTAAAACCTGCCTCTGCTCTTTCCAGCTGGGTGACCTCTGATGTCACCTAACATTTTTGAGCTTCCATTTCACCTCTGTAAAAAAAAAAAAAGGCACAATTAAAATATTATAGGTATTTTAAAATATTATAGATAATAATGTGGAAATATATGAAGACCACCCAAAGGAGAACACAAGCTGCTGAATCAGAGCTTGCTGTAGCAAGGGAGTTGGGCACCATCCACCACTCCTGTTTGCCAGAGACTCAAAGCCTGTCCAGGGGGCGAGAAAACTTCAGCATGGAAGAGGCTTCAGAGGCCCCATTTGGAGGTTGTTGGCAGGGGGAAGCTGGTGATGAGAAAACTAGAAGTATCTTAATGTTCTTGCCTTGGGAGGAACATGTTTGGCTTTCTCTGGTTGATCCTGAGTTAGAAGCTGTGGCCAAAAAAAAAAAAAAAAAAAAAAAAAGGAAATTGGCAGTTGTTAACCAAATCCTGATTGATCTAGGCTGACTGTTCCAGAGGTTGCAAGTCAGAGTTCTGTCATATGTGGTCTGACTAATGTCCGTGTTTCTATTAGTCTCTCAATGATAAAGTAACTTAGGCATCCGTTAAGATGAATTTTAGCAGCACAGCACCTGGCACATAGTAAGTGCTCAGCAAATGTGATTGAATCGGAGTCTGATTCACCACCTTGGGAAGGATTTACATGCTGCCTAAACAAAGGGACTTTCACCTTCAGATGCGATCACATTGCCTGGGGTGGTGTGGATGGTACGCCCTTGCTAGGGAGGAACACACCATACCTTGCTCCAGTGATCCTTCCAGCAAGATTGGGCCCCAGCAAAGCCTTCTCTTAAGCTGCAATTCTCGATCCAAGCTGCATGTTACAATCACCTGGGGACTCATAAAAAAAAAGTACTGATGCCTAATGCTGAGCCATTTGCTCCAGAGTAGGGCTTGGGCATGGTTTTAAAGGTTTTGAGATTTTAGTGGGCAGCTGGAACTGAGAACTACTGGCCCAAAACATTAATTCTGTATTTTTCCTCCAACACGCATCTCTTACACCTTATTGCATGCCCAAGCCAATGCTAGGCTCAGAGATAAGATCATCCATTCATTTATTCATTCAGCTATCAGAACACAGTGCTGCAGGGTGCTCAGAGCTTTGCTGGGGGCAGTATGAGTGGTGACCCTCTGCCCCCCTTTCGTACTGTATGCTGGCTAAGAGTGTGTCGGCTTTGGGGTGGCACAGTCATGGGTTCCAGTATAAATCTACCTTTTCCCTTTCCTGTGATATGGGTGCTAGATAAGGCTCAAACTTCCTGGAGGCTCGCTCAATTTTCTTGCCTATAAAATGGAGCTATAGTAGTTGGGGTTTTGTCAGGAAAACAGAAATCACACTAGGTATTTCAAATAGAGGATATTTAATGCAGGGGATTGGTTACTCAGGTGTTAGGGACCTGAAAACACAAAAAGGGGAGGTCAAAGTATCCTAAATATTAGAAATGCAGGAAGCAGCAACAATTCCCTAGTTCTGGGGAAGAGGTAATGTTACCGAACATAAGAGCTCATAGGAGGATCCCTTGTAGGTGGGCACTTGGACCTCAAAGAGAAGTCCTGCATAGGTGGTTCTCACAGCTCAGGGGACACCAGGTGGCTGGTGTTTACATCTCTGGGGACACTGGGTGACCAGTGTTGGGACTGGCTAGATCATCAGCTGTCTTCTGCTGTTGGAGGGATATTACCGAAGCTAGACAAGAGCGAACCCCTTCTCACTTCCTCCCAATCCTCCAGCAGTGCCTCCTCCTGGAAAAACCCAACAGAAATCCAGGCATCAAGGAATTCTGGGAAACAGAGCATGCAGACCTCCAGCCCCCTAATCACAGAGTAGGACAGAGGTTGGCAAAGTAGGGGTCACTGGCCCAATCTGGCCTGCTGCTTCTTTGTGTGTGGCCCACGATTGAAGAACCGTTTTTCCACTTTTAAGTGGTTGAAAAAAATCAAAAGAAGAATATTTCATGACATGTGAAAAGCATATGAAATTTAAATTGCCCTGTCCATAAATTCCAGGCACGTTCACCGGTTTTCATGTTGTCAATGGGTTGCTTTTGTGCTACAGCAGGAGAGTTCAGTAGCTGTGACAGGGACTCTAAGGGCCACCAGACCTGAAATATTTACTATCCTGGCCCTTTCTAGAAAATGTGATCCATAGAGAGCACTGGGGGGCTGAGAGACGATGTAATGATCCCTTGCAGAGCAAAAATAAGGAATGAAGGAATCCTGTGTATTAAAAAGTCCTTCATACTGTGTTTGGAATATAGGAACTTCATTAAACCATTACTGCCCTGCACTGTGTGTCAGACACTAGGCTAGATTTTGGGGCGCCAGAGATGAATAAGGCCTAGTTATGACTTCCCGGAGCTCCCAGCTTGGCAGTGGTGACAGGTAAGAAAGAGAGACAAAGCAATATGACAAGTGTGTTATTAATGTGCTACTCTTGGCCCTCGCTGTGGGAGGCTGCAGGAGAGGGGCCGCAGAAGAAAGGCCACAGGCACTTCCTATACTGGAACTGAGGTGTGCTCCCACTCTTCCCTCCAAAGTACCTCTGGTGTAATTATTTGCCTGGGATTCTGCCTTTCCCCCAAGTTGGGGAGGCCAAGGTCTTATCTCCAGGTTCTAGACTAATGCGGAGATGATAGCAGGCACTGATACATGTTTGTTGGATGACTGAACGGACAGAACGCGATTAAGTAATGCGACATTCAGAAGATACCTTCTCATCTAGTCCAATCTCTTCAAATGGAAAACTTGTTTCAGACAGCTTAAGAAACTTACCTTCTGGAAAGTTGGATTAGAAAAAACTCTGACCTTCTTAGGGCAGCGTTAGTCTCATGTCAAGGCACATGGCTTGGTGGGCAGAGCTCAGGCCAGAATTTCAGCCCCTGCTCACTTCCCTTCCATTAGGAGCCTTGTGCAGTACACAACTTGTGCAACCTTATAGGGTGGCCCCAACCTGCCTGCCTGATATTTCTCCGGTATCTGCCTATCAGCACCCATAAGCCTCTATCCTCAACTTCTCTGCCTTTTCCAAAACATTCCCTGGGGTATAGCTGGGTAGAGGAGATGATGTATTTACAGCGTGGTGTTTGAAAAAGATCCATTGGTGAAAGAGATTCTAAATCTTTCTGCAATTGGGCCCTACTAATCACTTCCTGTTCCTGGGGCTGGCGACTGGCATTGCTCTAAGTAGCCGGCTGTCGCGGCCTTGCATACATATTCCTGTTGTCAGCATTAATAAGGTACAATTGCCTGGGGCCTTGTTACCCACCAATTAAACTTTGGATTTTATTGTGCAACCTCAAGGATGCTTTATGGTATCAGAAGCATTTGGCAGTTAAATACGGCTAATATTCATCGCTCCCACATGGGCGCTTCACATCCTGCTCCATTCACAGCATGATTAAGGAATTAATTGATTTGGATGAGATTGGCACATGCTCTTGACAATAAACTGACGACTCCTGTATTAAGCCGTGGATACGGTGGGCTTGCCACTGCCCTTGGGGCTGGTTAGCGGTAGCTCACCCCCGGGCATTTGGGACCAGGCGCTGGGCACAGTGACACTTGGCTCTGGCCAGAGAAACCTGTAGATTCTCAAAGAGGTGTCAGAGCACACCTCTCTTGCCCTCCTCCCTCCCTCTGTCCTCTCCCTTCCTTCCATCCTCCTTTCTAATTGATTTCCTCCCCCTTTCCAACTCTTCCTAACACGCTTCCTCTCTCCCTTCTTTCTACCCTTCCATCTATCCTTTTTACCTCCCTTGTCTTTCATCCCCGAAATTTTATTAAAACACTTGTGTGCATTCTCTGCCCTAACTCGTCAGCAATCCCTTACATCGTACCGGTCTGCTCTGCGCTCCTGGTTGGGAACATTTGGGTTCCCAGAACAGAGCCTGTAACAGGGTCAGGACTCATGCATACAGGCCCTGGGTAGAATAGAAATTCCAGATTCCAGGAGCCTGCAGTGTGTGGCAAAAATATTAGATACCATTTACTGCAAGTTTCTTATGTGCTAGGCGCCCTGCCAAATGTTTTATGTGCTTTATATGTCACTGGATCCAGTGGGGGAACAGAGGCTCAAAGAGGTTGCATGCCTTGCCCCAGTGGACTCAACAAGGAAGTGACAGAATAGGAATTCAAACTCAGGCAGACTTTCTTTTTTTTAAAGATTTTATTTATTTATTTGAGAGAGAGGGAGAGAGCGTGCATGCATGCACGGGGGAAGGGCAGAGGGAGAGGGAGAATCTTTTTTTTAAGATTTTATTTATTTGACAGAGAGAGACACAGTGAGAGAGGGAACACAAGCAGGGGGAGCGGCAGGCAGAGGGAGAAGCAGGCCTGCGGCGGAGCAGGGAGCCCGATGCGGGACCCGATCCCAGGACCCTGGGATCATGACCTGAGCCGAAGGCAGACGCTTAATGATTGAGCCACCCAGGTGCCCCAGGGAGAGAGAATCTTAAGCAGACTCTGCGCTGAGTGCAGAGCCTGACATGGGACTCGATCCCATGACCCTGAGATCATGACCTAAGCTGAAATCAAGGGTCAAACGCTCAACTGACTGAGTCTCCCAGGTGTCCCCAACAGGCAGACTTTCTTAAATCCTACCTGGTATTCATCAACCCATGTTCTGTCAGCCCTGTGGACGTTCATGTACCTCACGCACGCTCGGCCCACACATGACTGCTCTGTGGTGCTGTGAGCCCGTGGTGAGCCCGTGCCCCTGAAACGTGAACTTCATCAGTGCTTCTCAATAGTTTTTTCCCTTAGGTGGAACAGGATGAGCAGGGAGGGCTGGGGTTGGGTACTTCCCTTCTCTAGGTGGGTTAGGGTCAGATCGAGCCCTAGCAACTTAGCTTCTCTTGAGGGCAGGCCTTGTTAAGAAGACCAGAATGTTGTGGTGATGTCAGAATACTGGCTTTTCCCTTCCTCCTACCAAAAGTACGAGGGGATTTTTTTTCTCCATATTCACTGTGAGAACAAGGTTGGGCTCCCGGAGGTGAAACTCACAGAAGCGTGCCCTCCCTCCTGCCCCGATGGCGGGGCCCCACTGGTTTTCCTCTCTGATTGTCCACACTGAGCCTCCAGGAACTTGTCAGCTACAGCTCACATTTCCCTATCCAGCACTGCTTCCCATGCAGATTCCCATGCAGGAACCCATTGCTGCCCATGGGTTTCTGCTTGGTGGGTTGTGATTCTCTGTATCTGCCTGTCTGTCTCTCCAGTTTTAGGGGCAGCAGCTTGCCTTCTTGTGACTTCACTTCTCTGGAAGGATCTAAGAAGAGCTGTGAGTTTTTCAGTTTGTTCAGCTTTTTACTTGTTGTTGGGACTGAGTGACAATCTCTAAGTTCCTTACATGCCCAACCAGAAATCGGAAGTTCACACTGTTTTTAAAAAAGAAAAAAAATAGCATTAGTGGCCAGTATTTATTTATTTATTTATTTATTTATTTTTTATTTATCTATTCATGAGAGTCAGAGAGAGAGAGAGAGGCAGAGGCAGAGGGAGAAGCAGGCTCCCCACCTAGCAGGGAGCCCGATGCGGGACTCGATCCCAGGACTCCAGGATCACGACCTGAGCCGAAGGCGGACGCTTAACCATCTGAGCCACCCAGGCGCCCAGTGGCCAGTATTTAAAAGTTAAATGATTCCACTTTAAAGAAAAAGTCCTATAGATTTCTGGCTTCTCCAGCACACATGGACAACACTGACCTTCATTTCTACCTAGTTTGAGTTGAATAGCAGGTGCTTATCTTGATGGGACTTTCGTTCTCTGGTTCTCCGTGATCTATTCTCAGCATGGTTCATCCCGTTATTTTTCTTACTTTAGCCCTAGAGTCATTTGAGTTTGTGATCCTGATTTTAGATTTTGGTATTCTCCCAGATCTCCCCTTCCTGACCCTGCCTGGGTGTATTGTTTTGTATTTGGTGTCAGATGGACTCCTAGTTCCAAATCACATCCTGACAAATGTAGCACACCATCTCTCTAGTCCATACCTGGTCTCTTTGATCTCACTTGCTAAGCTAAAAACATCAGACTGTGCTTCTCCAGCTCATCTCGACTGGGTGACTGGGCATATCAGAAGGTTCTCACATCAGGGCATCTGTATGCTTCTGGCCCCTTTACCTCTTCCCGTCTCTCTCCTGAGCAAGGTCCTGGGGTGATGGGTGGAATGTGCCAATGACACGTCGAGCATCCCTGGGACTGCAGTGATCTGCGGACTCCCTACCCCTGTGAACCTCTAACCTGCACAGCTCCAACCACTTAGCCCCCAGCAGCAGCCTCTGCCCTCTGTGACTCAGAGCTTGAAGCACGCCATGCTCAGAGAATTATTAGGAGCTCTTGGCAAAAAGCTCTGGGCCCCGTGTGGATAATCTCAACAGGACTGCATCACAGCACAGAGACTGCGGGTTAGTCTGAAGTCAGTGCCTTCCCTTGGATGTACTTTTTGGGCACAATTGGAGCATCTCGCTGAAAGCTGATAAAAACAGAAGCAAATGAAAACAAGGAGCGATAAATTGAGTGAGTGGGTCATTTTCTCCAGATGGAGGAGAGGAGCGTGAGACCGCAGTGCACTCAGACAGAAAGGGATCGAAGGAGCTGGGCAGCCCCTCCCCTCCGTTCCCATCACGTAAGGCAGAAATGACAGCTGCTGGCCAAATGATGGTGGCTAAACAGGGCAATCTTCTGAGAGGGCTGGGGAGGGGTTTAAGCATTGCCTGCTAGCTCCAGCTTTTGAGTAAGAAGGACAGTCACTGATCACCACTTCCTCCACTCCATGTCACTCCTTTTCTCAGGAATCTTTCTACACAAGTGGCAACCCTACACGACTTTAGAGCAGACTGGGAAGAAAATGGTAATGGCATATGTTACTGGAGTTCAGGATGTCCTGGCTTCAGGTATGGCTTGATTCAGGTGCTCACATAAGGTCACAAGATCTTTCCTCCTTCTTGCTGTTTCTGGGCTGGATCCATTTTCAGAGTCTCTATCTGCATGATGACGACATGGCTTAATCCTCACACCCTTCCACATTCAAGTCCGGTGTGAAAAAGAGTGTCTGCAATACTAGGTTGATGCATGGATTGTTAATCACAGGATGACAGTATTTCAGCATAACAGAGGGGCTGTTTGTACTTCATCTTTTACTGCATTTTTATGAGGAGCAATATATTTTCTGACTTTCCTCCCGGATACTGTAACAAAGAGAGAGAGAGAGAGAATCTCTTTCTGTCACCTAACACAAGGCCCAGATTCCACGTTGATTAGCCCAGCTTTGGGCACATGCCAGCCTCTGAACTAATGCTGTAGTTGGAGGGATTTGGTTGGGCTAAATGATCAACCCTGGAGTCAGGTATGAGGTCCCACCCAAAAAGGAGGAGGGGAAGAAGGGTGAATATACCCTGATGCTCCACAAGTGTTTACTATACTCCTCAGTTCTTGTGATCTTCCACTCCATCTCCCCTGGGTCCCCCCCCCCCCCGAAAAAACCCTCTTCCCCCCATTAAGTACATCAGTGATTTGTCATAGTTGGCTTGGCTGCTGTAGCAGAACACCATAGACTGGGGGGCTCGTAAACAACAGAAACTTACTTCTCACAGTTCCGGAAGCTCGGAAGTCCAAGATCAAGGCGCCATCAGATTTGGTGTCTGGTGAGGGCCTACTTCCTGATTCATACACGGCTCTTTTCTCCCTCTGTCCTCACGTGGCAGAAGGGGCAAAGGAGCCCTTGGGAGTCTCTTTTATAAGGGCACTAATCTCATTCACGAGGGCTCCACCCTTCTGACCTAATCACCTCCCAAAGGCCTCACTTCCTGGCCCCCATTGCATTGGGGGTTAGAATTTCAACATACAAATTTTGGGGAAACACAAACTTTTCATCTACATCAGTGGCCTCCTGCTTGCGAAAATCAGTGGGTGATTGTCATGCGTTATTGTAATGAAGTTGCTTGCCCGTTTATATTTTGATATTCTCTCCACGTTCCAAGATCTCTGTCTCTTTGTTTTACTGACTCCCCCTCTTTGGCCCACCCATTACAGATCTGTTGTTGTTCCCCCAGATTTAAGTCATAGCCCTTGTATCAGTTAGGGAGACACTCAGCTGTGAGTGACAGATTGCTGGAGTAACAGTGGCCCAAATCATAAGGATACTCACTGTTTCCCTGAAATGATCTCCGGAGGTCTGAGAGTTGCCCGGTGATGTCTTTAAAAACCTAGGCTCTTTCTACACTTTTCCCTCAACATCTTTTAGCTTGTTAACTCTTCTTCCTCGTGCCTGTCAGTCTCACAGGTTGCTGTAGCGATGGGCATCCTCGTGCGTGTAAGGCAGGGACAGTGATAAGTAACACCACCAGCATCTCTTTCCATGTATCTGCCATTTTGCCAGTAGAGCAAAAACCTCTCGAAAGCCCTCCTGGGGAACGTTTCCTTTCATCTCATGAGCTGGAGCCGGGCCATGTGACCAGCCCCAGTTGCAGAGGAGGCGGGGACGGGCTAGCCAGGCCGTGGTGTCTGCCTCCCCGCACACTCACCCTGCGTGCTCAGCCCTCCCCACCCCTCAAAGCTTTGGTTCCTCCCAGATTTCATCTCAGACCTTCCCTTTCAGACATAGACTGATGGAGCCAACGGAGGCCAGACCTTTCTATTCAGATGTGTCTTGGACACTGTACGCATCAGTGTGCTCAAAACGGAGCTCAACATGTCCCTCACGTGTGCGCTCCACCTCAGAGAAGGACACACACGTGAGCCACTGGCACAAATAAGGGCCTAGATTCGAGCTCCGAGTCCTCCTTCCTCAGCCTGCTCTTGCTGGATGGAATCGTCTTTGCAATTACTCACACACTCCTGGTTTTAAGCTATCTATCTGTATTCTTTGCTCTTCTTTCTATAGATCTGGGGCTCCCTTGTTCTCCCCAGTTGAGGCAGAGTACCTCTCTCCACTCCATGAGTCTGGGGCTGAGCCCGGATGGGGATGGGAGCGCCAGAGTGCCTGTTCTGGGCCAAGGTTGTAAGGGGCTCTGGGGACCTGCCACGAGAAGGGTGGTGTTCCAAGATCCCTGTCTTCCACTGCAGGGAGCGGCAGCCCCAGCAGTCGGGGCCCACGACAAACATGCATGGGGCCCGCCTGAGCCAACCCGGACGCTGGAGTCAGTGCGGACAACCTGCGGGCCCCCGGGTCAGCTGAGCTGCCAGCATCCTGCACACCCTCGAGCATGAGGGTGAGTGCTTTCTGCCATAAGCCAGTGAGTGTGCGGTGGTTTGTTATAGGGCGTTACTGGGGCAACACTCAAAACGATCCAGCCCTCAAAACATCTCTTATATCCACACTTCGTCTCACCAGTCTGTGTTATCTAACCACGGAGATTTAACCAAAATACTGTCTTCCCCACCCTATCGGGGTGCTCGCTGTCCATCAGGAGGGACGGACACTGGTGAGCAACTACTCAGTCAGTGTGTGCGCATTTCAAAAAGGAATCCATCGGGTGCCATGTAGCTTGAGCACGCAACAAGGGACGTGCACTAGCTTTTGGGCGGGAGTTACTGAGGGCCTTTCTGGGAGAGTGGCATTTAAGCAGAGGTACGGAAGATAAACAGGGTTTGGCCTGATGAAGCAGGGAGGCAGGAATGAGTCAGGAATAAGGAGGAGTTTGCGTGAGGATCCTGAAGGCAGGGAGTGAGGGATAGTGTGAGAGAGGAGAATACATAAGGCGGAGTCAGGTCAGCAGGGCCCAGCCATCTGGCCTTCTCCCCAGGGGCGGCAGGAAGGTTCTAGGCACAGTGACATGAGGGGGACTGGGTCATAAAAGGCACAGCGGGTCGTTCTCTGGGGAATCTCAGTGATTTTAGCTCTATGATCACACTTACCTCTCTGCATTGCAGCTATGTCCTGAAGTGTGCGCCTTCTTTCTAGACAATGAGCAACTCCAAGAGACGGATGGGGGTAGCCAGTGACCTCTGCAACCCCACGGCTCAGGCATGGTGGAAGAAAGGAATGGAAGCAAGGAATTAACATTTAGCAAGGACAAGCTTTGCACCAGGCACTGGGTTGGGTGTTGTATCTGGCAAGAGGGCCGAACTTTGGAGAGGATGGAGAAGGGGGGGTGGGATGAGGGCAGAAGAGGGCCCATTACTTACTTTCCTAAAAGTATCCCAAGGATGGGATCCAGCCTACAGCCCAAAGCGTTCAGATTAGATCTGAGCAAGAACTACTCATGGAGAATGAGGGATGTTAGAGGCTTAACTGCATTTTCAATACTGGAAGAGAATTTCTTCGTCTGGCACCCTAAGGAACCGCTCAATTCTCTCGGGGACAGAGGTGCTTAAGTGTAATTGTGCCCAGAGGCAGGGGTCAGTTGGGGGGTCCCATAGAGACCTCTCCCATCCCTTTCTGGGTATGCTTCAGATCCCCTGGAAATAATCTGTCTGCAAGTGCCCAATCACTGGTTTGGAGATCTTGCCAAGTCCAAGGTAAATGAGGAGCATCAGGGGTCACCTGAAGCCCAGGTAAACTGGGGAAAATTACTTAACCTCATTTGTAAAATGGGGCTTAAGCACCATGACTTTGTAGGGTTGCTTGAGGAAGCCAAATGCCACGTGCTTTGTGTTCAATAATGGATGGAGGTCTTTTCTGTGTGGTAGCGACCTCTCTTGTGGATGAGGGGCAGATCCTCACCCTTGATCCCTTGATGGTCTCCCCCTCAGATTTCTGCTTTTGGAGGGTGGAGAGGGAAAGGGGGGGGGAAGATATCAAGTGCACTGTGAGATAATTTTAATTTTCCCCCTTTCCAGAGGGAGAGAGAGAGAACAGAACGTCTTTTTCCACCTCTCCACCACTGCGCTGTGATATAGACTTGCAGAGATATTCATGTTGTGATTTATTCAATTCTTTTTCTCCATTGATTTTAATTAAGTTCCCGAGCTGTCTCCAAGCCTGGAGAGCAGGAACAAAACAGGAAACACTGAGAGCCAAATGCCTTTCTTCTGCAATTGAGTTTTCCTGAGTCTTTAAAGTGCTGCACAGGAGAGAGCAAAAGTGGAATCCAGAGGCTGAACCGCTTCCTCTGCTCCATCGGTCCCCAAATAATAAACATAAAAATTAAAATCCGGTTAAGAAAAATCACAGAAGTCATTACAGCTTGTAATGGCAGCCAATGGGGGCTTTGATCAGATCTTTTTAGGCAATTTCACAGTTTTGGGGGGAATTTGCCGAGCCAGCATGGAGGATGTCAGCACCAGGAGGAAGGTTTCTTCCCAGCAGGCACAGCGTGGAGATCACAGGACCTGCCCCTCCCAAACCGGTTTCATCTTTGGTCTAAGTTCACGTCATGCTTTTTAAGAGAAATAGCATGGTGGCGTCTGGTCCAGTCACTTGGCCTCCCATCAGGCCTGCCGTCACCAGACCCCCAGCAGGATCCTCAGGGATCTGGAAGGCCAGTGAGGTCCCAGAGCCAGTCTCCTACCCTGGGGCCAGAGGTGGGTCACTCAGCGGTATCTAACAGCCTGGTGGCCGACCACCAGCCCACACTGCCCCTTGTAGAAATAGGAAGGTTGAAAACACAAATGCTAATGGGACCAGCCTATGATCTAAGAAGAGAAATAACCTGGGTTCGGACTTTGGCAAAGTGGTGACCAAAGGCTGGTTTGCAAGTGGACAGTCCTGGACACCTGTTATCATTTGGGAATCATGGCCTTGGTGAAGTCAGGCATTCTGTATCTTCTAGAAGCCAGAAACTAGGATACTTTTAGTCTTAGGAAAACAACAATGACCCCAAATCCTATATTTAAATCTTGGTTACCAATTCAAAGAATTTAAAGCACTCTGTAGGTCAGACAGAATACATCTGCAGGTGGGGTTTTAGCATTGGACACCAGTTGGCGACATTTGACATGTTGGTGAAGAGGGAACCTTCTGGATTAATGTCAAGACACCACCACGTACCAGCTTTGTGATCTTGGCTTGTATTGAACTTCTGAGTGACCATTTATAAAGATGGTATGTATATCATGAGGTACACACAATGTAAAGAGCCTGGTGCACAGTTTGTTGGCCTCACCACCATCATCATCTCTATCATCATCATCATGATAATTTTGATTTTGTAATAAGAAATATATGTTTGGTCTTTGTCCTGTTCTTGGCACGTGGCCCTTAAAACTTTTGGAATTTCCTCTGATGAGAGAGAGAAAGGATTTGTTATGTTAATGAAGTGGCTTTTGGAAAGCACCTAAGGATGGGGGCTGGTTGGAGCCAACCCTGTGATTAGAGGGTTGGAGCTTTGAGTCCCACTCCCCGATTCTTGAGGAGCTTATGGGAGAGTGGCTAGGAGTTGAATCGATAGCCAATGGCCAATGAGCTAATCAAGCCCGCCTATGTAATAAAGCCTCCATAAAACCCCCAAAGGACAGGGTTCAGAGAGCTTCCAGGCTGGTAAACACGAGGAAGTTCTAGGGGAGTAGCTCACGTGGTGAGGGCATGGGAGCCTCCGAGCCCCTTCCCACGTACCTTGCCCTATGCATTGCTACCATCCAGGTGTTACTGAGTTATGTGCTTTTATAATAAACTGGTAATAGAGTAAGTAGAATGTTCCTCCGAGTTCTATGAACACTTCAGCAAATAAACTAAACCCAAGGAGGGGGTGGTTGGAACCTTCGATCTATGGCTGGTCAAGCACGGGTGACAACTGGGATTTGTCATTGGCATCTGAAGGGGGTGCAGTCTGGTGGGACTGAGCCCTTCACCTATGGAATCGGATGCTCTCTGCAGAGTCAGATGGTGTCAAAATTGAGTTGAATTATAGGACACCCAGCTGGTGCTGGAGTATTGCTTAATGTGGAGAAAAACCCCCACACTGGAATTGGGTACAGAAACTTAATCATCTCCAAAACCTAGTTTTTCCATGATTTCCAGCAGGTTCAGTGGGTCCTGTGGTGTATTTTCTTGTATCCTTCATTTCAGAGGGAGATGAAGCTACCACATCCACCACCCTTACTTTAATCAAGAAATGGTTCATCAGATCCTCTGTAAGAGAATTTGGCATCCTGAGCCAAAAATCCCCAGGAGGAAAACCATCAAGCCCACTGCCCATGAGCTGCTCCGAACTCCCTGTGGTTGTGCACAGCCTGGGTGGCTCGGTTGGTTGTGGATACTCAGACAACACCTGACGCCATCTTGACGCAGAGTTTAATGACATTGACTCATCGGCGTGTGAGGTACTTCAGCACCATGTGGCATACAGATGGCACAGTGGAGGCCATGGCATGGTAGAAGGTGGAGTCAGTGGACACTGAGCAAAGGTCTGACTGTCCTTCAAACTACTGGGCTGAAGGGGGCCAGAGAGGGGCGTCTCCAGTGGTTTTTCCAAGTCCAGATGCCAGGGGTCTTTACTGAAGCTGTTGAGTGACCCTGCTTTCCATTGACTCTGGATCTGGAAGGCAGAGGGACCAGGTGCTGGCCGGATTGGGGCCTGCCTAGAAACCAGGCAGAGCAGAACTGCAGGAAGATTGGCCCCCCAAACTATCTCCTGGGCTGTCTGCTTTTTAGGTTATTATTTCCATGTGCAAAGGGAAACCAATGAGACTAACAAAGTAATGGAAGTGAGGATGAGCCAACAGTTTGGAGGACTCCTGAGCTCAGCCCTCGTCTCTGCCTTGCGTTCTCGCACTTCTCCGGGATGCTCCAGGATGGAGGCACATCTCTGTGCACCCTCCCTGTTCTGGTTCTTTCCAGGTCAAGGCAACCTTGGCACACTATGGTCTCCTCCCCCCACCCTTGATTTTTCTCCCCTTCTTCCCAGGAACAAGACCCCCAGCCTACTGACTGCATTTCCCAGCCTCCCTTGCAGTGAGGTGTGGTCCTGTGATATGGCTGTCCCAGTGGAATATGAAAGGGGGCCATGAGGGCAACTGCCTCTTTATCTGCTTCCTGAAATTGCTTGTCTTCAAGTTCTTCTCTTCCCTCTGTCCCCAGAGTTGGAAGGTGGAGATGGGTGACCAGGTCTCACCACACAGGTGAGGGGATGCTGGGACCACAGATGGAAAAAGGGCAGATCCTCGTGGGAACTTATGGAGTTAATTTTCCTACCAACCTGGATTGTTCACCTTGGGATTATCATGTGAATGCAAAATTTCTGCCTTCTTTGGGACCTCTTTGATAACAGGCAGGTTAGTCTGGTCCTCTGACCAGCAGCATCATCAGCATCACCTGGCAATGTGTTAGTAATGCAAGTTCAGTGGGAGAATGGATAAAAAAGATGTACGTATCCCCAGTGGAATATTATTCAGCCATAAAAAAGAAGCAAAGGTTGCCATTTGTGATAACATTGTCGGGACCTCGAGGTCATCATGCTAAATGAAGTACGTCAGACAGATAAAGACAAATACTGTCTGATCTCACTCATATGTGGAGTCCAAACAAGCTGGACTTCTAAACAGAAGATTGGTGGTTGCCAAGGGCTGGGGGCACGGGGGAAATGGGAGGTGGTGGTCAACAGGTACACACTTCCGGTGATAAGATAAGTAAGTTCTGCCATCTAGAGTACAGCATGGTGACTCTAGTTAGGAGTACTGTATTCTAGAAAATGACTAAGAGAGTAGATCTTAAATGTTTTCACCATGCACACAAAATAGCTATATGAGGTAATAGAAGAGGTAAACTAACCACATTGTGATTATCATGTCAACTATATAAATGGACCTCAAATCATCATGTCCCACGTCTTGAACTCACACAATGTTCTGTGTCAAGTATATTTCAATAAAGCTGGAAAAAAAGCAACACATTAAGAAAAGAAATGTAGTTTCTACTGCATGAGATTGGTAGTCTGGGGGTGGGGTCCAGCAATCTGTTTCTGGTTCAAAATAGTACTTCTAAATCCATATCCAGTTGTAAGAAATAATAAGTTTACCCCCCATCCAATCCTGCCCCGTGTTCCTGAATGGTAACATTTGGCAAACTGTGGAATAAAATCAGAGCAAGAAGATTGACATTGATACAACCCACTGATCTTACTGAGATTTCTCCAATTGTGTACTCATTTGTGAGTGTAGGTCGTACGTATGTGGTTCTGTACAATTTTATTACATGTGTAGGTTTGTGAATCTATCACCCAAGTCAAGACACTGAATAGTTCCTATGCCAAAGGATTCTTGTGGTTACCTTTTTAGAACCATACCCACCTCCTTCGCCCCAGCAATCTCTTCCCGCCACCATCTTTATGGATGTAATTGACATAGAACACTGTGTAGGTTAAGACATACCACGTATTGATTTGATACATCTATATATTACAAAATGATTGCCATGATAGCTTCGCTAACACCTCCATCCCATCACACGATTACCATTTCTTTTTTGTGGTGAGAATATTACCAGCACTCCATTTTTAACAAGTTCTGTTGATTCCTGTGTGCTAGAATCTGAAAAACAGGGCTACCTTGTTCTACAAAATACTCTCGTTACCAGGTTTTTGCACCAGCCTTGGGCCAGGCATGGAGCTAACACATTCATATGTGTCATCGAGTCTGGTCTCTAGAGCACCCTGGGGGGGGAGATGCCCATTATTATTCTCCTCTGTTATGGGAACTGAGTGCCCGTACAGGACAGGGGATGTAATGGCAAACAAGAAGGAGATAATCATGGCAAAATTAATAATAGGCAGTCACCATTTGAATCCAGGTCTGTCTGACTGCAGGAACCAGGTTCTTTTTTTTTTTTTTTTTTAAGATTTTATTTATTTGAGAGAGAGAATGAGATAGAGCATGAAGGGGGGAGGGTCAGAGGGAGAAGCAGACTCCCTGCCGAGCAGGGAGCTCGATGCGGGACTTGATCCCGGGACTCCAGGATCATGACCTGAGCTGAAGGCAGTCGCTTAACCAACTGAGCCACCCAGGCGCCCAGGAACCAGGTTCTTACTCGCTAATCTACACTGTATTTCCGGTCCCAGCACACAAACATCACGAGTCTACCTAGGGGCCGCTGCCTCAAGTGGGTAGCTTGCATACCGGAGGCCTGCCTGGAATCGGCTGTCTCAGGGTCTCTGCCCCCAGGGGATGCCTTCCTTTGAGCATTTCTTCACTATTCCTAATCAGATCTGAATCCCATGGAGGTGTGATATTGTGGTGCTCCTGTAAATGGCCAGCCACATAGAAGGAACTGAACAAAGACCTAGGTGTTTTAGAGCTCGAATGCCATTTTAGAAATTCTTCCAGCTGAACAGCAACTTTTATAGGTGGGAAGAGGCAGGCCCAGGGAGGGTGCCCATGGGGTGCAGGACTCTCGGGGATCTGGTTTTCAGTGAGATGACTCGGGCCCTGGGAGCCAAGTGGTCAGCGCTGGCCCCTGGGATCTCCAGGTAGTGTTTTGGCTTCATTCTCAGCAGCAACCAGGGGCTGGAATTGAATCATGGAGGTACTTGTGGACATGGTCAAGTCAAATCTTGGGGAGCTTAAACCTTTAAGAGGACCTCCACATTTAATTCGTGTTTTGTCCTATTAGGAAGAGGCTGAGGACCTTCCAAGAGGACAGGAAAGGCAAGTTCTGTCGCAGGATGGAAGGGACTTGACATGGGGGGCTCCTTTCACTGACTGAGAACCTTCCACATACCAGGCATTGAGTTAAGCAATTGTTACACATTGTCTCGGTTCTTCTCTTCGACCATTGCAACGACTGACCGTCTGAGATAGAAGTGCGAATATGAAAGGGGGGGCCAAAGTGCTTGAGCCCAGTTCCCAGTTCGTCGGTTGGGCTCCACGTCCTACCCACTGTGCCACGCTACCCTAGGGTTTATTTTGGAAGGCAAGTCATTGAGTTTCCAGGTCCCCTAGGAGGGGTCATTTCCTGCAAATACATACTATTAGCACATTTGACAGATACTTGGAAATCACTGAGAACAGAGTCATCCCGCTCCCCCTCCCCGTCTTGCCCCTTCTCCAAATAGATGTCCTTTTCAAATATCTTATGATGCTGTGACCGCTCCTCCGCTCCCATTTAATAGATAAGTTAATGGGGCCCCAAGAGGGCAGGTGATGTGCCCAAGCTCACACGGTATCGCAGCCAGGCTCTGCACCCGGGTTGGCAAGGCTCAAGCCCAGAGCTCTTCTGCTACCACACGGTGCCTCTCCTTATTAGAAACACAATGTAATTAGTGCTCTGGGCTTGCTAACCTTCCAGATACACTGGTGCCACAGTCTACCATCCATTACGAACCAGTGACGGGGAAAGTGCCCTCACAGCAGGTGTGAGATGCTATTGGTTGGACTCCATCAGCACCGTTAATGCACACTGTATCTCGATGATCTCCCCCATAAGACATATTTACAGCAATAGTAAAAGGGAGACGACGGGATATATTCTCTTCCTTATGTACTCCCATCTATTATACGCCCATGCCCGTCAGAGCCCAGATGATGCTGCAGGGCCAGCACAGCGCGGTGAGTGGAGAGACATCTATCGGTTTCCAAGGGGCCGCCTACAGACCTGCTCATCTGTACGGCACTCCACAGTTTCTAAAGCACTTTATCATCCATTTGCTTGTCTGAGCCTTGTAACGCCCCCATGATGGGAGGGAGATCGCGATCACTGTCACCAGCCTCGTTTCACAGGTGGGAAGAGAGGAGTGAAGCGATTAGCCTTGGGTGATGCCCTCTGGGACGAGCGGAAGCCGCACTTGACCCCAGATCTTCGGACTTCATATCCCCTGACATCTTTATACTACCGATGTCTCTTGTCTCTTCATTCATCCACTCACTCCTTCACTGACCCATTTAACATGTATTTAATGAGCCCCTGTCTCGGGCCCGGCACTGTGCTGGGTGCCAGGAAGAAATAGTTCTGGGGACCACCTGTGCCCACTGCTCTCATACAGACAAGAGCCGGGGTCTCCCCCAGGATGATCTTGTCCCCAGGGAACACCGGTCAAAGTCCAGAGAAAATTTTGGTTGTCACGATTAAGAGGATGCTACTTGGCATCTAAGGAACATCCTACAATGCACGGGACGGCCCCACAGCAAAGAGATATCTATCCCCAAATGTCAATAGTGCGGAAGGTAAGAAACCCTGGCCTAGCGCACATTGAAGAAGACAGAATTAATCAAATTATCCCACTACTGAGGCTCTAGTCACAGGGAATCGGGGAATGTGTAAACAGCAGCCGCTAATGGCTGGCCTAGCATGCGCGGGCCTCGTACCTCTGTTAACTCCTTCAGTCCATAAAACACGGATTGCAGGGATTGTTCACAGCGGGGGAAGCTGAGGCTCCGAGAGGTGAAGTACCTTGCCTGGAGTCACACAGCCAGAGGATGGACTGGGATTCGAACCCAGGCAGCTTGACGCCAGCTTCCAATGCCTTTGGCCTCTACGCTGTGCTGCCTCCTTTGTGAGACCAGGAACTTGCCGTGGTTTGGGGTTTGAGGGAAGCTTCGTGGTGGAAGGGAGGCATGATGTGAGATTTAAGGAAGTGGGGGACAGAGGGAGAGCATTCCAGAAAGAGGAACAGCATGTGCAAAGGCCATGTGGCAAGAGGCCAAGGGGACTGGTCGGGAAAGCCCTTGACAGTGCACGTGATAAGGGAGAGCAGAGAGCCAAGGTGGGGAAGAAGCTGGAGGGTCCAGCGGGGCCACAAGCTGGCTTTGCAGGGATGTGGACTCTGTGCAGCGGGGCAGCAGGGTTGGATGTAGGCTCTGACAGGCCCGCTCTGGCTGCTGTGTGCAGGGAGGACCTGGGTTAGAGGGGAGGACGAAGTAGGTGGGGAACGTGGTGCCGAGAGCAGGATGGCAGCAGGGGAATGCAGAGAACCAGAGGTGAGGACTGTTCAGGAGACAGAACGGTCAGGCTGTGGTGATGGATCTGATTGGGTGTTGGGGCAGGGCGTGAGCCTGACCTTCTTATGAAATAATCCCAAGGTGGTTTGTGCACAGCCCCAGAGCCTGCTGGGAAGGGCTGCTGGCCTCGCCCACCCCTCCTTGAACTTGCAAAGCCAGGTCCCTGCTCATGGTCTCGGCTGCAAAGCCCAGGAGCCATAATGACACCACTCTGCTCCGCTGACAGCCCTGTTTGCGCTCTCGGATGCCTGTAACTCACAGATAATTAATGTCAGCTGGCTGTCACGGCACCCTGGCTAATCACAGTGTGGGGGGGGTAGGCACACTGGTCGATGAGCAGCCCAGGGATCTGTCAGACCCGGGAAAGGGCGCGTCACCTGCCCAGTCACTGGAGAGTGCCGTGAATTTTAGCACAAGCCTGTCTGCTTTGGAGGCACTGACAGTCTCCATCCCACGGGAGTCAGACGCTCAAGGTCACATCTGCTGGTCCGGAAACCCAGGCTGGACAGAAGGGGAGGAACCGGGAGGGGAATTAGCTCCCGACAGGTGTGGACACAGCCCCTCCCTATTCCCCTGCGCCAGCCACAACTGCCTGCCGCGGGTCCTATTGCAGACTCGGTGCTGTGCTCAAAATTCAGAGGGTGATGTGCGTTTGCGCGAGACTGGAGTGCTTTGGGCAACCACCTGAAACACTTGTAGCTTTGCAAACACTTCATTCTCTCCACCTTTTCTGGGCAGTTCCTTCCGCTCGCTTGTGGTCTCCCCAGTACCCGCACTCACTGGCACACAATCCACGAGGTTAAACTCATTGTTTCACACTCCTTTTTCCAAGATGCTGGCGTCTGCCCTCTAGGTTCCAACCGCACATTGTATCAACCTCTAGGACGTTCATTCGTTCGGTCATTCCTTCGCCTGATCAGCACTGGGCTCCCACAAGCACCTGCTCCCTGCCAGGGAGAACGGTGATCCACAGACGGATGCCGTTTGTCTTGGAGCACACAGAGTCTGCGGCATTCAAGCAAGAGGGTGCAGTGTTGATTAATGAGTGTGATCAGCTCTCCTTTCTGCTGCTGTTTCCCTTCCTATGACAAAGTTGATTCCATGGGAATCTCTCCGAGGTCAGGGACTCTATGTGTGGGATTTCTGTGCTCAGCAGAGTTTACTCACAGTGAATATTTAATGAAAGAAAGAGTGAGTGGAGTAAACAGGAATGGGGTTCACCCACCCAGGGCAATTAATACTTCATCCGGAGAGCCACCAAAGGCAAGCCGTGAAGGCACCAACACAGGTGAACTTGAAGGAAAATTCAGGTGCAGCCTGGGCCAAGGGGAGGGTCCCTCCTTTGGGGTCCGGTTACCCAGGGGAAAACCCAGATAGCCGTGTGAAAGCATCGATTTTGTGCCTAATGTTATGCCAAGGCATGAAGAATGGGGGCTTCCCTCTCAAGGTGGATGCCAGGCTGAGCTCTGGGGTAGGAGTCACAGTGGGGGTAGCAGGGCCCCTCCACCTGATCTGGGAAACCCCAAGAAGCATCAGCCTGCCTACCAGTGTGGTAAAAGGAAACTAGACGGGAAGGGCAGTGAGGGAGTGAGCTCCCCATCTTGGGAGGTATTCAAAGAGGTTGCAGGGCATACTTTGCCTGGGATGCTGCATCCCCAGTTGGAACAGGCAACTGAAAGAGCTGTTAGGGTGGAATAGGGGTGTAACCATCAGTGAGCCTGTGCTGTGGGTCTCGTAGGGAGGGCGGCCTGGGGTGTAGTTAGGAACCCTTATTCCAGAATAAGACAGACCTTTGATGACATCCTGGCCTCTGAACAGCTGTGCAATAGTGAGAGAGTCATCGAACTTCCCCAGTCCTCAGTTTCTCCCTTCCGAGAAACTTACATGACAACAACCTGAAAACTGCTGGGTCCAGTTCAACAAGCAGGAGCTACATGTGTTACGTGTGAAAGATGGAAGCCCAGTGTGGTGCACTGGACCAGTGCATGCGGGGGAGGGGGATGGGAAGGGGGACAGTGTAAGGTGGCACGTGCCAGGACTGGGGCAGGTTGGCACCCACGGGAAAGCCACACCTGGAGAGGCCAGTGGGTAGAGGGCTAAGGTGCCAGGCCCCTACAGGAGGGGTGAGTAGGTGAGGACTGGCTGAGCAAGGCTCCTACCGGAGGAATGGCCAAGCTTCTGGCTCCGGCTCAACTCATTTTGAATCCCTGGTAGGGGGTAGGGGATTGCTGCAAGGCTGAGGTCTGACTGCCAGTGTCTTCCAGCCCTGGGGGGCTTTGCATGGCTGGGGTCCCAGTTACCAGCAAGAGTGGGTCCCCCCTGCCCATCTGCTTCACTTCCTCCTTCCCCTCGGGCAGAAGGCTCCTCCTTCATTTGCTCCCTCTTTAAGTCAGTCAACAAACCTTCCGAGAACCTGCCCTTGCTGGCTTCTCCTCTAGGGCTGGCACTGCAGAAAGGTGATAGGGACAGGGACAGGTCCCTGTGCTCAAGAGCATCTTGTCTGGCTGTGGAGGCAGGAATATGGTAGGTGACTGTCATTTAGTGTGGCAACTGCCACTCCCAAGACAACCACAAGAACCGTAGCTAACACTCCGTGCTTGTTACACACGAGTGACCTTACTGAGTCTTTGCCAGAACCCCTGGGGGAGACATCGGATCTCAGAGAGGTTAGTTCACATCTCTAAAGTCACACAGCCCCATGAGTCAGACCTGCCCAACACCAGCACCCATGCTCCTAACTATTAGGTTATGCAGCCTCCTTATGGCTCCTCGTTCATTCATTCAACAATTATTTACTGGGCATCTACTATGTGCTGGGCACAGTGCTAGAGTCTGGTGCTACTACAGAGAAGAAGGCATCTACAGTCCTGTCCCCGGGGAGTTTGCCTTCTGACCAAGGTGATTCAGAGCACAGAGGAACTCTTCTTGGGTCATCCCTCAGGGAGGGTGGGAGGGGGGGGTGGTGGCGTGTGGCCGTCAGGTCCAGCAAGTCCTCCAGGAGGTGGGACTAGCAAGTGCAAAGGTCTGGAAATGTGTTCCTGGAATAATGAGCATTCCTTCCTCCCTCCCTCCTGCCCTTTCTCCCTCCTCCCTTTTTTCCTTCCCTCTTCCCTTCCTTCACTCCTTCCTTCCCCTGCATTTCTGAACCAGTGTTACATTCACAGAGTTTGAGAATCTACAGGCAAAAAATGGTGCTTAGTGAGTATCTCCCTCCTTCTTCACCCCTTCCTCCACCTGCGCACTTCCCAGCCTCCTCCCTGCTCCCCGTCCACGGAAGCACTTCCTTTTGTCTCCGGACACCTTTCCAGACTCGCATATATGAATGTTTTCTGGTCTTCCCCTTTTCTATTTCAGAGGGAACACACTGTGCCTGTTCCAGAGAAAGATGAGAATTTTCTGTGGCTGAAGCAGGCGTTTGGAGACCTGGGCAGTGGGGAATATTGGGTTGAGACTGGGATATGCAGGGGCCTTGACTGCCACCCTAAAGACCCTTTAAGTCTGTGCATGTGCCGGGCCATTTTTCAAATTTTCCTCCAAGTCTTGACACTTTCAAAGAAACCACAAACCCAGCCCGAGTTGTCGGGAGCTCTCTGATGGATTTTATTAAAAACCAAACACCAGGGTGCCTGGGTGGCTCAGTTGGTTAAGCGACTGCCTTCGGCTCAGGTCATGATCCTGGAGTCCCTGGATCGAGTCCCGCATCGGGCTCCCTGCTCGGCAGGGAGTCTGCTTCTCCCTCTGACCCTCCCCTCTCTCATGTGCTCTCTCTCATTCTCTCTCTCAAATAAATAAATAAAATCTTTAAAAAATAAATAAATAAAAAATAAAAACCAAACACCAGCCACAACCCCGCCGCTTTGGTTGCCCAAAGCACTCCAGTCTCGCCCCCGCCCTCCACCAAAAATTAAGAACAGTGAAATTTGAGGCAAAGGTAAGCACCGTGAATTTGTACTGCGTTGGGAGCTAGCTGCCTCTCTTGTTTTCCCCTTAATTTATTTTTTGGAAAACATTCACTGACTCAGAGAACAGCTCCCTTTCCTTTGTCAGCACCCAGCCCTCGGAACCAAATTGCAGGCTAAAAATATGTATTTTTATTAAAAATCACTTTAAGTTGGTGCATATTTCTAAGATAGATTCACATCTGGATGACCATCCAGTATTGCTTGCTATAGATAAGTGATGAATTATTTTAATCAGAAATGGATTTAATAGCACTGCAAAAATAAATTTGGGAGATTTTTCACAATCTGGTTGTCTTTTCTGATTCTTCATATTTATATTTATTATTCAATGAAGACTAATAGTGACTACCGGACATTCCATCAAACTTCCCCTAAGCAGATTCATCCCACCCGTAATCAAGATTGACATTCTCTGCCGTCATTCCGGGAAACACTTCCAGTCCCTAAGTGCAGAATTAGAAGGGAAAATACGCATGCAGACTTTTTTCCCGGACCCCGGCAAGCATCATTGACTGCACAGCAGAGTAGTGCATTGCTGTATTGAGTCAAAGAGCATCCCGCACCCGTGGGCATGATGCCTACCGTGTGCCAAGCACCCCATCTGGGGAGATAGTACCGAACAAGTCAAAAAGGGCTCAGTCCTGCCCCGGCTCCCCAGCCTCAACAGCCTCTCACTGTTAACTGGTTATGATGGGAACAGAGCCTCGTTTTATTTCACGTCCCAGAATGAAGCTTCTCTGTGGAAGCCGAGGGTAGGTCCCCATGAGTAAGGGACAGGCGAGGTTAGATAGGGAGAGATAGGTAGGGGACTACATGACTAGGCTCCTGCAGGGGGGCTACTCGACCAGGCTCACAGAAATCCCAGATGTGGAGAAATGTTACAGACAAGATAAGAGCCAGAGAGCAGGGAACATAACAAATCCACCTTGTTTGTTCTGAATTTAGGTGAGATATTTACATAGTATTTACACATCCGCATTGTTTGTCTTAATGTTATGGACAAGATATTGACCAAGTCCCCTGGTCAGTTTTCTATAGAAGACCCGCCACAAAAGCCCTGGATGGTAACCCTTTCAGGACCCTTCTCACTCTAGAGAGCTCTTGTTTTGTCCTTTCTGTTCTCACCTTCCCTTAATAAACTTTCACTTCACTATCCCCTCTTGTCCACAAGATTCGTTCTTCAACTCCGTGAGACAAGAACCCTGCAACACCAGGACTGGGGAGAGCTGATAATCAAGGGACCGTATATCCGTCAGTTAGGGGTCTGCGAGCAAAAGCAACAGAAAGAGATTTGGGCTGACTTCAGGCAGAGGTCATGGTACAGAGGCATGATGTCACCAGATGGCTGACACCATCTATATGGTTCCTGTATGAGGTTAACCCCTCTCTAACCTTTGGTCATCTCTCTAACAAAAAAAAGAGTGAATCTCAGGCTCGCAGTTTTCATCTGGCAAATGATATTGAGCCACAGTAGTGTTAAGTTGTCATCAGATTTGTCTTTATGGTTACTTTTTGCTGGGGGCAATGCCAGATTTTCATTTCCAGTAGTGATCTAAAGTAAATGACTTTAGATTTAGATAGATTTTAAATGAAAACCTATCTGAGATAATGAATGAGTCAAATTCAAGGAAATATGTTAAGTTAATAACAGAACAGGGAAGAAAAGAATGGTGAAGGCCACGAACATGGTATTCAGTTGAGTAAATCGATCTTATTCATCCTGGTTTTGGGGCACAGAAGGGATTGAAGGCTTCGACGGGGAAACGTGATAGGAATCTATTTTGTTCTAAGTGTTTCAGGTACCTTACATAAATTAATTGAGCTCTAGCTTCAGCTTATCCACAGATGAGGTCAATATGCCCCCTTATACCCTTCCAAATCACTAATGAAAAGATTGTCTGGGACAGGACCAAGGGCAGAGCCCTGTGACCCTCTACTATAGACACCCCCAGCTTGACTCCAGTCAATTATTATCACCTTTGGCGCTGAGGGTGCAGCTTGTTAAGGCTTCTCTCCATCCTAGGGGCTCATGAGAAAGAAGGGTCTTCTTCCCAGGCGTCTGGGTGTCTCTGGAACCCAGAGGACTCAACAGAGTCTCGCACACCTTCTTTTCCTAGTAAACCAATGTCATCAGCTTATGTTCATCAAGACATTGCTCTGGGTTGATGGGCTGACATTACCAGCTGGGATTAATATGTTTCTTCCCCCCCTTTCCATTTATCTGGAGAATCTCATTAAAGCAGGTTTCCTTCAGGAAATTGATGCTTTAATATTCTGCGTTGTCAGCTGAGGGCCGGAATTTTATTTCTTGAATAACATTTAATTAAACGTGCAGGCTCCCTTTCCCTGACGCATCAGTGATCACGGAACTGAGCCCACCTCCACTGCTCTTTGGAAAATCAGCAGAAAGCCAAGTTGGGGGCCAAAGTCCTGCTGAGTAATAAAGTTTACAGCTCGTGCCTCTGTTGTAATTAGTGTCCAGGGTCCTGCTGACACAGTCCGTGTCAGGTACCTTGACCAAGGCTCAACTGCCTTGTGAATGCTGGTTCCCGGACCATAACCTGCATTTTATCCAACAGGTACCCTGGTGGGGACTCTCCTAGGCCAGGGATTGAAAAACCAGGACCTGTGAGCCAAATTCAGCTGGCCACCCATTTTTGTAAAAAAGATTTATTGGAACACAGCCATGCCCATCGTTTTATGTGTTGTCTATGGCTGTGTTCAGAACGTAACCTGCAGAATCCCAGACCCTGTGGTAGGTCAGTAAGGAAGGACCAGTGCATCCTCTAGCCAACCTAGGCTTAGGCCGAGTGCTTACTCCACGCCCTGCATTCTATATTCTTGATCCCCTTTCAAGCGTTCTTTCAAGAAATATTTATTGAGCACCTACTATGAGTCAGGCACAGTTCTAGGTTCTGTGGATGAAATGCTGGACAAGACAGGGGAGGCCCCAGCTTTATCTGCCAAAGAGGAAAGAAAGACAATCATCGAGCGCCTGCATAAATATATAAGCAGGAGAGTTTCAGATGGTAACATAGATGATGGGGAATATAAGCCAGTGTGATAAAGCACCATCGTGTGAACGTGCAGGAGTGTTTGATAAGGTAGTCAGGGAGGGCTTCTCTGAGGAGGTGACATTTTAGCCGACTTATGAATGATGAGTATGAGCCAGACAGAGAAGAACCTGCAGGGGGAGCATCCCAGGTTGGGAGATCAGCTAATACAAAGCACTGGTGGAAAGGGGGAATGGAAGGAGGGAGTGAAGAGATCTGGAGTGAAGTGGGCTCAGGAGGTGGGCAGGGGTCAGTGGTGTGGGGCCATGTGGGTTGTGCTGTGGTATTTGGAACTTCTTAGAAGTATAATGGCAAGCCTATGAATACTGACCTAATTTACTTTTAAAAATTCACTTTACTTTCCATGACATAATAATGAGATTGGTATTTTGAGGATAACACCCTTCCTGTGCTTTTTTGCAGTTAAAGAAAGGTCTTTTTGTTTTCCCCCAGATAAATATGCTCAGAATTGTCAGACATGTGGGAGACTTTGCCCAGAGCAAGTGGCAGAACTGGGATTTGAATCCAGCTCTGTCTGACATGAAGGCCGCAGCTCTGAGCTGCCCTGGGCCTGGCCGGCCTCAGTTTCTTAAATTTGTAAAATGGGTGGATAATGGTTCTTGCCTAAGGAGTGTGAGATACGTAAGTCTTTAGGATTTTTCATCTCATCCTTTCTCCCCAGCCCTGACTGTGGAAAGAGCGGGAGGAAGATGAGGGGGAGCCAGAGAAAGGGGGGGGGGAGGAGGGGGAGAAAGGGAGGGGGGAGGAGACATAAGGAACTACCGGACATCAAGAGGGAAAGAATATTTTGTACTGTATCTTACCTTTATTTCTTTTAGTTATCATGTTAGCTGTCACCCCACCTGTGTGTGTGCACACACACGTGTGTGTGTTGGAGTGGGATCCATGGCAACGAGGGTGGTTTTGGGAAAAATAATGCAGATGGCCACTCGTGACCTTTGTCCCTGGGGGCTCATTGAGGAGTGAGGGTGCAGAGAGGGGCTTGGTCCCATGTTGTTGTTGGGGCAGAGAGTGAAGGACCCATGGGGACTTCCAACTTCAGTCTTCTTTTTCCTTATTTGGATTGTCGTCAGATTTTCCTTTAATCTACATATAGAGACATTTCTATATCCATTCATCAGTAAAGCAAGCGAGTATAATGCTGAAACAAAGAAAAGCTGTCACCAAAAAGACCTTCAACCACTGCATAATCCTTCCTCATCACAGATGTGCAATCTTTTTTCTTAAAAGCAAGTGAAGGTTTGGGTTTACTTTATTTAGCTTCCAGTCAGAAGTTATTAACCTCATGCAAATCACAGGCAGCCTCATAATGTGCTCTGGAGAGAATCTCAGGTGGTATTTTGATGCTTCTTCTAAGCCCCTCTCAGGAGATTAGATGAAGGGGAAGCAGAGGACTGGAAAGCATTCCGGGTGGTTAGGACAGCATATGCAAAGACCCTGGGGCAGGAGAAGTCACAGCACGTTGACGGCGCCGAAAGGAAGCCAGAGTGTTTGGAACTCAGGGAGCAGAGGTGAGGTGCAGCCTGAAGTAGGAGAGGGCAGTAGAAGCTGCGCCACATATGTCACCATAAAGTATTTGGGTCTTCATCCTGGGGGCTGTCGAACCGAAGGAGCAGATCACCTCATTTTATGAAGCTCACCAAGGCTGTGGGAAGGAGAGTATGTTGCTAGGGGGACCTGAGGGAATGGGCACAGTTGATGAGACACAGCGAATCCAAGCTGTACTGACCATCATATGAAGACTCTTCCTCTTCTGTTAATGGGGAGTCTCTCTCCCCGCTTTTCCCCACCTTCTCGGGAGTCCCCCAACCATCTCCTGTCTTGTTTCACCTTTAGTTTCTCCTTTCTTTCTCTCCTGGGTCTCAGCTCATTTCCTATAGACATTACCCAATCACTCATGTGGTGGGGGAGAGGGACGATGGTTGCATGCATTATGGTACATCCACACCGTGGTTTGCTCTGTGGCCATTACAAAGAGTACATAGCACATTGGGCGACCTGGAGGGATTTCCGTGAAGCTTGGTTGAGTGGCAACAGGCAGAAAGAGGTACATATAATATGATCCCACATTTATAAAAAAAAAGAAACCAGCAGTGTCCCCATAGACCCATGTGTATGGATGCACGTACATGCACGCATGTGTGGGGACACAGACACAAACACACTTGCGTGAGTGATAGTCACCATGCCAAGCAACCACTTAGTGTCCCAGGGTTGGGCACAGGGCCATCGAGGAGGCTTGAGGAAGCTGCTACTTACTAACTGCTACGGACGTATTTCAATATTTAACACCCAGCCCTGTGGGTGGCATTGGCCCAACACTAACCTTGTTATATGCGTGGATAGGATTTTCTGAGCAGGAAGAAACATGGTAGGTTGTTGGTATGGGTTGTCTAATGTTGGGGTATGATGTGGGGAAGGAAAATGGGACCATAGATAAAAGCACACAGATAATCACAATTAGGCATTTATGTAACATGATGTCAAATGGATTTCTGCAAAAAGAAAGTAAATCAAAGACTTAAAAAAGAAGCACCTGCCCCTCCTCCAGCTACCCAACTATGTTGCTTGGACCTGGAAAGAATGGCCACTCTCATTCCTTCCACATCTTCACCTTCTCCCCACTCGTCAAACAAGACCTCTGCTCCCACCTTCCACGGAGACTGCGTTGGCCAGTGTCCTGCGAGCCCTCGCCCCCACCAGTGGCTGAAGCTGATGGGTGCTTCAATGCCCCTGTCCGGTTAAGCGCAAGGTCAGTTTTTGACATTGCTAACCTCTCTTGCATCCGGTCAGCTCCAGGTTCTGTCCGGATTTGCTGCACAACCACCAACCGACGACCTGCCTCGCTGCTGCCAGCTTTCCTTGCTGGAGCAACGACTGGTTTGGGTGGTGGGCTCTCCCCAATCCGTGCGATTATTCTGGGCTGCCCCGTGGTGCTGGTCATTCTCTCCCTGACCTACGTGTTTTCACTTGGCAGCATCCGGGCTCGAACTCGCACCAGCATCTTCGGGGGTCACGCGCATCTTTCTTCCGCCAAGGTAAGTCTCAGAAACATCTGTTTCTAGAATGTGGCTTCCCATCTGAGGTTAGACAGATATGGTTACCCTCGACTCCTGCTCAGTGAAATCCATTGTCCCCCTCATCCCTACAACGTGGTCTCTCCCCTGTGTCCCTCTTAGTGATGGCAGCCTCTGCCTCCCACCCAGGACGTAACGGGCTGTCATCACAGATTTTTCCCTCTCTCAGTGGGTCATTGGGCCAAGTTGAGATTCATCTTCTGCTCGGGTGCAGCACAAGCCTCCTCCTTGGTGTCCCTGCTGCTGCTATTACTTCCTTCCAATGCACTTTCCTTATTGCTGCTGGAGGAGGCTTTTCAAAATGCAGATCTGATCATGTCCCTCCTCTCCCTAAGACCTTCATTGGTCCCCCTTGCCCTTGTCTTGAAGACCTTTTTCATCGAGTCGTGCCTACCTGGCCAGTGTCTCCTGTTGCTCACGTGTGAACATGACCCCCTGGTTGCATGAACCATTAGTTCTCAGAGTGTGGACCGCTCCTTCCTGCCATGCCTCTGCTCACACTGTCTTCCATCTCGCTTGTCTTCCCTGCACACTGTCTGCCTCTCAAACACCTGTTCGTTCTTCTGGACTCAGCTAGAGCCTTTCTCCCTCTAGGAGGTCCTGCCTGAGCCCGCCGTTGTCTGTCTGCCTCCACTGGCCTGTGCATCTCAGTCACCCCGACTGTGTATCTTCTCCACCTGGCCAAGAGAGGATGTGGGGAAACCATGCTTATTCCTAACATGCACCTGCTCCTCAGGACAGTGTCCCTGGGAGCATGTGAAGTTGGGGCCCTAACCAGAGGGACACTCTTTCAGGTCACAGCACTGCAGCTGTGGGGACCCTCGGCCCAGGACAAACACAAATACAGCCCAGGAATCTAGAAAGTATGCCCCCTCTAGGCAAGGACCCAGCCACACCACTGGTTTGCTGTGTGACCTTGGGCTAATTGCTTAACTTCTCTGGCCCATATCTGCAGTGAGGGAGGTGGACAACTCCTCGCTAAACTTGGCTAGTGATGCTTATCCCATAGGGCAGAGTGAGGGTTGAATGGAATAATCTCTGGCATGGGGGAAAGCGCCCCGTGTGTGGTCTTTACAATAGTCCATTAAGTATGTTATAAAAACGATAACTGAATTGTATCTCAAGACACCAGAGAAGCTTGGGTTGAAATCCTTGCTGAGTTGCCTCTCCCACTGGGATTTGTCCAGTGGCACCTGGTCTGCCCAAGGTCTTGCTCTGGGTCTGCGGTTCTGGGCGCAGATCTCCCACCAGCTCACGGCGGCCCAAGGCAGAGCCCAGCCGAGCCCAGAGGAGGAGGGTGGGGCGGCGAGGCGGTGGGTGGCTGGGCTGATGAGTGTGTTCGGCTTGATCTATGAGGCCGTTCCCAGGAAGGATGGCTTCAATTCTGTCCTGGAAGTGTGGCCTGAGCCGTATTGCCGATCCATCTCCTGGGCTGTCAAACATTTCACGGGCACCTGCCTGGGCCGGGAGGCACTTTATAAGGTGTGTCTCTGTCTTGTGGTCCCGCCGCCTGGTCGCTCTGGCATTTTGATATGTTGTGCCCACTTGGGGCCCAGCAGTGTGTCTGTCTGTCCCTGCAGGGGTGAGGGCGGGGAGCAGGGAAGGAGGAACACAGGAGGGGATGATGAAGGAAAGCTTGAGTAAATGGAGAAAGAGCACTGCACCCCAGAGATTTTCAGTCCTGGGGTTCTCTGTGTGACATGGGCCTCCCCCGGAAGCATATGTAGGGAATAAGTGTAGATTAAATCTGTGGTTCTTAATGTTGGCGGGGGTCAAGCTTCCATTTGAGCACCTAACAAAGGCTGTGGTCCATCCCAAATAAAATGCAGGTAAACCTAAACTCCTTTCTACTGCAGGACCTTGCCCCAGCTGCCTGGTTGCCTGGAAGTCTGCCTGCTCGTGGCCTGGCTGGCTTTTCGTGACATCTCGGATGTCAGCTCACCTGTAACCTCAGTACTGCTGCCTTGACCTCCCTATTTGCCCCCAAGCACAGCATCCTGCTTTTCCCTGGAAAGCATTGATTGCCATGTTTACTTATTGTCTGTTTCCCTGTTAACCTGGGCAGGATGCTTGGACAGGAGCTGATTCTGTTGCAGTGATATAGCCCCTGGGTCTAGCGTGGGGTGGGGCCTGGCATGGAGTAGGAACCCAGCGCATGTTTGTTGCATGGCCGGATGGATAGATGGATGGCTAGTCAAACAGCTGTCCCTGAGCGTGTGTCCATGCAAGAATTTGAGAATAAACTCATTGCCCTGCAACGATAGCATTGGCCCCTCCTCCAGCCTCACAGGGCAGCCCTGACCTTTGGGGAAGCTCGTGATGGTTGCATGGTCTGTGATTCTGGTCCCCCCAACTTTTCTGGGAACTTACCACTTCCTGTGCCTCCTCGGCCCAGCTTGGCCTGACACAGACCTAGGCCCACAGAAGCCTTCTAAAGGACTTACTCTTTTTTCTCATAAGGCCCTCTAGGAATCTGCTCACACCATGGTAGGAGAGCTTCAATAACACCGAGATTGAATTTTCCTCCAGCCTGAGGGGATCAGGGGATTAAAGTCAGATTTAATTTGATTTTAGACAAATAAAGTACTGTGACATTTATTGCACACCTGAGTTGCTAGAGAAAAATTCTGACCTGCTATGTAATGTGCGCAGGGCCTCCAAGCAACAGTGGTGTGGGCCATGTCCTGCAGCAGGGCAACCTGCCCAGGGGCATCCTGTCTGCCCAGAAGGAGAGTGGACTTCTGCTAGTTCCTGCAACACCAGTGTTTGGCCACCATTTCCTGTGCCTACGGGCTACAAACCCCAAGGGGATTTGGTGCGTATTCTGGCACCAGCCCGGGATGGGGAAAGAATTGGAGGAAATGGGGCAAGAATAGCTGATGGAAGCATGCCAGGGGGCCATGCAGGGGTCCAGGAGTGAGGCCAGGTGGCCCGGACCAGGGCGATACCATTGGGAGAAGGGTTGGGACTGCAGGTAGATGGCGCTTAGTCTCCACAATATTCAGACAATGGAGAACAAAGTGGGCTTTGCCTTGTTCTCCGTCCTTCCTTCAGTCCTTTGGCTTCAAAAGCACTTACGTTCTTTATATTTTAGTTTTTTTTTTTTTTCCAACAAAACCAATGCACAACACTGCTATCAAATCTGCTGGAGTGGCCCCCAGGAGAGGACACACCATCACTCGTTCATCCTTTCATTCATTCCTTTACCAGATATTTATTGAGCACCTACTATATGCCAGCTTCTATTTTTGGAGCCAGGGATCCAACAGTGACCAAGTCAGACAAAAATGCCTACTCTTGTAGAACTTATATCTCAGTGGAGGAAAAAAACAATAGACACTAAACATAAGAACATTTTATAACATGTTCGAAAGTGGTGAGTGTCATGGAGAAAACAGTTGGGTAAAGAGACATAGAGAGAAGAGAGACAGTTGCCATGGAAGTGGGGTGGTCCTGGTGAGCTCCACTGAGAGGACACTGTGTGAGAACTGGTAGGAAGTGAGAGTGAGCAGTGGAAGTATCTGGGGTGAGACTCTTCCAGGCAGAGGGAACAGCCAGTGCAGGGGTCCTGGGGCAGGACTGTGTCTGGCACACACAGTCTTCACACTGCCTACTATTCTCCTTATCATTGTCTACTTTATGTGCATTTCCCAAAGTGGGGCACATCTATGCCAGGGCTCACCTCCACGTGTCAGGAGAACACAGGAAGTTTCAAGATGAACAGGGTTTGCTCCACTGGGGTTTCAATTTTATGAAGCTTTTTAATATTAAGAAGTAGGATGCAAAACTTAGACTAATTTTAAGTGAAAATAGGAAGCTTGCAAGAAATTATCATGCTTGTGTTTGTAGTAGATTCCAAACTTCTCCCAGAGCTCTTGTCTTGGGGGTCATGAGATAGTTCTGCTATCATTCTGGGTACCTAAGTGGGAAAGGATGAGATGCTGGGTGTACACATCTCTCTCTCCCACCAGACTTTATCTTTTAAGATAAAGATTGCCTCTGCTGGGCACCTTGATGGCATAGAGCATTCTGGTTAGAGAGTCATCCTCCTCCTGTCTTCTTGCTTCTACATCAACTGCCTGCAGCCCTCTGAGGCCTGGGCTCAGATCTCTCACTATAAAGGTCTCATGGGCTGCAATTCATGCAGGTGCCAGGAGGGCGAGAAAAGCGAGGGAAGTGGGCTGGGCATAAGACAACAGGAAGTGGTGCAGAATGTGGCAAACTGGAGAGCACCCAGCCTCCATAAAAGGAGCAGCTTCTCTTTACCTCTAGGAAGACACCAGGAGCCATATTTTCCCATTCTTTTAAGCAAAATCAGACATCTGGATTGTTGTGCAAAAAAAATATTGATTTTTCAAATACAGACTATATTAAAAATTTCTATATGCAAAATTTGGGGAAATAGATCTGCAAATATATCCAGAGACCCAGAGCAATAGGAAAAGCCCCCCAGGAGTCCTGAATGAGGAGCTGATGGAGGCCCAGTGACATGTGTTTTGCTCAGTCCTTGAGTTGGAGCCAGCCTGATCAGGTAAGACTCCTTGGCATGACTGGCCACCTTCAAGGGTGAGTGAGTTAATCCTGGATAGACGTGAAAGGAGGGTGGGGGAGCATGTGGCTGAAAAATCCCAGTTCCCTGCTCAAGGACTGAGTCTGGGGGGTACATGTCCAGACTACGTCTACACCACTCTCTACTTGTAAGAATTAAACATATTTAATCTGAAAGGGGGAACTCATTGTCTCATTAAAATAAAACAGTTAAGGGATTCTAGATTCAGGTACGGTTGGATCCAGGTGTTTGGAAACATCCCCAAGAAGCTGTTTCTCTCCTTTGACTCTGCTTTCCTCTGTTCTGATGTCAGTATCAGGGAGGTTCCTACCACAGAGGGCCAAGCTGTATGTCTGCAATGACTGCCTTATATCTGCCACCTCAGCAGCCTCTGGAGAAACAGAATGCATGTTTTCTGATAGGTCCAGCAAAAGTACCTGGTTTGGCTCTAATGGAGCTGTGTTGAGTTGCTTGCACACATTTAGGGACTGGCAGTGGGTCTCCAGAACTACATCAATGGGAGTGGGGGAGGGACCCCCAAATCAAGATGGCATTACCAGGAGATGTGGAGGGAGGGTGTTGGGCAGGCAAAACCCATAGCATTCTCACTGGATGGAAACATCGGGCAAGAAGTCTCAGCTTTCTAGGCATCATCTGACACTCCTTCCTCCCCCATTCTTGTATCCTCCAGCCATCCATCCCTGTGGCCTTTGGCAAGAAGACACTGCTGCTCCCATCTTGGCAGGTGCATTGATCACCTGTCAGAGCCTTGACACTCGCATTTCATTTCATATGGTGTGTCGTAGTCTCCTGGACTCCAGCCTCCACCCCTGCATTTCCACCCCTGCCCACCCCTCTCTGCCTCCTGGCAGCCACTCTCCTGTTCTCTTTCCTATAAGAGATGAGCATATCTCATGTTTTTTGACTCTCACCCTACTGGGGTGTGCTGGTATTTCATTCTTTCTACCTCTTCTCTAGACCCTCAATTTCTTAGTTCTCTAGTGAAGCTCTGAGAAAGACTGCCATTCTGCTACTTCCCAGATGCCACCCCCTTGTACTCCAGATGCTTCCTGTCCTATTCATGGGATGGCAGACCTTTCCCAATGCTTTTTGGATGAATCCAAGACTCCCTTAGGCAAAGATCCCTGGAAGCCAAATGGGCTAAATGGGGGAAACAGGGCTGAGCAGGAGGACAGAGGTTACTGCCTGGAGGGAGATTCCAGGTTACAGCACAAGGAGGGGAAGCCTGGGCAGAGCCCAGTGGACTCTCTGAGCTGAAGAGATAGATTTAGGAGTCTGAGAAGATCAAAGCAAAGCAGCTGGAGTTCACAGGGGAGAATACTGGATAAGACAGCATCATGGAGAGAAAGAAAGAGAGAGGGAGAGAGAGAAAAAGAGAGGGAGAGATGGGGGTAGAGGATTGCCCCCCTCAAGTCTTCAGTTGCCTAATGATCAGCACGTGTGTATCAGGAAATCATCTAAGATTGAGGAAAGAACCACTTGAGAAGATTAAAGGAGTCATCACTAGAGTTCCCACAGGGCTGGTCATAATTTCTGTTCCCACCAGCCAAACTTCATAAAAACCACAAATCACTGGGTAAAAAGAATACTCAGCAGTCCTACCTAACAGTTTAAAAGCAAAGCCCAAAAAGGATCAAATTGTCCCCAAGTAACTTTATAGCATCCCTGAACAAAGCTCAAGAATATTTATAGGAGTACAAAAATATCCAGCACCCAGCAATAAAATCGATAATGATCTAGGATTCAACAACGAGACTACGAAGCATGCAAAGAAGTAGGAGAACATGACCCATAATGAGGAGGAATATCAATCAATTAAAACCTACTGAGAAATGAAACAGGTGGTAGAATTAGCAGAAAAAGACATTAAAATGATAATTATAACTGTATTCCACATATTCAAAAGGATCGAGAAGAAAGATTATGTATATATTTTTTTTTTTTAAAGATTTTTTTTTATTTATTTATTCATGAGAGACAGAGAGAGAGAGAGAGAGAGAGAGAGAAGGAAGCAGGCTCCCAAGGAGCAGGGAGCCCGATGCGGGACTCGATCCCAGGACCCTGGGATCATGACCTGAGCCGAAGGCAGACGCTTAACCATCTGAGCCACCCAGGCGCCCAAGATTATGTATATTAAGTAGAGATATGTAAGGTATAGAAAGAGGGGTTACCACATAAAATTCAAGATGCTCAGTTAAATCTGAATTTCAGATAAACAATGAATTTTTTTTAGGTGTGTAAGTATGCCCCAAATATTGCATATAACATACACATGCTAAAACTCATTCACTATTTATCTGAAATTCAAATATAACTTTGTATATTTGAATACAACATCTTGTATTTTTATTTGCTAAATCTGGCAACCCTAAAAAAGATCCAGATTGAACTTCTGGAGATAAAATCCACAGTGACTGTGGTAGAGATGTGTACATCCACTAAGTGGAATCAAGAGCAAATTAGACTTTGTAGAAGAAAAGATAAATGAACTTGAAGACATAGCAATAAAAACTCTCCAAAATGAAAGACATAGAGAAAAGAAAAAATAAAAAAAAATAGTTGGAGAACAGAAACCTAGAAAAAAAAAAAATAGTTGGAGAACAGTAACCTAATACACATTTAATTGGAGTGGGTGCCCAAAGGACAAAAGGGGGATAAAAAAGTATTTGCAAAAAAATAATGAGCAGAGATTTTCTAAATCTGATGGAAACTATGAAGTCCTGGACAGAGTGAGAGAAGGTACATATCACCAATATCAAGAATGGTGGAGAATATGGGATGGAATCACTGTAGACTTCACAATTACTGAGAGGACAGTAAAAGGAGGATGAACAATGCTGTGTCAATACATTTGCCAGCTCAGATAAAATGGAAAAGTTCCTTTCAAGACACAAACTAGCCAAGCTCTCACTTAAGAAAAAAACATAATCAGAATAATCTTATATCTCTCAAAGAAATTGAATTTGCATTTAAAACAAAGAAAATTTCAGACCCAGATGGCTTATTTGGTGAATTCTTTCAAACATTCAAGATCTTCCAGAAAATAAAGGAGGAGGAAACACATTCCAACTCATTCTGTAAGGTCAGAATGACCCTGATACAAAAATCAGACACAAAAAGCCATCACAGGATAAAAAAAAAAAGGACAGAACAATGTCTCTCATGAGCTTTCATGCAAAACTCTTAACAAAAAGAGAACAAACAGAATTTAAAAATATATACAAAACTAATACACGGTGACCTAATGGGGTTTATCCCAGAAATGCAAGATTAGTTTAACATTCAAAATTCTCTCAATTCAATTTAGTATATTAATAGTTTATACAAAAAAAATCATCTAAATAGATGTAGTAAAAGCATTTGATAAAATCCAACAGCCATTCCTTTAAAAAATCTCTGAGGAATAGGAGGGAAATTTCTCATTCTGATAAAAAGCATCAATGCAAAACATAACTAACATCATACCTACTAGTGGACAAACTGAATGCTTTCCCCTTAAGATAAGGAAAAATGTAAGGATATCCACTCCCACCATTTCTATTCAGCATTGTGTTGGGGAATTCTATTCAGCACAATAGGCAAGGCAAGGAATTGAGAGACATCGAGGTTAAATGGGAAGATATAAAACCATCTTGCTGATGACGTGAAAGTATATGTTGGAAATCCTATGGAATCTAAAAGAAAGCCATGAGAATGCATACACGGCAAGGTACAAAGTGAATGCACAAAACCCAGTTGTATTTCTGTGTACTCCCAATAAAACAATTGGAAAATACCACGTATAATAGCCTAAAAATATGGGATAAATCTGACAAAAGATTCAAGGGATGTGTATGCTGAAAAGTACAAAACATTAAGGAAAGAATATAGATCTAAATAAATGAAGAGCTACACTGTTTGAGGATCCAAACACTCAGTATTTCCAAAATGTCAATTCTCCCCAAATTGACTTACAGATTAGTCAAATCCCAGCAAGTTGGTTTTTTGTTTTGTTTTTTTTTTGTGAGAGAAATATTCAGGCAGATCCTAAAATTTATATGGAAAGGCAAATGACCTATAGCAGCCAAAATAACTTTGAGAAAGAAGAACAAAGTTAGAGAACTTACATTATTTGATTCTAAGGCTTATTTTAAAGCTGCAGTAATCAAGACAGTGTGACATTGACATGCAGATTGATGAATTAGGTCAATGAAAGAGAATAGAAACTCTGGAAATACCTGAACACATATGTGGTTAGTTTTGAATTTTGAACAGCAGTTTCAGGGAAAGGATTTTTATCTATTCAACAAATGGTGGTGGAATAATTGGATATTCATAGTGAAAAGTGAATGTCAGTACATAACATATGCCTTATATGAAAATTAACTCAAAATGGGTCACACTCCTTCTTTTAATTTTTAATTTTTTTTGAGAGAGAGAGAGAGGGAGAGAGAGAATGTTATGCAGACTTCACGCTGAGCGTGGAGCCTGACACAACAAGTTCAATCTCATGACCCTGGGGTCATGACCTGAGCCAAAAGCAAGAGTCAGACGCTTAACCGACGGAGCCACTAGGTGCCCTCAAATAGGTCACACTCTTAAATGGAAAGCCTGACACTATGAAACTTCTTAAGGAAGATGTCTGAGGAAATTTGTGATCTTGGGTTAGGCAATATTTCTTAGATATGACACCAAAAGCTCTATCCCTAAAAGAGAACTATCACTGGTGGGACTTCATAAATTTGAACATCTATGCTTTGAAAGACATTGCTATGACAATAAGAACATAAACCACATGTGGGGTGGAAACATTTGCAAATCACGCAATGGAAAGGGACTTGATGTGGAATAAACATATAAGCAAAAAAAAAAAAAAACCAAAAACAAAACTCCAAGAGAAGAAAAGAAATAATCCAATAGTAATGAGCACACATTACTTATCATGCTCGTTATTGGCAAAGATATAGAGCAACTGGAAGGCTCACACTCTTGGTGGGGATTCAAATGGTGTAACTTTGGAAAACAGATTGGCAGTTTCTTCTAAAGGTAGACATACCTTACCGCCCAGCCTTTACATTTGTATTTTTTCCTAACAAGCGTACACCCAAATAAAGGTTTTTCTGCGAGCATTCATTGCATCTTTATTTGTTCTAGTCATACAATGAAAACAAGCCAAATGTCCCCCATCGTGGGAATGTTTAAACAAATGGTGGTATATCCATATAATGGGATATTATGTGGCAATTAAAAGGAATGAGCTGTTGATACATGAAACCATGCAGATAAATATAAAAACAATTGCATTAAGCGAAGAAAGGCAGGTAAAAAAGAGTACCTACTGCATGACTCCATTTCCATAAAATTATTGAAAATGCATATTAGTCTATAGTGACAGAAAGCAAACCAGTGGTCCTTTGGGAATGGATGTTGGAGGGATCGAGAAGGGGCATAGGGAAACTTTTGGAAGTCTAGGGTCTATGCATCTCGTTTTGTTTCACAGGTGTGTGCATATGTCAAACTTATTGACCTATACACCCTAAATATGTAAAGTTCATTATATGCCAATTATACCCTGATAAAAATACTACACAATACCAAAAAAACAAAAAAATGATACTCAGAAAATCTGACCCAGAAATTTCTTGAAAGGACTTTTAGGCAAATGTATATGTGCCAAGATATTCACTTCAGCCCTGTTTGTAATGTCAAAGTATTGGCAAACTGGCTAAATGTCACAGCATAAATATCTCTTAATAGGAAAGTTGTTAAAATAATAAACTGTTTGTCCATATAGTGGACTATGGTGCATTCGTTTAAGAGTTCTTTTTGTGCTGAAGTAAGATGATTTCCAAAATCCATGGTCACAATCATGGTGAAGATAAAAATATATACAATCTAATATATTTAGTAGACACTAAGAAGATGGGGAATCTATATTATATATTGTATATTTGGATCTAGATAGATAGATAGATAGATAGATAGATAGATAGATGATAGATAGATAGATATAGAATATTTCTAAAAGAGTATCCAAGAACCTAGGTACTGTGGTTGTTTCCGGAAGGGGAACTGGGCTTAGATAAAAAAGGAAACTCAGTTTTCACTGCACATGGACTTGTAATTCTGATAGTTTTAATTTATGCAAGTATTACCAAACTTTTTAACATACCAAAAAAAAAATCAAAATCATAAAAGTAAAAAAAAGTCTCTGAATTAAAATTTCCCTTGTCATGTTCACGTTTGCAGCTTATTTTGGTGTTTGGGATAGGTGTTAGTTTGGGTACACTAAGCTTGTACTGCAGTAACAGATAGACCCAAACATGTAATGGATGAACACATCAGATGTGTACTTTTCACTTATGTCACAGTCCTGTCTGAGTGTTCAGACAAGAAGGCAAGCTTCTCTGCACAGAACCATTCAGAGACTTGGACTATTTCCATCTTATAGCTCCTCCTTCCCTCAGAGTGTTAAACATGCCTAAGCATGCAGCGGAAGGGGAAAAAAAGGAAATAGAGAAGCAAGCATGGGAGGCTTTATGGACCAGACTTGGAAGTTGTTCACATCATGTCTGCTCTCATTGCAATGGATGGGCTTTAAGTTTTTATATGGCTGCACCAACTGCAAGGGAGTCTGGGAATTGTAGTATGCTGGTGCATAGGAGGAAAGAAAAATGGATATTGAAGATAACCAATAGTCTCTAATAGTCATGGTGTGTAATCATCCTTAAAAAATAGACATTGAGCCAAAGGTTTACAGTATCCCACGGGAATGGAGCCCAGCGAATGGTTTCATTTTTGAGGGAGCATTGCTCGTGCTCTGTCCCAGCATCTGTTCGCGGAGCCCAGCTTTCTGAACTGTCACTGGGGAGACTGTAAGTAAAAGCAGCATCATGAGGCTGACAGAGCATGAGGCTAGAGGGCAGAAGACCTGGGTCCTTGTCTGCACTGTACTTACCTGAGTCTTGTTTCTTTGTCTGTAAAATGGGATAAAGACATGCTTGTTCCTAGAAGGGTTTGACCTCTACCGTGGTAGTTAAGTCTTTAGTGGTAGGTGAGGAGGAGGAGAGATCTAGGGAGGCATGGGGAGAAGCTAATGGAAAGAAGGAATGGAGGAAGGGATCTTAATTTTTATGAGAACTTATATGTGCCAGATGCAGCTAGTTACTTTTTATGCATTAATTGTTTTAATTCTCAAGACAATGCTGTGAAATCTCACTATTACAAGCTCCATTTTATAGATAAGGAAATGGACTCTAGATTAGTGAAGTCATTTCAAAGGGTCACTTCCCCTTCAAGGTCACACAACTAGCATGATGGAGCTGGGATTAGAACCCAGATATTTATGACTCCAAACCCTGTGCTCTGCACCTGGGAAATGCAGCGGGGGCTCTCGAGTAAATCCACTCTCTTTGCCAGAGCTTTGGATCAGAATCCCCTCTCTGCTCGTAAACACACTGGCCCAGAGAGGTGGAGGCTCCTCTTGCTGTTGATTTAATATTTTGGAGGAAATAGGTTTGTGACCTAAATATATTTCTCCCTGTTAAATGTTACAGCTTCTTTGAGCTTCACATTTGGCTTAACATTGCTTTATGGTAGGTTTGAATTTTGTGCAGTGGGTTTGGCTGGGGTCCTCCAGAGGCACTGCTGCCTACTTCTGAATTCCCCTGCCACAATTTATCCTAAGTCTTATTGGGTCTATATCTGGATTACTTAGAGATTGCATTTTAAAGCATGTAATAGAAAACTTAATCACACTGGCTAAACAAAAAAGAGGTTTACTTTTCTCAAGTAACAAGAAATCTGGAGGAAGTCATCCTGTGGCTTATTCAGCAGCTCTGTGATACCATCCATATCTCAGGCTCTCTCTACCTTGTCTTTCTACCATCCCTAGCCTATGGAATTTGGCACTATGCTTATTACCTCTTGGTCCCAAGATGGCTGCCACACCTCCTGACATAGCACCCAGATTCCAGGCAGAACGAAGGGTAAAGCATGAAGGGAAAATACAAAAATTGAAGCCAGTCAAATCTGTTTCCTTTTCAAAAGCCCAGAAACTTCACCCATTGTCTTCTGATATATATATATATATATATTTATATATATAAAATATTTATATATATAAATATATATATATATTTATTATTATTTTTTTTTCTTTTTGGCCAACACTGAATTACGTGGTAACCCTTATCTGAAAGGAAGATTGGGAAGTGAATATTTTTAAACACACACCTTGCCAACCAGAACATGTTTGGGATTTTATTAGTAATAGAGAAAGTGGGTGCTGAAGCAGGAAACTATTAGTATCTGCCACGATCTTCCAAATATCTTTTGGATGTGTCCACTTGCCTTTATCTGCACTGACACTTCAGGCCATTGTTATTTCTCTCTTGGACTCTGAAATAGCTTCTTATTTGGTATTTCTACATTCCCTCCTGACCCCCTCCCCCCCCCAACGTAATCTATTTTCTACACTATGGCCAGAGAGATCTTTATAGGACATAAATCTGACTGTGTCACTCCCCTGCAGGATAATGTATTAAGTTAGTACTATGTGCTTTATGTTTTTGCTGCTGATAAAGAAAAAATGAGAACTATCTGCCTCCCTTCTCCTCAAAATTGATGTGCAAGCACAGTCTTAATTGAGTCTTAGTGACCTGAGGCTTCTTTTGCCCGAGGGAAGAGTTGGGAGCTGCAGGGATGCTTGGTGTGTGGAGACAGAAGGGACCTCAGTTGGGAGAGCATTTGCCAAAAATTTGGGGTGAGGACACGTTTGGCGGCTGTTGCGTCAGAACCCTGAGTGCTCATTTTTTGCAGTTCCCTTGGAAGTGGCTGACTTAGGAGCAGAACGGCCACATGGTTCATCAAGGTTACTGGGCTCAGATGCCAGCTCATGGACAAACAGCTTCAAGGGACCATAAGGAATTGCAAAAGTAATATATATTTAGGCAAGACCAGCCTTGTGGGCCTGCCACCTGTGCATTCATGCAGAGCCCCTCACTAAAAGACCTTGCACTCAGTTTAATGCATTTCTGTCACTGTCTTAAAATTCTTTTTTTTTTTTAAACGAATGAGACAATTTATTAACCCAGCATTTGTTCTAAAGCTTCTTGTTGGCACCATCTTAAAATTCTTAATAATCTTTGAATGGGAGACCCCACATTTTCATTCGGCACAAATTAGGTAGCTGGTCCTGATGGCAGGTGACAAGCGTGGGACTTTTGTTCCATCCTTCAGGGAGCTGGGCAAAAAGCCCTCTACCTGCCCCCCTTCCCATAACTGAGATTGAGCTCCCTTCCAGGCCAGCGGTCAGAGTCAGATTTAATTTGATCATTGGGACAAAGGGAAATAAGATGATATTTCTTGTGCGTGAGTATGGCGGTGGAGTGAGACTCATCCCTGTTTGATGTTCAGACACTCCTCATGATGCTCAGGACACACTCCACTTCCCCAGAGTCCACCCACGGCAGGGTCTATATAGAGTCACCAGACAAAGATCTGCAAAGTTGATGCCCGTGACTGTTCCCAGAGGAAGAAGGATGGAGAGATGAGAGGTGGAGAACCGTGTCCCGGGGCGAATGTGCCCCCCCCCCACCCTTTTCCCTACCAGAAGCCCCGTAGGGGAGAGCACATGACCTCAGCCACGTTCGGAGGAAAAGGTGATTACGCCTCACTCTCCAGGGTCTGGTCAGGGCACTGCAGTCAACTGTGGCCAGGGGAATAAAGTGCCCTGACTGGCTTCTTAAAGCCAGTCCTGCCCATGGGCATTCTGGGTAAATGAACCACTCATCTTTTTTGCTCATACTGGTTTCTATCGGGTTCTCTATTTGCAACCAATGGGATTGCTTTGCCGGGAATCAGGTCTTTTTTTTTTTTTTTTTTTAAGATTTTATTTATTTATTCATGAGAGACAGAGAGAGAGACAGAGGCAGAGCGAGAAGCAGGCTCCCCGCGGAGCAGGGAGCCCGATGCGGGACTCAATCCCGGACCCTGGGATCATGACCTGAGCCGAAGGCAGATGCTTAACCGACTGAGCCACCCAGGCGTCCCGAGAGAATCCAGGTCTTAAGGAGTCCTTCTTTCCAGCGAACTCATAAAAAATGGAGCTCTCTCTCCCCCACCGTTCACCAGTTCTGAATAAGATTGACCCAGTAAAAGGTCAAGGTCAGGATGAGCCTTTATCCCCCTCCACCCGGGCCTCCACCCAAGGATCCTGGACAAAAGGGAGGCGTTGGATTCTCCTCCTCTCTCCTCTGAACAGCCTGTTCCAATCAACATTATTTTCCCCTCATTTTACCATTTAATAGGAAATATTTTAAAAGATTTAAAACATTTAAGTAGGTTAATTATTTTCAAAAAGGACAGCAAAGTTTTCAAAACTGCTTCTGTCAGTAAATTTAAAATACAATAAATAATTTAGGGCCCAATTTTCTCTCCACAGTGAAGAATTAAGAAGCTTCAGTCTTTCAAATATTCTCCTTTTAGAAAGCTACAAATTCTTCCTCTCCTCTCTCTGGCCTCTGAACTTGGCAGGGCAGTCAGCCACAAAGACCTGGGACTGGGCTTGTGATCGTGTTTTGGCGGCTGTAATTCCTTTCCAGCAGGAAACATTTTTTTTAATTGGGGTTGTTTTCGGGGATATTCAGATTTTCCCTTTGTGAGCAAAAGAGATGAGATATTTACTTATGGCCATTTCGCAGAGGCAAAAACTGAGACTCAGTGAGGTTAAGCAACTTTATCAGGCAGGTACCATAAGCTGAATAAATGCACTTCTAAAGATTGGATTTCTTTTCTCTGGAGGAGAAGGACCAAGCATCATTTGAAGGGTCAGATCGGTCAGGGGTGAGCAGGACACATAACATTCAAGCGGCATGCAGAGATGGGAAGGAAGGAATTTAAAAACCAGTGCAGGCGGGGCTGGGATGTTAAGGCAATCAGCATCTTGCTATAGTGAGAAGCCCTTATCAGTGTCAAAGGCCCAGATGGAAGAAGGCACCAACTGGAGCCTAGAAAGATCTAGAGTCAAGGAGTCATATAGTATAGTTGTGGTGGGTTGGGCCAAGGAGGAAGAGGAGAAGAAACACATCAACCCTTACTTCGCTCTCTTCCTGCCCTCCAGAGGCCTCTATTGACCCAACCCAACTAGAAGGCAGAGGGCAAAGGAATGGGGTGAGGCAGCCCTCAGAGGACAGCCTCTTGGAACACAGGGCAGGGCAAAGTGTAGAGAATGGGTCAGAATGGGCGGGTGGGCTGGGGGGGGCAAATGGCTCCCACCATTATCATTAATTTTTTCAACCTTAAAAAAAAAAATCACTGTCTTTCAGACTCAGCTGAAATGTGTTGTTTCCCACTTGCACAAACATAATTTTACTTGTGTTCATATATTCTTAGCAAATGGCTCTTTCTCAAACCAAGTCTTATACAAACCCATAAAAAGTAGAGTCATTCTGCTTGTGATTCCCCTCTGTTCTATTTTGGAGCCGTCAGATTCCGCAGGACGCCAATGCATTACCTTCTGTGATCCACAACCCAGGGTAATATGTACCCATTTTACAGATGAGGAAACTGAAAAAGTTTAAGAGACTTTCTCCCAAGTTATAGAGACTAAATGGCAGAGGAAGGAGTTGAAACAGGTCTCATGATGACTAGCAATAATTAGTACCTCTTTGTGAGGCAGGGGGAAAGAAAAGAGGGGAAGGAGAGAGAGCCAGAGGGAGGAAATGTTTGTAGCCTATGGTGCTAGTGGGAGATGGCAGTCCTTATGCCCCTTTCCATCCATTGCCACCTGCTCCCTGGGGAGCACTCAGGTGCCTTGGGGCCCAAGTAGCTCTACCTTTATCTGATGTACACACACTGGGATGCTGTGTCAGATCTCTGATAATTTTTGTTGCAAAGATGTATTATCTGAAGTTCTTGGGGTGAGGGGTACCTAAGTGGCTCAGTCGGTTAAGCACCCAACTCTTGATTTCAGCTCAGGTCATGATCTCAGGGTTGTGAGATCGAGCCCCACATCAGGCTCTGCACTGGGCATGGAGCCTGCTTGGGATTCTCTCTCTCCCTCTCCCTCTGCCCCTCTTTCTCTCTCTCTAAAAAAAAAATAATAATAATAATAATAATAATAAAAATAAAAAAACTAAAGTTCTTGGGCACATAATCTTTTTTTTTAACTTTTATTCTTAATTTTTTTCATTTTTATTGAGATATAATTGACACATAATATTGTATTAGTCCAAGGTGTACAACAGAATGTTTTGATATATGTCTATATTGTAAAATAATCACTACAATAAGTATCATTAACATCCATCACCTCACATAGTTACAGTTTTTTTTCTTGTGGTGAAAACTTTTAAGATTTATTCTCTTAGGAACCTTCAAATATATGATATGGTATTACAAACTATAGTCGCCATGCTGTACATGACTTTCCCATAACTTATGTATCTTATAACTGGAAGTTTGTACCTCTTGAACACCTTCATCCATTTCTCCCACCCCCTGCCTCTGGCAGTCACCAATATGTTGTCTGTATCTATGAGTTTGGATTTTCTAGATTACACATATAAATGAGATCATATAGTATTGGTCTTTCTCCGTCTTCTTTTACTTAGCATAATGCCCTAAATGTCCATCCATGTTGTCGCAAATGGCTGGATTTCCTCTTTTTTGTGGATGAATAATATACCTCTGTGTGTGTGTGTGTATGTGTGTGTGTGACATTTCCTTTATTCATTCATCTTTGGACACTTGGGTTGTTTCCATGTTTTGGCTATTGTAAATAATACTGCAATGAATATGAGATGCAGATGTCTTTTTGAGATAGTGATTTTATTTCTGTTGGATATATACCCAGAAGTGGAATCGCTGAGTCCTATGGTAGCTCTATTTTTATTTTTAATGTTTTGAGGAACCTCCATACTCTTTTCCATGGTGGCTGTACCAGTTTCCATTATTGGGTATATAATCTTGATGGTCCTAGTGTCTGCTGACTTTTGCTCATGGTACATTGTTTTCTTTTCATACCGTGATTGTTGGATTGGGAACTTATCTTCAACAGAGCTTTATCTGTGGGAGTCCTATATGGTCTAATGTGGTGATGTGTCTTCCCGGAGCAGTATTATTTTTACTTCTTTCAGGTTGTCCAGGGATAGCAGCAACCTGGGGCTGGTTTTAATGTTAATTGATCAGCATGGGAATCCAGGGTAAACTCAGACCCAAACCTCTGTGAGGGGAAGACATGGAAGTGTCCTTGTCATCTCCCTATGCTGGTGGGTAGTTTCGTTCTGGTTCATGTCTTCTCTGGGATGTAGCCCCCTGACTTCTCCTATTTTAGGCATGCATTTGTGGTCTAGTCCCCTTCCTTCCTGTGCCCAAAGCCTCATCTCTAGTCTCCACACATGCATCAACCCATCTTCCCTGATTATCACAAGCCATACATCCCAGGAACAAACGCAGTATCAGGCCAGCTCTTCTCTCTCTCCTGACTTGTACTGTCCCCATCTGCCACCCCGGGACTCCTTTTACTTTTTTGTGAGCTCGGCATGCATGTCAAAGGATGTTCATCATATTTATCCCTCATTTCTAAGTGTTTTATTCCATGAAGGTTTTCAAGTTATCACCTCTTAAATTGTGCTGGAAATGGCAGACCTCTGATTTTGTTTGAAGAAAGAGTTCCATACCTAAAATAGTGTTTGATACCCAGTCCAACATCCTTCATTTTGCAAAGGAGGAAATCTCCATGTTCAAGGCTAGAATCTTGTTGAATCCCATAATGTTGCCTACAAAAAGCAATCTCACATAATTCCACTAAATACAAGATCACACAGTGACTCGACGCATAGGATATCCGGGTAGGAAGAAAACTTTAGGAATCACCCAAGGGACCAGTTACAGTGGAATTACTTGAGAAGCAGAAAAATATCACAAAATCTCAGGTCCCACTCCCAGATATTCTGATGTGCAGCCGGATGTGCAGGTGTAAATATCACATCTTTCTAGAAGATTCTGGTGCACGGTCCTATTTGAAAACCTCTGAGTGGGAATGGTGATGCATCCAAAGCAGATATAATCACGATACCTTGACATCCAGAGTTGTCCTGACTCTGCTCACACAGTTCCAGTGACAAGCAACTCTTCACCTCAAATGGTCCCATTCTCATCTACCTGCCTGATGTTCCCTTCTTATGTTCCCCTGCACTGTCCACGCTCAAAGACTACAGCACTTCCTCTGGTCCTCTTCTGTCTCCCTGCATAATATCTGCAGGCTCATGAGAATGAGCTCAGCCTCTGCGGCTTCTGGGCCAGGCTTCTATATAATGGCCTCATAATGGCCCTGACCTTGGCTTTGCACCGTGGTGTGCAGAAGGGAGAGAGGGAGAAGAATGAGGAGGCAGTATGGAGAGATACACTCAGCATTATCCTCCATCCTGGAGAGAGAAATGTTCTAGAAAGAGGAAAGAAGAGGAAGTTACCCGTGGCTTAGCTCTCACTGCTGGAAATGAACTTTCTTACTCAGGTAGCAGCAGAGAAGGCAGATGAGAACATGTGGTCTCTTCTTGAAGGTTTGGTGCATCCTCAGAGGTGGGGGGCTGAACAGAGAAGCAGATGGACAATGCTCACCAGCATTTCACTTGCGTCACTTTGTGTAATTGGAAACAGAAAGTTCTCCTTCTCATTCTGCTTCCAGAAAGGTTATGATCAATACGTTTCCTGGCCCTGCCTCAAGAATTCCTTCCGTCAGGTGGCTGTCTGTACCACCTGTTTTCAATCCTTGTGAAGGATTTCATTTCGGAGCTTTTCAGCTATCCAGTGATGAAGTGGGGAGCATGAAAATGTGTCTGTCTCCTGTAGGAATTGGGCATTGGGAAGATGGCAGGACTGTATGGTGGGGGGGGGGGGTTTGTGAGATGCCAGTATACATGGTAACAAAGGGGCAGTAGATAGTGTCACTTTCTGTCCCATCTGTGGGATGGGGCTGGGACAAAGGTGGTGTAAACAGAGGCAGGACCCTCCTACTATTGCTGCTTGGCATGTCCTGGGCCTGACAGGATCTTAAGATTTGGATTCTGGTTACAGGCCCCCAACATGAGGGTGGTAGAAGTATGCCCTTGGTTTCCTACCCACTTTCCTGGAACCTGCTTCCTTGTGCCCTTGTTACTGTTGTCACAGCTTGTGTCTGAGACTGGAAAACACTTTTCTCATTCTGTCTTCCTCTTAGTGTGTGGCAGGGGCCTGTGCGGGTGACTGGGGCAACTCTGTGCGTGTGTGTGTGTGTGCAAGTGCGCGCATGTGGGAAAGAGAGGTGTGTGGAGTGTGTCTGTGATGTGTGTGATGT